>NC_083343.1:48000391-48362326 GCF_019175385.1 Lycium barbarum | reverse complement strand
GCCTGCCGGCACAATAAGAGAATGAGGGAGCTAATCTGCTTGCTTGTGCAGGCGAGGACCGCTCGGCTAGGGCGCGCCAGAGACGGCATATTGTAGTTTTTGCATTCATTCCATTTGTTCAACATCATTTTGTTTCCAACGTAATACTGGTACACCATTTCAAAAGGTTACAGTCTTCAAAGGAATAGTTGACGTAGGGTTAGGGTTTTGCATGGGGTTCAAAGTGAGTGGTCTAAACAATTCATTGTATTTGGTCATTGAGGTTTCTAGGTGAGTTGGAATGTTATCTATGATGGTGGTGGATGCGTTAGCAGCCTGGCCAGCCATCAACGACAGCTGACCAGTGGCCAATATGGCCATCTTCTCATAGGGACGACTAGGTTAGGGTTTGCATGTAGGGTTTAGGAGAGAGAAGAGAGTTTTTTTGGGGGAACTAGGTGTTCTTGACTTTACAAGCTTCGTGATGGAATTTTATGAATTTATTGTCATTTTTAAGAATCATTATTTTTGCACATGTACAGCGTAATACTACGATTTTTGTGCAATTAATAATCATTCTTAATTTTACAACAAGTACATTTTGATATCTTATGCATTAATACCTAGATTTTTATTTATATACTTACATTATAATTTGTACATATATTAGTTTATTATATTTTAATATTGTCCGTTAGTGCACAGAAAAGTCGAAGCAATTAATCTTGAACATGAAGAAAGAATTCGATCAAGTCATGGTCTCGTCACCTTTTAAAAAGTTGACATTTGAGGTGATGGGTTGGGTTCTTCTTCCATTAGTTAATACATCTTTACACATTAGTTAAAGAGGTAAAGGGGTCAATAGGGTGCATTTTTTTATTCTTTGGACAAAACAAGGGGCCATTTTGTATTATAGAGGAAAGGGAGGGGTTAATTATATTTTTCATCTTCTACACACACAACATTAACTTAATTTTCAGATTTTATACTCTCAAGACCTAGCTCTTTCTCTCTAGTCTCACAACCCCTCCCTCTCTCAACAACATCAACAACTCCGGCCAGCACCAGTACGCCGCCCTTCACCATTTTTCTACTCTTCTCCTCCGTTTTTTGACCACCAAACGTTGCTGGTGAACAACCATTACTAGTGAACCAGCCACGCCACCACCACCTCGCTTCCTTCACTATCTCCCTTTAACTCCATTAATGCCAGTGAACTCCCCAACTTCTCCGATCAACACCACCACCACCAACGACACCAAACAACCCATAACCTTTTCATCCTCCCCTATATCCCTTTGCTTCCCTCTTCCCTCCGTTGACAAAGAACATGAAACCATAGCTGGACAAATCTCCAGATCTACTAGTTTTTCTCGTCTTCGGTGTCCCATCACCGTGGAAGCAAAGTCAAACGACCCTTTGCTCTATTTTCTTTTCCATTGCTATTGTTGCTAACTTGGTTATTGGTTGGATTTTAATTTTTTCTGATTTGTTCTTGGCTTTGTTAGCTGGAGTTGATAAGTTTCAGGCAACTATTGTTATTCTCTTGATCTCTGTCTCACGATGCTACTGGCTTGGCCATTGTTTGGTCTAGTTTTGTACCATTTTTGTTGTCTCTTGTGATTCGTACACCTCTCCAACCACTTTTGATTTTCTCTGGTGGTCTTTGCCGGATCTTCTACTGTTTTGTAGCTGTTCGGACTGATGTTTTACATTATATTAAAATTGGTATTGAACGGATACTACAGCTTGGCCGATGAAGAAATTTCCATTTGATTTCCAAGGCCCTCCCTTGTACAAAAAGCGGGTTTTATTTTAAGTTTATTTATCATTTTATTAATTCATTAGATGGTTATTTATTCTCTTACTAACATTTTTACGAAGTGCTTATACAGGTACCGGGAAATACATCTCGAAGATGACGCTCGGAAGGAACTCGAATCACTGTTTGTATTTTGCTTTTCGCGTTCTTTATAACTGTACAAAACATAAACTCATAATATAGTGGAAAATTTATTTTAGAATGACGGGCCGATATATATATCTACTTGTCTCCTTGTTTGTTTAACTTAAAATTTGTCATTCGCTTTAGGCAAGACTTAGGCCGTCAATACTTTCATAAATAGATTAAATTGACTTGGTATAAATACTTCGTTAATTAAATTCACACTTTTGGCATTTAGGCAAAAATACTAGTTCATCCTTTATTTTATATTCTTTATACACTTTTAATACAACATACAATTTATATTGTTTCGTGTACACTAATACATATTTTAGTTAAGTTAAATCCACATTTTGACGCTAGGTAAATATTAGGTCATCCATTTACAAATCTTTTATTCTTTAAAGGCATTACACCTTTTCATTCATTTCTTTTATCCACGATTCCTTATACTTATTTTTACCAATACTTTTTTTACAATTCATTTTTTCCTTATTCTTTTCATAGGATATTTCATTAAACAAACACTCTGTTCAAAAACGATAGAAACAAGTCAAATCGAATTCATTTTTTCGGAATTCTTTTGTTATATAAGCTCTTTACACCACTGAATATTCTTTTTACTTTCTTTATGCACTAATATACCTAGTTATAAAATTCTTTATACACTTTATGTTTGATATACACTCTTTTATCCTTGAAATACATTCTTTTATATACATAAACATGCATTCTTTATATACTTGATATACATATTTTACATATTCTTATATTTTTATATATCTTTTGTATAGTTGTATACATTCTTTACACTAACAGATATACACTCTTTATACCAACACATATACTTTTATACTTACGAGGTACATTCTCGTTATACTCCTTTGTACATTCATATCGATATCTTTCTAAATACTTTATACGTGATATACATACATTTTTTACACACGGTATATACTTAGCATATTATCACTTAGTGTAGCTTTTCATGAAATCGTAACATTTTGAAAACAGGTAATAATAATGATAAACAGATAGATAATCCCCCTCTAGTGTTCAGTTAAACTAAGTTTAAGGACTGTCTTCGGACAGGCTCTGAGGGATGCTTAAAACCTTCCCTTCGGGATATATAAAACCCCTATCTAAAATCTCATAGGTTTCATGGATTAAAAATAGAGTAGACACACAAATACATATAGGTTTCCTAGTTTTCCTTAAAAATAAGGTGGCGACTGTAACCCTTTTTAAACCAGTTAGAAGAACCGGGAAGTTGCAAACTATCTTAGACATGTTCAAAATAGGGCGTAACAATAATTATATCAAGATTAAGAGTATAAGTACATTTAATGAACTAAGCAAGTTGTTTTATATATTCAGTACAAAAACACTTATATCTACTTGGTCTGTTCACTACATACAAAATGTACTAGCACAAGAAGTCGGAACTATACCGTTCTCATAATTAAGATGAATTATATTTAATCTTGTGCTACAACCATACGGAGGGCTTTGTCCAATTTCCATCTTAGACTGTGAACATAAAATTTATACTTATAATAACCGGTGATTTAATCTTCCGTGTATAAGTTAAACTCTATACACTAAATTATCTACTCTATAAATAAGGGACACACATACGAATATATGATCTATTAAAATTTATACTAATCTATAGTAAATGTTATATTCAAACAAATGGTTAATAGTATATATCCCAACAATAACCACCAGAAGTTCTAACATTATTTTTTTAGTATATGTAGGTCCAACACAAGATAGTCAATTATGAGGTGTCAGTTTATCTCTGTACAAATTTCTTCACCCTCCTTTGATGACGATTTTAAAGGATACTGAAACTTGTCATTGGCGCCTCCACATGCTCTCATCACATTCACTTTCTTCGAGTTAAGCACCTTCCTCCCTCGCTACGATATACATTTTCATAAATAATAAATTTGAAAATTTAGTACTATATCATAAACCTAAAGCTTGGAACTCATCGATACTGTAGGGAAGTAAAGAAACATTTAGGACATAATATACCTGAATCTTCCTTTGAAGCATACAAAGACACATAAATATTGAAATTTGTAATTTTTACAGTTATTACAAGTACATGGATATCTCAATTGTTGTTACATCCTTCATTCGCTGAATATATTTTCATTCCTTAGGAGTCTACGCGTAGGAAGGAACAGCCTCACTCCAAATTAATGGCATTATAGGAAAACGACGTTTGAAACCACTACTTCTAAAAAATGAATATACATATATATTATATTTTCAAAAACCTGAAGCTTGTTGCACCTAGTAAGAGTTGAACACTTATATATGGTAAGACCTATACTGGAATTTCACATCAAAAGAGCACGACGCGGCAATATATTCTGAACGACATCTATTCTTATTCATGAAAATCCCTTGCTCATCAACAGCTTCAGTCATTGGGAATGTACGTCATCAATTGCTCCACGAAAATCCCGAAAATAAATCAAATGTACATCTAATTGGCATTCGGATGCAACAAAATAGTTTAAGTTTGTTAACGATTAGTTCAGAAGCCCATAAGTAAGGATAAAATAGAGCATTTTCATGTGTTACTAGAGGAACATCAATCCTTGGTGGCTTGAAGTAAGTATAGTGAAATGGTTACAGATGCATTCAATGGTTAGTCAAAATGTTAATTGATGGCTTCACTTGTGTATATGTAAAGCTCTTGGACTGCTCACATCAGATTGTGGACAACTTTAAGCCTGTAAAATGAGCATTGTAGTCTGCTAAAGTATACTTGTATGAAGTGAATATTAGGTACAACAATCTGACAAATTACAAAACACGAAATGATCTCTAGAGCCCTCCTTAAGGAAAATTCAAATCATTCATAATCAACAAAATATAAAGTTTAGATTCACCTCTTGTAGACATATCATCAATTTTGGGTGCATTATTCGCCTCAAATTAATTGTCAACGAATACGAAATTAATCAAAAAGATTTGATGCATGTCGAAATTAGGAACAATTACTGACATACATGCAAAAGTTCTAGCAAGACAGTAATTAAAAGAATAGGGAACTAACATACAGACAAACATACAAATAAATAAGGTGCAATAAACAAAGAATGCAGAAAAATGTGAAAGCAAAACTCACACCATATACAAATAAGAAAAAAATGTACTGACTCGAACAGAGTGGACCCAAAAAGAAATGCATGCACCTAAATTACACTAAAACATGAACATTAAGAAGCACAGAGGAATACCAAACACATCTCTCTCCCTCTCTCTAGAAAAACATACACAAAAAACAATCAGTTAGCTACCCCTGTTCATACACACCAACTCCCATTTCTAAATATTAGTAATACCATTAGAGATGATGTTAAATCATCATTAAGACCCTTCAATTTAAAACTTTCACTCTAAGAAAAATTGAAGAACAGAGGAAAGAGCATAAAGCAGAGAAACTCGCCAGATATACACTTCATAGCAGAGGAGACAGAGAAGCCCAGAGAGTTTCCAAACTCTAAAGTTTAACTACTAAAGTGGTAATCATGTCTACACTGTAAGCTGCAAGCGTGGTTTGCTAAATCAATTTTAGTATACACGTGCCCATTTGAAAAGCCATGTGAATCACTGAGTCCCTTAAATTTCTTGAAATCACCAATATACCCCGTTCGCACACCTCAACTCCCATTTCTAAATATTAAGTAATAGTATCCTCTCATGCAGCCTGCAGGTAGTGGCTGAAGTAAGTGGGGAATCGGAGATCCGCCACAACTTTGGTGAAGGAAACAGAGTGTCACACGTTTTGGCAGAGGAAGGAAGCAACAACACAACTAATGACCAAATAACCTTTTTGTTAGATCCGCCGCAGTGGAAGTTGTGTTATTTATTGCTAGTTTGACCAAACTTCTAAAATCAATTTATTTTGGAAAGTGCTTTTTAAAAAGGTACTTTTGGTGAGACGCAGTTTGTGTTTGACTAATTAATTTGAAAAATACTTTTTAGCAACAATTAGTGTTTGGCCAAACTTTTAAAAAGTACTTTTAAATGTATTTTCTCAAAAGCATTCCTAAAAATAAGTGTTGTTGAGTGTAATGACTCGTTTGGTCTTTATAGTCTTTCCAACATTTTTGCCCCTTTCCGAGCTTAGTTTGCTCAATATTTACCCGAGGGGACCATTGACATGCTTCCAGAGGTGTCTAGACTTGATTTGGGTGACTTTTTGTGAAATGTGGGCTTTAAGCAAAAAAAGAGTTAACTCAAAGTTGATTTTTGGGTAAACAGACCTTTTAAACAGATCTTTTTCGAAAATTTGTCTATGCCGAGAAGTTCGTATAGTCATTTAAAACTTGTGTGTATACCTGGTTCGGTTCCCAATGCACTCGGATGTATTTTGGGACTTGGGTTGAGAAATCAGAATTGAGGTATCGGGGATTAACCGGGTCAACGAGACCTCCGTTGGAAATTTCGAGCCAACGAATGCCTTCGTAGCTTGTTTTTATGTGTGTCTGTATATGTGGTTTGTGAGCAGATGACCTTAGGAATTATTTGGAAATTCGAGTTGAAGTGTGAAAACTTGGTAAGTTTCTGGTGTCTGGTGACCGCTTTGGCGGCACCAGCACCGCGGCAGCAGTACCGCTGAAGCGGTCACACTGCCGCTGGAGCGATCATTGCCATTTGGGCATGACCGTTGTAGCGGTCATGGCACCGCTAAAGCGGCCTCGGCGTCACGGAAGCAAGTGATGGGCAGTGAGTGCATTTAATGAAGTGTTCAAGGCCCTTATTCTTTCATTTAACACTATTCTGAAATTTGAGCACTTGGGAACTATTCTTGGGAATTATTGGTGAAGATTCTTGGTGGTAAGTTCTCCTAACCCTCTTGCTATTTCATTGTTCCTAATCAACTTAGAAATTTCTCTTTCCTTGTTAGTCCCTTATTAATGGAAGATTAAAAGTGGGTTTTGATGGATTTTCTATCTAGGCTTGTTAATGATGAAATTGATTGGGTTTATGCTAGATTATGATCTAGCTAAGGTTGTTAATCATATATCTTCCATTATTAGTGTTGGATTCTTGAATCTAAGAGTTAGGGTTTATACCCAAAATGGGGGTTTTAATTGAAATTCGAAATTAGGTGAATCCTTGAGTTAATTTAGCAATTACTTGTTGGGTTTTGATCACCTAGTGCTTAATTTGATATTTTAATTTCGAATTTTATGTTTTGACCTTGTGGGCCCCGTTTCCCCATATTCCAGGGTTGGTTTCGACCTATATTCAATGATAGCAATATAGGTATCATTCTTCATGATTTCTAATCTAGATTCGGAATATGCCTAGACTTTATTGATCTTGAGGCTCAGCGGAAGGGGAAAGCGAAAGAGAGATTGTTAATATTTGTTGTTCAGCCATCTAGGTAGGTTATGGCTTACCCTTGGTGAGACTTCGTGTAGTGAAGCATATATTTAGATTATATTGTCGGAGAAAGTATGTAAACCTTCAGGTATGAAGTTGGGTTGAATATTGTATTAGGTTAGGCCATGTTGTGTGTTTGGGGCTAGCCACCCCGTTGTTTTGCGATTGAGTTGTCCTATTGTTGTGGGCTTGGTGCTGCATAGTGATAGTGGATATTGGAGACTATTGTGATCTCTTGTTCATGATGAAATGGTCCCCCACTTGTTGGCATATGATTTGGAGGATAGTATTCTATATGACTTGTGTAGTCTTTCATGATATTGTTGGCGTACCCATGTTTGGTCCTTGTGATATTGATCTGGTTATTCATGTTGAATCATACATCGCACGCATTCACATCTCTCATAATATATTGTTGATACATTGTTGATTCTTGATGAAACACTGCGATGAGCTGAGCTCAGTTTGCATGAGAGTGATGTGAGTAGTCCGATATCCGATGGTTGTCTCGAAATCGTGGATTGTGTATGAGTGATGTGAGTAGTATGATGTCCGATGATTGTCCCGGAATCGTGAATTGTGTGATGTGAGAGTCTGATGTCCGATGATTGTCCCCGAATCGTGGATGAGTGAGTACATGGACTTCGCGGGTCCCCCATGGGTTGTGCTACCGGGACGTCGATACTTCTGTTCAAAGTACATGTGTACACTACATTGCATTGCATTGGCATTCTTACATCATTGCATTGCATTGCATTGCATCTTGGCTTATATTGTGATGATCCGGTGTACCTGCATTGATTGATTTCGGATTGTATATATATTGAGACATGGCATACTGTGGTTTAGATACTTCAACCTAGGTGATGACGGATGCTTGTTTCTGATTGCGTTGACTTATACTTGTTGATTTATCTTCCTATTCCGCTTTATTATCTGAATTATGTTAACTATACTTAGTCGGCCGATGATACCTACCAGTACTATGGTTTTGTACTGACCTGCACTTGGTGCATTCTTTTATAAATGCAGAGTTCCAAGTTGGGTCTGCTTCTATGTTATAGCCCATATTTTGGACGTTGGAATATTTTAAAGTCGTCGCGGAAAGTTAAGGGCGAAACCAATTTCAAATATTTCATTAATGCACAAGTCGTTAAGAATACTATTTATGACCATTATTAGTATGAAAATAATGTGAGAGCCTAAGGGCAAGAGGCGAAATTTGCAAAAAGACCAATGGAAACAATGTGGAAGGCTAGGGGTAAAATGGTCATATTGAGAAAAGTCGAGGGACAGAACGGGAATTTCACAAAAAAATTTATGAAGGTTCAAAAGGGGCACATTGGCTATGTGATGGAAAACCTAGGGGCCAAAGTGTACAAGACAAGAATTTGGATCATCTTTTAATTATGGAAAAATTTCATGAAAATAGAAGATCATTCTAGAGAGGGGCATGTGCCCCTCACATGCCTTAATTATGTGTCTATATATATGCGACTCCCTTTCTAATTCAAGACAAGATAAAGATGAACAAAAATAAAAGAAAGAGAGAGAGGTGAGTTCGGCTAGGGGTTGGCCGAAACCAGCCCCTCAAATTTGATCATGGAGGGTTGTTTTCTTCTAGTTTCTTGCTATGGGGAAGATGCTTGTCAACAAGGTGGAGTTGTTGGAGCAAGTAGAATACTTATATGGATGGTTCATGAGTCATAACCAAGTGGAGAAGATGAAGAATGAAGGTAAAGAACTAACCCTCTTTTATGTGTTATGAATATTGTTGAAGTATTGTAGTATGTAGAAATGAGTGAAATTTGTGAAACATGTGTGTATTGGTGTGTGTAGCCGTGTGTATGGGCTGTTTTGGAATAGAAAGAATAAGCAAATTTTACTTCGTATTAAAATTGTTGTTATGAAGGATTCATGCGTATTGTAGTATATGGAATTGGAAGAAATTCATGAAATATGGAATTTTTGGGGGTTGGCCGTATGGTCCCCTTTTGTGTAGTTGGGAATGAATAAATTGTTAGTATTTTGGTTGTCGTCGTTGTGAGTTCTATGATGGAAAATGAAGTTTTGATAATCCAAGTTAAGATTTTAATTATGCGGGCTGATTTGGAAGCTAATGTGATTGTAATATAGTCGTGATGCGGTTTCTTGAATTTATGAAATGAAGTTGTAAATGAATGTATTGTAACATAATGTGTGAATTTGGGAGGAAAGAATGTGTTTAGTGTTGGTTGAGTTGTTTGTAATATCGTGTGAATTGTTTAAAGGGTCTGGAATATTGTTTCGATTGGGTTCGGATTAGAAATGGAATGTATGAACGATGATGTTGGTTTGAGTGTAAGTAGTCGAATTAAGTATAAGATTATGATGTTGAATTGTGTAGGAGTCGCTAATGTGAAAATGTGTTTTGAACCTCTTATTGCTGTGTTAGTATCTTTGTTGGTTTGGCCGGGTTAAATTCCCGGATGGTTGTTGTTGATTTGGGGCCGAGCCTTATTCTCGGGATTGGTACATTTACAGAGGAGATGCTGCCGAAATTCCGGCAGAACATAAGAAAACGTGTTTGAAAGGTTAAGGCAAGTATGTGACAACGAGTCTAACGAATGAATGAATCCTTTTGGACGTAGATTGACAAGATGGATGAACCGTCTTGCGTGTAAGAAAACAAGTTGGATGCGTAAGCACAACCAGTTGGTCGTCGCCCAGGTATGTGAGGCTTACCTTTCTTTCCTTGGCATGCCCTAGAGCCATGTAGGATATGATATGATATGTATCTTGAGGTTACTCCATTCTGTAACTGAGTCTGTCTGTGATCTGTATGTTTTCCCTAACTTAAGTGTCAAATGAGCCTGATAGGCGAATCGTGATCTAAGTATTTTGATGTAAACCTTCTGGGCTAATCATGCCAACACAAATGTTCTGACGTAAGTATTTGGCATAAGTGTTCCGATATGAGAAATTCCGATACAAGTAGGTACTCTGATCTGAACATTCCGATATAAATATGTGGAATTAAGTATCCTGGCATAACCCTTTTGATATATTTATTCTGACTTAAGTGTTCCGACGTACGTATGATTCCAAGAGTTCTATTTGGTTTGATCCATATTCATGTCTAAAAGGTAGTTAACCCAATTACGGCTTTGGTTTTCCAAGAAAAGCTTCTGAAATGATTATAGAGCGTTCTGTACTTCGAACGCTCGTAACTTTTGTATACTAACTCCGATTGACCCGAAACTCGTTCTGGACCCCCACATGTCTATAAGCATTCCGTCATAACCCTTTTGATGTATGTATTCGGACCTAAGTAGTCGGTTAGAGGAAATCCGATGCAAGCAATTTGGAACATGTATTCTGATTGAGTAAAAGCGATAAGTACCTTGATAGAAATATTCTGTTAAGAGTAATTTGACATAAAGTATTCTGTAATAAGGAATCTGTTATGCATATTCTGAGAATATGTTTGAATAATCTATAAGTAATCGGTAATAAGTAATCTGTGTGGACATTCTGAGAATACGTTTGATTAACTTATTGAGCTTGAGTTATGCGCATTTGATTCTTCACGACTCTGCTCGTGCATATGTTATGATTTCCTTCACCGAGTCCCGGGCCGGTATGTATCGTGCGGATGGTTCGCCGGGTCCTCTGTTGGGGGCCGGGTTCCATATATGAATTCCGAAGTATGATGTGTCCGGTTCCGGGGTACTGTGTTATATGTCCGTCCCCAGTTACCGAGGTTATGTTATGAAGTATGATGTGTCCGGGCTCGGGGTGCTGTGTTATCTGTCCACCCCCGGGTACCGTGGTTATGTTGTGATGTGTGACGGAGATCGGAGAAAAACTTCGGGAAGTTAGATGTGTTGTGGCGCCAAAGGCAGGAGTGGCAGCCACGTGCCTATGTTATCGTGCGCATTCATTGGCACTGTCCATCAGTTCCTCGGCGTGTTATCTGTCCCCGAGGCCACCATGCATATGATATGATGTGACTGTTCCTCGGAGTGTTATTTGTCCCCGAGGTTATCGTCTGTATGATATGGTACTTGTCCCGGCGTGTTATTTGTCCCCGGGGTTGCCGTGTATGTGATACGATATCCGATTCTGATATGCGTGACTTATGTGGGAAAGTAAGTATTCTGACCTTCCGTACATTCTGTATTCCGTCTGCTATGTGATGTCATTCAAGCAATTTGTACGTTCTGTAATCTGTCTGGTATACGAGATGAGTAAGTATGATTCGTGTCTGGAAAAGAAAAATGATAAGTGTTTGATATTTCTGAATAAGTTTTTGTATGTTGTTCTGTCTATATCAGTCATGGTTTCGTTTTCTGTACTCATGCCTTACATACTCAGTACATATCCGTACTGACCCCCTGTTCTTCGGGGGCTGCGTTTCATGCCGCGCAGGTACCCACAAATGGTTAGACGAGATGAGCTGAAGATGGCCCAACGGATTGGCGGGCTCCATTTCCTCCAGGAGTACTGCCGAGTCAGGGTATGTATGTTGTGATGTCTGATCAGTATTAGAGACTTTGCAGACAGCGTCGTGGGTAATGATAGTCAGTCTGTAAGCAGTTTCATCAGCCGATATGTTATTTTGTGTGTCGCATAATAAATTTCGTATAGTTACAGACTTGTTAAATTCTGGAAATAGTAAGCGGAAGATTTCGAAAGCACAACATGTATTTTATTTGTAATTGACTTTCAGAAAAAAAAATTTAGGTGTGAAATCAGGGTCTGCGGGTTCGCTCGGCTCCGTATGTGGGATCGGGTGCCCATCACACCCTAATAAGATCAGGGTGTGACAGAGTGGTATCAGAGCAAGGTCTGTCCGTGGGTTGTCTGCAAAGTCGTGTCTAGTAGAGTCCTGTTTATGGTGTGTTGCCGACCACATGTATAAACAGGAGACTACAGGGCATTTAGGAATTGTTGACCATCTTTCTGTCTCAGATCGTGCGATAGAGCCAAATTATAGGAAATGAGATCTCTTATATGGGCCTCACATACGACACAAAAGGTAAGTGGTGATATGGAAGGTCACCGGGGGCAGTATTGACGTATTTGCCCTGTTACCTGGAATTGGCAGTTCCGGATGGCCAGAATGTGATGTAGCTGTATGTTCTGTAAGTCGTTACTGATATTTGTTCTGTACAAGGAAAACAAGGTCGGATGAAGGATTCAGAAAGTTGACAGCTAATTTCGCTACAGATTATTATGTAAAAGCGGTGAGTAAGAAATTCGAACGGACGGATATCCGGACAATTATGAAGTAAGGGAAACGAAGAAGCATCTGTTACTATCAGGAATTTGGGAACCTAGGATGAAAAGTAATTATACGCGGAAGCGAAAGATGAGCTCTGAGGCCCAAAAAGGGTAAAATGGTAATTGTGAAAGAAAATACGCGTTACGAGGGTGTCCCGGGATCTGTAAGACCTCGACTAGCCTCAAATTATGTAGTAAAGATCATGTGCAGAAGTTGACGCGAAAATATCAGCATTAAGACATCGAATCCCAGTGAAGTCTTGAAGTTAAGCGTGCTCAGGTGGGAGCAATCCTGGGATGGGTGACCCCCTGGGAAGTTTACAAGAAATTCTACATATTTCGATATAAAAGACAAATGGAAACCCAGAATAATCTAAGTGAAACTATAGTATATAGGACGACTGGAAACCTTAAGAGGATGCGTAGAACGAGGCAGCTCAGCTCGGTAAAGAGACAAAGAGTACCTCACAGCTCAGGAATTCGGATAGGCTTGAATAGCGTCTGAAAGTGTTTTGCGGATTAGTGGTATTGATTATGTGTGTATGTGTATATGAACGTGTGTGATATCTCCTGTGTGAAGGTACCAGTGGACATGTGTGCCCCAACGATCTATGCTACGATAGAAAGAGGGATACCGGAACCTGAGCAATAGTAAGGAAACAAATGGTGCAAGCGCCACGAGATGAGCCATTGTTTTCGTTATGGATTAGGGATAGAAAAGTCTGAATACTATGATGTTTGAAGAAGAAAATAAGTAAGTAGGTGGAAGCTAAAGAGATTAAATATCCAAAAGGAGCGAAAGATAAGAAACATGAATGGACAAGACCTCCAAAAAATAGGGAATAACTGGAAGAACACGGAATTATCTGAGATGAAAATGCAAGTATAAGTACGTAAAAAGAACAAGTGTGGCAACATGAACAAAGGAAAAGTGTGCAAGGGTTGAAGACCAATCTGAATGAGTAGAGCCAAAAGAATAGCGGCCATGATCAGGAACGTGAGATAAGAGAGAAGAATGATTAGGTCTTGTGACGATGTTAGGAGATCCCGGCTTTTGAAAGGTGTGTAAGGGAATAAACGAGTAGCTACACTAATACGGTCTCCTCGAGTACGGAAGAACTCTCCTAGAAAGGTGATCTAGGGATAGGACAAATTTGTACACTAGAAGGAATACATTATAAACTTTAAGTCGATGCTGAAAACAAGAGCGGTGGAATGCTCAAAATACGGATGCGCCGTTGTGATACAAGAGCACGGTTAAGGAAAATCTACAAGTAAGTAAGCGAACTAAATGTGCGAAAGGATCAATGGTGGATGGAAAGACATGAGAATTCTGACGAGAATGATGTCGTCGACTGGAAGTAAAAGGAAGACTTATGGAAGAAATTTCGCTATGCCGTGCACCGAGACGAAGAAATGAACTGTTGACGTATAAGGAATCCCTTAAAGGGGAAGATACTATACTATCTTAGGACAACAAGGGGTCGCCATATTTTCAAGCATTAGAAAAAGAAACCTACGACGTGAAATAAGGACGCGTGAAAAGGGTAAGGAGAATGAGATAAAGGATGAAGAACGGGCATAAAGAGAAGATGCGTCTATAGGACGGACCCTCCCGAAGTACTATAATACCCCATAAGGTCAGTTGAACATTCGAGGACGAATGTTCTAAAGGGGGGAGGATGTTATAGCCCGTATTTTGGACGTTGGAATATTTTAAAGTCGTCGCGGAAAGTTAAGGGCGAAACCAATTTCAAATATTTCATTAATGCACAAGTCGTTAAGAATACTATTTATGACCATTATTAGTATGAAAATAATGTGAGAGCCTAAGGGCAAGAGGAGAAATTTGCAAAAAGACCAATGGAAACAATGTGGAAGGCTAGGGGTAAAATGGTCATATTGAGAAAAGTCGAGGGACGGAACGGGAATTTCACAAAAAAATTTATGAAGGTTCAAAAGGGGCACATTGGCTATGTGATGGAAAACCTAGGGGACAAAGTGTACAAGACAAGAATTTGGATCATCTTTTAATTATGGAAAACTTTCATGAAAATAGAAGATCATTCTAGAGAGGGGCATGTGCCCCTCACATGCCTTAATTATGTGTCTATATATGTGTGACTCCCTTTCTAATTCAAGACAAGATAAAGATGAACAAAAATAAAAGAAAGAGAGAGAGGTGAGTTCGGCTAGGGGCTGGCCGAAACTAGCCCCTCAAATTTGATCTGGAGGGTTGTTTTCTTCTAGTTTCTTGCTATGGGGAAGATGCTTGTCAACAAGGTGGAGTTGTTGGAGCAAGTAGAATACTTATATGGATGGTTCATGAGTCATAACCAAGTGGAGAAGATGAAGAATGAAGGTAAAGAACTAACCCTCTTTTATGTGTTATGAATATTGTTGAAGTATTGTAGTATGTAGAAATGAGTGAAATTTGTGAAACATGTGTGTATTGGTGTGTGTAGCCGTGTGTATGGGCTGTTTTGGAATAGAAAGAATAAGCAAATTTTACTTCGTATTAAAATTGTTGTTATGAAGGATTCATGCGTATTGTAGTATATGGAATTGGAAGAAATTCATGAAATATGGAATTGTTGGGGGTTGGCCGTATGGTCCCCTTTTGTGTAGTTGGGAATGAATAAATTGTTAGTATTTTGGTTGTCGTCGTTGTGAGTTCTATGATGGAAAATGAAGTTTTGATAATCCAAGTTAAGATTTTAATTATGCGGGCTGATTTGGAAGCTAATGTGATTGTAATATAGTCGTGATGCGGTTTCTTGAATTTATGAAATGAAGTTGTAAATGAATGTATTGTAACATAATGTGTGAATTTGGGAGGAAAGAATGTGTTTAGTGTTGGTTGAGTTGTTTGTAATATCGTGTGAATTGTTTAAAGGGTCTGGAATATTGTTTCGATTGGGTTCGGATTAGAAATGGAATGTATGAACGATGATGTTGGTTTGAGTGTAAGTAGTCGAATTAAGTATAAGATTATGATGTTGAATTGTGTAGGAGTCGCTAATGTGAAAATGTGTTTTGAACCTCTTATTGCTGTGTTAGTATCTTTGTTGGTTTGGCCGGGTTAAATTCCCGGATGGTTGTTGTTGATTTGGGGCCGAGCCTTATTCTCGGGATTGGTACATTTACAGAGGAGATGCTGCCAAAATTCCGGCAGAACATAAGAAAACGTGTTTGAAAGGTTAAGGCAAGTATGTGACAACGAGTCTAACGAATGAATGAATCCTTTTGGACGTAGATTGACAAGATGGATGAACCGTCTTGCGTGTAAGAAAACAAGTTGGATGCGTAAGCACAACCAGTTGGTCGTCGCCCAGGTATGTGAGGCTTACCTTTCTTTCCTTGGCATGCCCTAGAGCCATGTAGGATATGATATGATATGTATCTTGAGGTTACTCCATTCTGTAACTGAGTCTGTCTGTGATCTGTATGTTTTCCCTAACTTAAGTGTCAAATGAGCTTGATAGGCGAATCGTGATCTAAGTATTTTGATGTAAACCTTCTGGGCTAATCATGCCAACACAAATGTTCTGACGTAAGTATTTGGCATAAGTGTTCCGATATGAGAAATTCCGATACAAGTAGGTACTCTGATCTGAACATTCCGATATAAATATGTGGAATTAAGTATCCTGGCATAACCCTTTTGATATATTTATTCTGACTTAAGTGTTCCGACGTACGTATGATTCCAAGAGTTCTATTTGGTTTGATCCATATTCATGTCTAAAAGGTAGTTAACCCAATTACGGCTTTGGTTTTCCAAGAAAAGCTTCTGAAATGATTATAGAGCGTTCTGTACTTCGAACGCTCGTAACTTTTGTATACTAACTCCGATTGACCCGAAACTCGTTCTGGACCCCCACATGTCTATAAGCATTCCGTCATAACCCTTTTGATGTATGTATTCGGACCTAAGTAGTCGGTTAGAGGAAATCCGATGCAAGCAATTTGGAACATGTATTCTGATTGAGTAAAAGCGATAAGTACCTTGATAGAAATATTCTGTTAAGAGTAATTTGACATAAAGTATTCTGTAATAAGGAATCTGTTATGCATATTCTGAGAATATGTTTGAATAATCTATAAGTAATCGGTAATAAGTAATCTGTGTGGACATTCTGAGAATACGTTTGATTAACTTATTGAGCTTGAGTTATGCGCATTTGATTCTTCACGACTCTGCTCGTGCATATGTTATGATTTCCTTCACCGAGTCCCGGGCCGGTATGTATCGTGCGGATGGTTCGCCGGGTCCTCTGTTGGGGGCCGGGTTCCATATATGAATTCCGAAGTATGATGTGTCCGGTTCCGGGGTACTGTGTTATATGTCCGTCCCCAGTTACCGAGGTTATGTTATGAAGTATGATGTGTCCGGGCTCGGGGTGCTGTGTTATCTGTCCACCCCCGGGTACCGTGGTTATGTTGTGATGTGTGACGGAGATCGGAGAAAAACTTCGGGAAGTTAGATGTGTTGTGGCGCCAAAGGCAGGAGTGGCAGCCACGTGCCTATGTTATCGTGCGCATTCATTGGCACTGTCCATCAGTTCCTCGGCGTGTTATCTGTCCCCGAGGCCACCATGCATATGATATGATGTGACTGTTCCTCGGAGTGTTATTTGTCCCCGAGGTTATCGTCTGTATGATATGGTACTTGTCCCGGCGTGTTATTTGTCCCCGGGGTTGCCGCGTATGTGATACGATATCCGATTCTGATATGCGTGACTTATGTGGGAAAGTAAGTATTCTGACCTTCCGTACATTCTGTATTCCGTCTGCTATGTGATGTCATTCAAGCAATTTGTACGTTCTGTAATCTGTCTGGTATACGAGATGAGTAAGTATGATTCGTGTCTGGAAAAGAAAAATGATAAGTGTTTGATATTTCTGAATAAGTTTTTGTATGTTGTTCTGTCTATATCAGTCATGGTTTCGTTTTCTGTACTCATGCCTTACATACTCAGTACATATCCGTACTGACCCCCTGTTCTTCGGGGGCTGCGTTTCATGCCGCGCAGGTACCCACAAATGGTTAGACGAGATGAGCTGAAGATGGCCCAACGGATTGGCGGGCTCCATTTCCTCCAGGAGTACTGCCGAGTCAGGGTATGTATGTTGTGATGTCTGATCAGTATTAGAGACTTTGCAGACAGCGTCGTGGGTAATGATAGTCAGTCTGTAAGCAGTTTCATCAGCCGATATGTTATTTTGTGTGTCGCATAATAAATTTCGTATAGTTACAGACTTGTTAAATTCTGGAAATAGTAAGCGGAAGATTTCGAAAGCACAACATGTATTTTATTTGTAATTGACTTTCAGAAAAAAAAATTTAGGTGTGAAATCAGGGTCTGCGGGTTCGCTCGGCTCCGTATGTGGGATCGGGTGCCCATCACACCCTAATAAGATCAGGGTGTGACAGAGTGGTATCAGAGCAAGGTCTGTCCGTGGGTTGTCTGCAAAGTCGTGTCTAGTAGAGTCCTGTTTATGGTGTGTTGCCGACCACATGTATAAACAGGAGACTACAGGGCATTTAGGAATTGTTGACCATCTTTCTGTCTCAGATCGTGCGATAGAGCCAAATTATAGGAAATGAGATCTCTTATATGGGCCTCACATACGACACAAAAGGTAAGTGGTGATATGGAAGGTCACCGGGGGCAGTATTGACGTATTTGCCCTGTTACCTGGAATTGGCAGTTCCGGATGGCCAGAATGTGATGTAGCTGTATGTTCTGTAAGTCGTTACTGATATTTGTTCTGTACAAGGAAAACAAGGTCGGATGAAGGATTCAGAAAGTTGACAGCTAATTTCGCTACAGATTATTATGTAAAAGCGGTGAGTAAGAAATTCGAACGGACGGATATCCGGACAATTATGAAGTAAGGGAAACGAAGAAGCATCTGTTACTATCAGGAATTTGGGAACCTAGGATGAAAAGTAATTATACGCGGAAGCGAAAGATGAGCTCTGAGGCCCAAAAAGGGTAAAATGGTAATTGTGAAAGAAAATACGCGTTACGAGGGTGTCCCGGGATCTGTAAGACCTCGACTAGCCTCAAATTATGTAGTAAAGATCATGTGCAGAAGTTGACGCGAAAATATCAGCATTAAGACATCGAATCCCAGTGAAGTCTTGAAGTTAAGCGTGCTCAGGTGGGAGCAATCCTGGGATGGGTGACCCCCTGGGAAGTTTACAAGAAATTCTACATATTTCGATATAAAAGACAAATGGAAACCCAGAATAATCTAAGTGAAACTATAGTATATAGGACGACTGGAAACCTTAAGAGGATGCGTAGAACGAGGCAGCTCAGCTCGGTAAAGAGACAAAGAGTACCTCACAGCTCAGGAATTCGGATAGGCTTGAATAGCGTCTGAAAGTGTTTTGCGGATTAGTGGTATTGATTATGTGTGTATGTGTATATGAACGTGTGTGATATCTCCTGTGTGAAGGTACCAGTGGACATGTGTGCCCCAACGATCTATGCTACGATAGAAAGAGGGATACCGGAACCTGAGCAATAGTAAGGAAACAAATGGTGCAAGCGCCACGAGATGAGCCATTGTTTTCGTTATGGATTAGGGATAGAAAAGTCTGAATACTATGATGTTTGAAGAAGAAAATAAGTAAGTAGGTGGAAGCTAAAGAGATTAAATATCCAAAAGGAGCGAAAGATAAGAAACATGAATGGACAAGACCTCCAAAAAATAGGGAATAACTGGAAGAACACGGAATTATCTGAGATGAAAATGCAAGTATAAGTACGTAAAAAGAACAAGTGTGGCAACATGAACAAAGGAAAAGTGTGCAAGGGTTGAAGACCAATCTGAATGAGTAGAGCCAAAAGAATAGCGGCCATGATCAGGAACGTGAGATAAGAGAGAAGAATGATTAGGTCTTGTGACGATGTTAGGAGATCCCGGCTTTTGAAAGGTGTGTAAGGGAATAAACGAGTAGCTACACTAATACGGTCTCCTCGAGTACGGAAGAACTCTCCTAGAAAGGTGATCTAGGGATAGGACAAATTTGTACACTAGAAGGAATACATTATAAACTTTAAGTCGATGCTGAAAACAAGAGCGGTGGAATGCTCAAAATACGGATGCGCCGTTGTGATACAAGAGCACGGTTAAGGAAAATCTACAAGTAAGTAAGCGAACTAAATGTGCGAAAGGATCAATGGTGGATGGAAAGACATGAGAATTCTGACGAGAATGATGTCGTCGACTGGAAGTAAAAGGAAGACTTATGGAAGAAATTTCGCTATGCCGTGCACCGAGACGAAGAAATGAACTGTTGACGTATAAGGAATCCCTTAAAGGGGAAGATACTATACTATCTTAGGACAACAAGGGGTCGCCATATTTTCAAGCATTAGAAAAAGAAACCTACGACGTGAAATAAGGACGCGTGAAAAGGGTAAGGAGAATGAGATAAAGGATGAAGAACGGGCATAAAGAGAAGATGCGTCTATAGGACGGACCCTCCCGAAGTACTATAATACCCCATAAGGTCAGTTGAACATTCGAGGACGAATGTTCTAAAGGGGGGAGGATGTTATAGCCCGTATTTTGGACGTTGGAATATTTTAAAGTCGTCGCGGAAAGTTAAGGGCGAAACCAATTTCAAATATTTCATTAATGCACAAGTCGTTAAGAATACTATTTATGACCATTATTAGTATGAAAATAATGTGAGAGCCTAAGGGCAAGAGGAGAAATTTGCAAAAAGACCAATGGAAACAATGTGGAAGGCTAGGGGTAAAATGGTCATATTGAGAAAAGTCGAGGGACGGAACGGGAATTTCACAAAAAAATTTATGAAGGTTCAAAAGGGGCACATTGGCTATGTGATGGAAAACCTAGGGGACAAAGTGTACAAGACAAGAATTTGGATCATCTTTTAATTATGGAAAACTTTCATGAAAATAGAAGATCATTCTAGAGAGGGGCATGTGCCCCTCACATGCCTTAATTATGTGTCTATATATGTGTGACTCCCTTTCTAATTCAAGACAAGATAAAGATGAACAAAAATAAAAGAAAGAGAGAGAGGTGAGTTCGGCTAGGGGCTGGCCGAAACTAGCCCCTCAAATTTGATCTGGAGGGTTGTTTTCTTCTAGTTTCTTGCTATGGGGAAGATGCTTGTCAACAAGGTGGAGTTGTTGGAGCAAGTAGAATACTTATATGGATGGTTCATGAGTCATAACCAAGTGGAGAAGATGAAGAATGAAGGTAAAGAACTAACCCTCTTTTATGTGTTATGAATATTGTTGAAGTATTGTAGTATGTAGAAATGAGTGAAATTTGTGAAACATGTGTGTATTGGTGTGTGTAGCCGTGTGTATGGGCTGTTTTGGAATAGAAAGAATAAGCAAATTTTACTTCGTATTAAAATTGTTGTTATGAAGGATTCATGCGTATTGTAGTATATGGAATTGGAAGAAATTCATGAAATATGGAATTGTTGGGGGTTGGCCGTATGGTCCCCTTTTGTGTAGTTGGGAATGAATAAATTGTTAGTATTTTGGTTGTCGTCGTTGTGAGTTCTATGATGGAAAATGAAGTTTTGATAATCCAAGTTAAGATTTTAATTATGCGGGCTGATTTGGAAGCTAATGTGATTGTAATATAGTCGTGATGCGGTTTCTTGAATTTATGAAATGAAGTTGTAAATGAATGTATTGTAACATAATGTGTGAATTTGGGAGGAAAGAATGTGTTTAGTGTTGGTTGAGTTGTTTGTAATATCGTGTGAATTGTTTAAAGGGTCTGGAATATTGTTTCGATTGGGTTCGGATTAGAAATGGAATGTATGAACGATGATGTTGGTTTGAGTGTAAGTAGTCGAATTAAGTATAAGATTATGATGTTGAATTGTGTAGGAGTCGCTAATGTGAAAATGTGTTTTGAACCTCTTATTGCTGTGTTAGTATCTTTGTTGGTTTGGCCGGGTTAAATTCCCGGATGGTTGTTGTTGATTTGGGGCCGAGCCTTATTCTCGGGATTGGTACATTTACAGAGGAGATGCTGCCAAAATTCCGGCAGAACATAAGAAAACGTGTTTGAAAGGTTAAGGCAAGTATGTGACAACGAGTCTAACGAATGAATGAATCCTTTTGGACGTAGATTGACAAGATGGATGAACCGTCTTGCGTGTAAGAAAACAAGTTGGATGCGTAAGCACAACCAGTTGGTCGTCGCCCAGGTATGTGAGGCTTACCTTTCTTTCCTTGGCATGCCCTAGAGCCATGTAGGATATGATATGATATGTATCTTGAGGTTACTCCATTCTGTAACTGAGTCTGTCTGTGATCTGTATGTTTTCCCTAACTTAAGTGTCAAATGAGCTTGATAGGCGAATCGTGATCTAAGTATTTTGATGTAAACCTTCTGGGCTAATCATGCCAACACAAATGTTCTGACGTAAGTATTTGGCATAAGTGTTCCGATATGAGAAATTCCGATACAAGTAGGTACTCTGATCTGAACATTCCGATATAAATATGTGGAATTAAGTATCCTGGCATAACCCTTTTGATATATTTATTCTGACTTAAGTGTTCCGACGTACGTATGATTCCAAGAGTTCTATTTGGTTTGATCCATAATCATGTCTAAAAGGTAGTTAACCCAATTACGGCTTTGGTTTTCCAAGAAAAGCTTCTGAAATGATTATAGAGCGTTCTGTACTTCGAACGCTCGTAACTTTTGTATACTAACTCCGATTGACCCGAAACTCGTTCTGGACCCCCACATGTCTATAAGCATTCCGTCATAACCCTTTTGATGTATGTATTCGGACCTAAGTAGTCGGTTAGAGGAAATCCGATGCAAGCAATTTGGAACATGTATTCTGATTGAGTAAAAGCGATAAGTACCTTGATAGAAATATTCTGTTAAGAGTAATTTGACATAAAGTATTCTGTAATAAGGAATCTGTTATGCATATTCTGAGAATATGTTTGAATAATCTATAAGTAATCGGTAATAAGTAATCTGTGTGGACATTCTGAGAATACGTTTGATTAACTTATTGAGCTTGAGTTATGCGCATTTGATTCTTCACGACTCTGCTCGTGCATATGTTATGATTTCCTTCACCGAGTCCCGGGCCGGTATGTATCGTGCGGATGGTTCGCCGGGTCCTCTGTTGGGGGCCGGGTTCCATATATGAATTCCGAAGTATGATGTGTCCGGTTCCGGGGTACTGTGTTATATGTCCGTCCCCAGTTACCGAGGTTATGTTATGAAGTATGATGTGTCCGGGCTCGGGGTGCTGTGTTATCTGTCCACCCCCGGGTACCGTGGTTATGTTGTGATGTGTGACGGAGATCGGAGAAAAACTTCTGGAAGTTAGATGTGTTGTGGCGCCAAAGGCAGGAGTGGCAGCCACGTGCCTATGTTATCGTGCGCATTCATTGGCACTGTCCATCAGTTCCTCGGCGTGTTATCTGTCCCCGAGGCCACCATGCATATGATATGATGTGACTTTTCCTCGGAGTGTTATTTGTCCCCGAGGTTATCGTCTGTATGATATGGTACTTGTCTCGGCGTGTTATTTGTCCCCGGGGTTGCCGCGTATGTGATACGATATCCGATTCTGATATGCGTGACTTATGTGGGAAAGTAAGTATTCTGACCTTCCGTACATTCTGTATTCCGTCTGCTATGTGATGTCATTCAAGCAATTTGTACGTTCTGTAATCTGTCTGGTATACGAGATGAGTAAGTATGATTCGTGTCTGGAAAAGAAAAATGATAAGTGTTTGATATTTCTGAATAAGTTTTTGTATGTTGTTCTGTCTATATCAGTCATGGTTTCGTTTTCTGTACTCATGCCTTACATACTCAGTACATATCCGTACTGACCCCCTGTTCTTCGGAGGCTGCGTTTCATGCCGCGCAGGTACCCACAAATGGTTAGACGAGATGAGCTGAAGATGGCCCAACGGATTGGCGGGCTCCATTTCCTCCAGGAGTACTGCCGAGTCAGGGTATGTATGTTGTGATGTCTGATCAGTATTAGAGACTTTGCAGACAGCGTCGTGGGTAATGATAGTCAGTCTGTAAGCAGTTTCATCAGCCGATATGTTATTTTGTGTGTCGCATAATAAATTTTGTACAATTACAAACTTGTTAAATTCTGGAAATAGTAAGCGGAAGATTTCGAAAGCACAACATGTATTTTATTTGTAATTGACTTTCAGAAAAAAAAAATTTAGGTGTGAAATCAGGGTCTGCGGGTTCGCTCGGCTCCGTATGTGGGGTCGGGTGCCCATCACACCCTAATAAGATCAGGGTGTGACATTCTATCTCCCGTGGCTGATAGTCGCCATCAGTGCAACTTCGAGTTTCCAGGGTGAGCACGAGACGTTCACTGCCTTGAAGACTCCTCTTATTATATCTTACTTTTCATTTCTAAGACATAGATAGATTGATGTATTAATATATTCCAGACTTGTATATTTTCTTTTAGATGCTTTTGTATTGAATTAGACCAGACCCTGGGGGTATTTCTCATTTCCGCACTATTTCTATTATAATATCGTAAGACTTACATGATTATTTTCTTCCGCTTAAGTTGATTTATTTATTTATGTCTTTACTTTTGTTGGGTTGAGAGTTCGCTTACCGAGGTGAAAAGGTATGTGCCTACATGGCTGAGCCAAATTGGGACGTGAAAAGTTGGTATCATAGCCCTAAGTTACCCGGTCTATAATACAAGAGTGTGTCTAGTATAGTCTCGTGGATCGGTAAGATGAGCTCTGTACTTATCTGTGAGGCACTATAGGACATTTAGGAAATCTTACTTTCTTTCATTCTTTCGTGCTACTTTATTCTAATTGGTATCTGAAAAGATCAAATTGGTATCTGACTCTTATCTATTCTCTCTCAGAGAGTGAGAACTCGAGCTACTATCGCCCTAGGTCAGGCGCCAGAACCCACAGCTGCGGCTAGCACTAGTGGGCAAGGGACAGCTTGAGGGTACGACAGTTGGAGGGCGCGACAGAGCTAGAGGCCGCGGGGCTGCGGCCCCAGCCAGGGGCTGAGCTCCTGCGGTAGGACAGCGGTGCGAGAGATCTCCGTCTCCCGATCCTGAGCATCAGCATGATCAAGACCAGGCCACAAAGGATGGTGTGGTCCCAGCACGGACACAGCCCGAGGTTACTTCTGATCAGGCTATGCATGACACTATAGCCAGAGTCTTACTTTATCTAGATCCCCAGCAGTCTGCCGTTGGTGTTACTGCTCCTGGCAGAGTTTCACAGCGCAGACCCCTAAGCAGAGAGACCTACTCGGGTAGCACACCATGCTGCAGCTACGGCTCCTCGTATTGATGCGGTACCCGCTCCTGGTGATGATCTTAGGCCCATGGAGGGCACTATTATGACTGTGTCTGATCAGGACCTTGTTGGGAGATTCAGGAAGTTAGAGCCGCCGAGGTTTTTGGGTACTTCTGCTGAGGACGTTTATGAGTTCATCCTAGATATATATGAGTTACTGCATAGGATGGGGATCGTGGAGACCCATGGAGTTGACTATGTGTCCTACCAGTTTTGCGACGATGTAAAGACCTAGTGGCAGTATTTTGTTGCTTGCAGACCTGAGGGCTCCCCTCCTCTGAATTGGACTTAGTTCTACTGGGCTTTCTTTAAGAAGTATGTGCCCCGATTTTTAGAGAGGCGCGTAGGGAGGAGTTTCTATATCTTTAGCAGAGGGGTATGTTGGTGGAGTCATATGTGACCCGCTATCTGTATCTGGCTCGTTATTACACTCCTTTGATCCCTACTGAGGCTGACAGGATCAGGCATTTTGTTGGTGGGCTAGTCGGTTCTCTTTAGATTTTGCGCCTTCAGATGGAGGCTATGGGGGCTTCCTTCCAGTCCATCATCGAGCATGCTTCTTTTTTTTAGGGCGCTAAGGCCCTTGCTTTTGGTGGTGGTGACAAGAGACCGCATCAGACTAGAAGTTATAGTGGTTCTAGTTTGAGAGGCGCCAGACAGCCGTTAAGCTGTGTCAGCCATATTTCAGTCGCCCTACATTCAGCTTTACAGGCTTCCCCAAGTGATCCAGCCAGGCAGAGAGCTCCCTAAAGTTCATTTTCTCGACCGATAGACAGATTTGTTTCATTCGGTTCCTCAGCTTCAGTTTATTAGCCTCCGACTTCTTTGACCTGTTATTCTTGTGGAGAGGTTGGGCATATTTCTAAGAGATGAACCCGACCCAGGCGTGATTATCAGCCACTGAGGACTCTGACATCATCTGGTGGTTGAGGTGGTGCTTCTCAGAGGGGCAGCACTCAGTCAGGCCGCGGTTGTTCGCATGGTTCTAGAGGTGGATCCCAGACAGTTAGAGGTGGTTCCCAGAGTGTGAGAGAGGGATCTCACACTGGACATGGTGGGCCCATTATTACTCATTTTCGGGTAGGGCCGAGGCAGAGGCCTAAGATATTGTGATTTCAGGTACCATTTCTGTCCGTCATAGAGCAGCATCTATGTTGTTTGATCCTTGATCCACTTATTCATATGTGTCTGCATATCATGCCGTTGGTTGGGATTTGTCTTGTAATAGCATAGATATAACTGTTCATGTGTTTACTCCGGTTAGAGATTATGTTGTTGTGGATCGAGTTTATCGATCTTGTTTGGTTACATTTATAAGGTATAACACTTGGGTAGATTTGATGATTCTCGATATGGTGGACTTCGATATTATATTGGGGATGTCCTGGCTTCTTCCTTATCACGCGATCTTGGACTGTCACGCCAAGACAGTTACCTTAGCCATGCTGGGCATTCCTAGGCTCGAGTGGAGGGGTACTCCTAGTCCCGCTCCAAAGAAGATCATTTCCTTCCTTCAAGTGAAGAATTTAGTAAATAAGGGGTGTTTAACCTATCTGGCTCATGTGCGTAACACGACTGTTGTATCTTTACCCCTTGAGTCCATTCCTATTGTGAGCAAGTTCGCGGAGGTATTTCCGTCAGATCTGCCGGGTATGCCACCCGATCGCGACATTGACTTCTGCATTGACTTGGATGCAAGCACTCGCCTTATTTCTATTCCGCTATATCGGATGGCACCTGCTGAGTTGAGAGAGCTTAAGGAGCAATTACAGGATTTATTGAGCAGGGGGTTCATTAGACCAAGTGTCTCCCCTTGGGGTGCTCCTGCGTTATTTGTGAAGAAGAAAGATGCGACCATGAGGATGTGCATTGATTATCGCCAGCTGAATAAGGTTACTATTCAAAACAAGTGCCCGATGCCTCGTATTGATGATCTGTTTGACCAGCTTCAGGGTGCTTTAGTGTTTTCGAATATTGATTTACATTCGGGCTACTACCAGCTGAAGATCAGGACGGAGGATATTCCGAAGACAGCCTTTCGGACGAGATATGACCACTGTGAGTTCCTAGTAATGTCTTTTGGGCTTACTAATGCCTCGACTGCAATTATGACTTTGATGAATGGCATCTTTAGACCATATCTTGATTCCTTCGCGATTGTGTTTATTGATGATATCTTGGTATATTCCAAGAGTAGGGAGGAGCATGAGAGCCATCTTCGTTCTGTTCTTGGGTTGTTGAAGAAGCATAGCTTGTTTGCTAAGTTTTCTAAGTGTGAGTTCTGGTTGGAGTCTGTGGCATTCTTGGGCCACGCTGTGTCCAAGGATGGGATTATGGTGGACCCATAGAAGATCAAGGCTACGAGGGGTTGGGCGAGGCCCACTACTGTTACTGAGGTTCGTAGTTTTGTGAGTTTAGCTAGCTATTACCGTTGCTTTGTGAAGGGTTTTGTTGCTATTGCTTCATCTTTGACTAGTTTGACCCAGACGGATGTTCCCTTCCAGTGGTCCGATGATTGTGAGGAGAGCTTTCAAAAGCTCAAACTTTTTTGACTTCAGTCCCGATCTTAGCATTACCCGTGGAGGGTAAGGATTTTACGGTCTATTGTGATGCCTCCCGTATGGGTTTGGGTGTTGTGTTGATGCAGGAGGGTAGAGTGATAGCTTATGCTTCCCGTCAATTGAAGATTCATGAGAAGAATTACCCTACCTATGATTTGGAGTTGTTGACTGTGGTCTTTGCTTTGAAGATTTGGAGGCATTATTTGTACGGTGTCCATTGTGAGGTTTTCACCGATCACTGTAGTCTTCAGCATGTGTTTACCCAAGAGGTCTTAATTCCAGGTAGCGCCGATGGATGGAGCTCCTGAAGGACTATGACATCTCTATTCTTTATCATCCCAGAAAAGCCAATATTGTGGTTGATGCCTTGAGTCGCAAGGCAGTGAGTATAGGATGTTTAGCTTGTTTGATTGTTTCCGAGTGCCTGTTGGCCATGGAGGTTCACACTCTGGCCAACAATTTTGTTCGCCTTGATATTTTTGCCCCAGGCAGGATTTAGGATTGTGTAGAGGCGAGGTCCTCTTTATTGGACTAGATCAGGGCTTATCAGTTCGAGAATGCTCAGTTAGGCAAGTTCGAGATAGAGTTTTGAGGGGTGAGGCCAAGCAGGCCGGGATTGATTCTAAGGGCATTTTCAGGATTAAGGGATGCGTGTGCGTTCCTCGTGTTGGAGATTTGATTCAGTTGATCTTGTCTGAGGCTCATAGCTCTCGCTATTCCATTTATCCGGGGGCGACGAAGATGTACCGTGATTTGTGACAGCACTATTGGTGGCGTCATAATGAAGAGGGATGTAGTTGATTTCATGGCTAAGTTTAGGAATTGTCAGCAGGTAAAGTATGAGCATAGGGACCCGGCGTTGTGCTTCAGAGGATGCTCATTCCCGAGTGGAAGTGGGAGAGGATTACCATGAATTTTGTTGTGGGTCTTCCGAAGACCCTAGGCAAGTTTAATTCTATTTGGGTGATAGTTGATCGGTTGACTAAGTCCGCTCACTTTGTTCCAGTTCAGCTTTTCTATACCGCGGAGAAGTTAGCCAAGTTGTACATTCGAGATATTATAAGATTGCATGGGGTTCCTATTTCTGTTTAATCTAATCCGGGGTAGTATCTTCACTTCCTGATTCTGCAGGGCTTTTCATGAGGAGTTGGGTACCCGAGTGGATCTTAGTACAACTTTTCATCCCCAGACCAATGGCCAGTCTGAGCGGACCATCCAGGTGCTCGAGGACATGTTGATAGCGTGCGTTATTAATTTTGGTGGTCATTGGGATTAGCACTTACCATTGGTAGAGTTTGCGTACAATAACAGTTACTATTTGAGTATTGGCATGGCGCCTTTTGAGGCCTTATATGGTAGGAGGTGTAGATCTCCGGTTGGCTGGTTTGATGGGTTCGAGGTTCGACCTTGGGGTACTAATCTGTTGAGAGAGTCCCTTGATAGAGTGAGAGTTATTCAGGCCAAGCTTTTGGCAGCTAAGAGTCGGCAGAAGATGTATGCGAAGGTCCGAGATTTAGAGTTTGCTGTTGGTGACTAGGTTGTGTTGAAGGTTTCACCCATGAAGGGTGTTATGAGGTTCGGGAAGAAGGGCAAGTTGAGCCCTAGGTCTATTGGTTTATTTGAGATTGTTGACCTTGTGGGCGATGTAGCTTATGAGTTGGCATTACCGCAAGGCTTGGCGGGAGTTCATCCGATTTTTCATGTTTTAATGCTGAAGAAGTACCATGCCAATGGTACCTACATTGTTCGTTGGGATTCGATATTACTTGATGTGAATTTGACCTATGAGGAGGAGCCTATTACGATTTTGGATAGGCAGGTTTGGAAGTTGAGGTCGAAGGAGATTGCTTCTGTGAAGGTGCAATGGAAGCATCGTTCTGTGGAGGAGGCTACTTGGGAGACTGAGTCCGACATGCATAGCCGATATCCCCAGTTGTTTGTTGATTCAAGTATTTCCCCTTCTTTTCCTTTCTTTGCTCGAGGACGAGCGATAGTTTAATTGGTATCTGATGTAATGACCCGTTTGGTCGTTATAGTCTTTTCGGCATTTCCACCCCTTTTCGAGCTTGGTTAGCTCACTTTTGACTCGAGGGGACCGTTGACATGCTTCCCGAGGTGTCTGGACTTGATTCGGGTGACTTTTTGTGAAATATGGGCTTTAAGCGAAAAAGAGTTGACTTAAAGTTGACTTTTGGGTAAACGAATCTTTTTTGGAAATTCGTCTATTCCGAGAGGTCCAGATGGTCATTTAGAACTCATGTGTATATTTGGTTCAGTTCCCAATGCACGCAGATGCATTTTGGGACTTGAGTTGGGAAATTGGAATTGAGGTATCGGGGGTTGACTCAGTCAACGAGACCTCCGTTGGGAATTTTGAGGCCACGAACACGTTCGTAGTGTGTTTTTGTGTGTGTCTGTGTATGTGGTTTGTGAGCAGATGGCCTCGGGAATTAGTCAAAAATTCGAGTTGAAGTTTGAAAACTTGGTAAGTTTCTAGTGTCTGGTGCCCGCTTTGACGGCACTAGCACCACGGCAGCGGTACCGCTGGAGCGGTCACCTTGCCGCTGGAGCGGTCATTGCCATTTGGGCATGCACCGCAGGAGCGACACTGCTAAAGCGGCCTTGGCGTCGCGAAAGCGGGTGACGGGCAGTGAGTGCATTTAATGAAGTGTTAAAAGCCCTTAGTCTATCATTTAATATTATTTCGAAATTTGAGCACTTGGGAACTCTTCTTGGGGATTAGTGGTAAAGATTCTTGGTGGTAAGTTCTCCAAACCCTCTTGCTATTTCATTATTCCTAATCATCTTAGAAATTCCTCTTTCCTTGTTAGTCCCTTATTAATGGAAGATTAAAAGTGGGTTTTGATGGATTTTCTATCTAGGCTTATTAATGATGAAATTGATTGGGTTTATGCTAGATTATGATCTAGCTAAGGTTGTTAATCATATATCTTCCATTATTAGAGTTGGATTCTTGAATCTAAGAGTTAGGGTTTATACCCAAAATTGAGGGTTTTACTTGAAATTCGAAATTAGGTGAATGCTTGAGTTAATTTAACAATTACTTGTTGGGTTTTGATCACCTAGTGCTTAATTTGATATTTTACTTCCGAATTTCCAATTTTGACCTTGTGGCCTTGTTTCCCCAAATTCTAGGGTTGGTTTTGACCTTGTGGCCTTGTTTCCCCAAATTCTAGGGTTGGTTTTCACCTATATTGAATGATAGCAATATAGGTATCGTTCTTCATGATTTCTAATCTAGATTTCGAAAATGCCTAGACTTTATTTATCTTGAGGCTCAGCGGAAGGGGAAAGCTAAGGAGTGATTGTTGGTGTTTGTTGTTCGGCCATCCAGGTACGTTATGGCTTACCCTTAGTGAGACTTCGTGTAGCGAGCATATATTCAGATTATATTGTCGGAGAAAGCATGTAAACCTTCGGGTATGAAGTTGGGTTGGATATTGTATTAGGTTAGGCCCTGTTGTGTGTTTGGGGCTAGCCACCCCGTTGTTTTGTGATTGAGTTGTCCTATTGTTGTGGGCTTGATGTCGCATAGTGATAGTGGATATTGGAGACTATTGTGATCTCTTGTTCATGATGTTATGGTGCCCCACTTGTTGGCAAATGATTTTAAGGATAGTATTCTATATGACTTGTGTAGTCTTTCATGATATTATTGGCGTACCCATGTTTTGTACTTGTGATATTGATCTGGTTATTCATGTTGACTCATACATCGCATGCATTCACATCTCTCATGATATATTGTTGATACATTGTTGATTCTTGATGAAACACTGTGATGAGCTAAGCTCAGTTTGCATAAGAGTGACGTGAATAGTCCGATATCCGATGGTTGTCCCGGAATCGTGGATTGTGTGCGAGTGATGTGAGTAGTCCGATGTCCGATGATTGTCCCGGAATTATGGATTGTGTGATGTGAGAGTCCGATGTCCGATGATTGTCCCGGAATCGTGGATGAGTGAGTACATGGACTTCGCAGGTCCCCCATGGCTTGTGCTACCGGGACGTCGATACTTCTGTCCGGAGTACATGTGTACACTGCATTACATTGCATTGACACTCTTTCATCATTGCATTGCATTGCATCTTGGCTTATATTGTGATGATCCAGTGTTGTACCTGCATTGATTGATTTCGGATTGTATATATATTGAGACTTGGCATACTTGGGTTTAGATGCTTCAACCTAGGTGATGACGGATGCTTGTTTCTGATTGTGTTGACTTATACTTGTTGATTTATCTTCCTATTCCGCTTTATTTTCTGAATTATGTTAGCTATACTTAGTCGGCCAATGATACCTACCAGTATTGTGGTTTTGTACTGACCTGCACTTGCTACATTCTTTTATGAATGCAGAGTTCCAAGTTGGGTCTGCTTCTATCTCGCGTGGCTGATAGTCGCCATCAGTACAACTTCGAGTTTCCAGGGTGAGCACGAGACGTTCGCTGCCTTGAAGACTCCTCTTATTATGTCTTACTTTTCATTTCTGAGACATAGATAGATTGATGTATTAATATATTCCAGACTTGTATATTTTCTTTTAGATGCTTTTGTATTGGATTAGACCAGACCCTGGGGGTATTTCCTCATTTCCGCACTATTTATATTATAATATCGTAAGACTTACATGATTATTTTCTTCCGCTTAAGATGATTTATTTATTTATGTCTTTACTTTCGTTGGGTTGAGGGTTCGCTTACCGAGGTGGGGATGGTAAGTGTCGGCACGGCTTAGCCAAATTGGGTCGTGGCGTTGAGGAAAAACTACATTTTTTAGCTTCTGAAATACAGTTTCTGCTACTCCCCAGAAACACTTATTTTCTCACAAAAACTTGGCCAAACTCCTCACCTTTTTAGAATAAGCACTTTTTTTGAAAAAATAAGCACTTTTGGCCTCCCAAAAGCTTGGCCAAACAAGTCGGGGTTCTTATCGGGCGGTTCGGTTGGATATTAGCTCTTAATGATTCGGCTTATCGATTATCGAATTTTAAATACGGCAAAGGTGCAAATATACCCCCAACTTTGCGATTTAGAGCAGGTATACCTCTCGTTAAAAAAATGGTGCATATATACCCCTGTTGTTACACAAATGGTGCAAATATACCTCTGTCGTTATACAAATATGTGCAAATATACCCTTTTCGCTGCCAGAAATTTTTTGAAAAATTATTTAGCATATCTTTTAATTAAGAAAATGTCACGTGGCTTTAAAAAAATAAGTCTACGTGAGGCAATAGTTTTTCTAGTGGGTTGTCTCGTTCGTTTAATAAAAACATCTCCCTAGCTTTAAAAAAAGTAAGTCTACCCATTTTTTAAAATGAACCAAACCCGACCCACTAGAAAAAAATTACCACATGGCTTTAAATAATAAGTCTACTAAAAAAAATAGGTAGACGTATTTTCTAAAGCCATGTGGCATTTTCTTAAATTAAAAAATAAGCTAAAAATTACCACGTGGCTTAAATAATAAGTCTACTAAAAAAATAGCTAGGTAGACGTATTTTCTAAAGCAATGTGGCATTTTTTTAAATTAAAATAAGCTAAACGATTTTTAAAAAAAAAATCTATCAGCAAAAAAAATATATTTGCACCATTTGTGTAATGACAGGGGTATATATACACCACTTTTTTTAACGAGGGATATATCTGCTCTAAATCACAAAGCTGAGGGGTATATTTGCACCTTTTCCCTCTTAAATATACCAATCTGCTAACCAACCAACTTGGTTCGGTTTGAATTTAACGATTATTAGACGGTATCGGTTGACTTATCGGTTAATCAACAAAGTCAGTTAAGAGGTGATTTAAACCTAACTTTATGGAAGATAAGGACGGGAAATCACAATTGCAATAGAAAAGGAAAGAACCAGAAAGGATTGTCATTAATGTAAGACTAGCTAACATCAAAGTTTAGAATTTACCTTGCAAATGGAAATTCTAAGAAAGAAACCATCTCAGGATGTGATTCAAATTATGAAATTACTGGGATATAGAAATAGGTGAGCAAGTCTTTCAAATTCAACAGAGAACAGCAAACAGTTGCTTTTTATTGCACTAGTGCTAGAGATCTTAAACATGTTGAGAATCTCTCAATAACTCATAAACTTTGGAAGAATGTCAAAACAAAAATCCTGCATGCTATATCTAAACAAAAAACCTGCATGCTATATCTATTTTTTAGCAAGCCTCAAATTGTATTACAAAGTTATTTTGCACTTCTTTGATCATAAGTCACAGACCAACTTTTTGGTATAAAAACAGATATCTTCAATTTTCATTTTTCACCTATATCTGCGTATCCGAAATCCGCTGCAGCCTCTTAACTTTTAGAGTTTTAACATTTTAGGGTTTCTAACTTTCTAAACTACTTACATATATAAAGGATATAAATTTAAACTTGATCATTCTTAACGGGCTAACGGTTTGTCCAATAAGGAAATTGAGTAATCCATACCGTGCACCGTTAAGCTGTTAATTATAAATTTTAATCTGTTCACCAACCGTTAATCCGATAACCTGATACCAATAAACCTATTTTACGGTTGGGTTATCGGTTACGATTCAGTTTTGAACAACCATATTAAACAAGCTATTAGTAGAAGATAGAGGAGGACATTATGGTATAAAGAAAGTCTCTCCTAGTACTTGTAATAGCCAAGCCAAACTTGGCAATATTAGTGCATGTAATGTTTCACGAGCTTTATAAATAAATACTCCCTCCGTTTCAATTTATGGAACCCATTTGATTGGGCACGAAGTTTAAGACAGAAGAGATGACTTTTAAACTTGCGGTCTTAAATGAGTCACATATATTATGTGTGACTATAAATCATTGCATAAAGGTAAGTGTTTCCAAATATAGAAAGAAATTATTCTTTTTTGCACGAACTAATAAGGAAATAAATTCACATAAATTGAAACAGAGGGAGTATCTTTTGCTAAAAAAAAAGAAGGTATATTTGGAGTAATGCAAGCCAAAAATATGTAAAATTTGTTTCTTCTCATAAATACAAGTGGATCCACTAGTCCAACTTTATTGAGGAGAGCGAATGAACACTAAGTGTGGGCTTTAGCCTTAAGGTATGTATCTAACAACCAAATTCGTTCTGTTTTATAATTCAAGAGAAGGTTATCTATATATCGATCCTAAGCAATTTGAAACATGAAAGAAATGTGAGTTGCATATAAGGATACTTCATTACGGCTTCGCTGAAGACATATTGCATGTGTGCTGAGTGTTTTTAACAAGTTGGCTAATAATATAATGCAATGATCAGCTTTAGCAAGTTGCAGAAAGTCAAATTTTACAGCATATTTTCATCAATCAAAAGCATGTTTAAGCCATGGAATGATGCAAAAACAAACAATAATTCCATCAAGAAGTGCTTAATTTACACTCCATCAAAACCATCCTAGCATTAGGAATCACAAAAGTATGACAAGGAAGCTTCATACTTGGTACAGTTATACCATCTTATAGATTAAAAAATATTTCCAACACGCTCAATAAAAATAGGAATGGCCAGAAAAGATATTCCAGGAAAAAGCAACTTGCTTCTTTGCTACCATAAGTACTTGTGAGTCGGTACATACATATATAAACTATAAAGTATTCCTCTTTCTTGATTGGGAAGATTGCTCGTTACTTTCTTGCTAGTGACCCTTTTTCTTTGACACCATATAACCTGCAGTATGGCATATCGAGCTCAGATGATCATTCAATATTTTCTAATTCGATAAGTGTCTCTGGCCCATCTAACCGATAGCTGATGTATTTTGCTTTGACTACTATTTTTCCGAGGGTTATTTCATATATAGATGTGCAATTACTTCTTCGATTCTTTGATAATAACCAAAGTAGGTTTTATGATTCCCTTCTTTCTTAGCGAGCAATTGTATCGATTTTCTGTGCCTGAGCCCGCCACGTGCAGGCCTAATTATTTTTATGGGCCAAGAACATCGAAATTCTCTTCTTTTTTTTAATATAATGGTGCCGGTCAGACTCGAACCCAGGATCTCTGCCTGCTCTAATACCATATTAAAGTGTATGATCATCTCATCAAAAAGCTTAAGTTATTACTTGTCAGCGAGAACACATAAAGGAAAATGGTCAAAAGTACCCCTGAACTATTTGAAATATGTCCAGTTATCCCACCATTAGTCAACTAGCTTATAAGTGCCCTCCTACTAGCCAAATAGCTTAATAATATACTTCCTTCTAACGGTTGCTCAAAAACAAGGACAAAAGGGCCAATTTTGCCTTTGAACTATTCAAAATGGAGCAATTTTTCTCTTAAACTATTCAAAATAAGGCAATTTTGCCTTTGTTGTTTTAACCTTAGTGGGAGGGGGTGGGGGGGGGGGGAGTTGAACGTGCCAGAAATATAATAACTGTTAGGTTTTTGGGTTTTACCTTTCTATGTGGAATTGGATTAATAAAACCCAATCTAATTAAGTTTTTGGGTTTTCCCTTCCTATGTGGAATTGGATTAATAAAACCCAATCTAATTTGGGCCAAGCCAATTTTGCCCAAAATTTCCTCTATATAGAGGATCAATTTAGGTCTTATTTTTAGAACACAAGAGTGAATTCATAGCAGCCATATAGAGAGAAAAACGTGAGAGAGTAAGCAGATTTTCGTCCAGAAATTTTCTGCTACAGCAGTCCACTTTAAATTGCATTTCCCGATTCGTTAACCATTGGATCGTGCTGAAATTTGAATTGGGGGTTCTCCGCATCTGGTTCTTCGATATCAATGGTGAAGATTGTATTTTGTGGTCTGTAGCTCCAGTTTTCGGGTACGAACAGTAGCTCATTTGGGGGGGGGGGGGTGATTTCTCTCCTTTCTTCACTAGTTTTGGTGCTATTTTTATGTATTGTTGCTCCGTGCTTTGCTTTGTTATTGTAGCCATTTGGAGAACATTGTTGTAACTCGTGTTGATTATAGTGGAGCTTTTGTGGGTCGGAGGTCCCGTGGATGTTTCCTCTTCACCTTGAAGGGGTTTTACCACGTAAATTTGGTGTCTCTTCCATTAGATTTATTTTTGCTTGCATTGCTATTTTATTGTTGGTATAGCTGCTGCCCGGATTCCATTTGTGCTAATGTTTATTTCTCTTTGTTCAAATAGTGTGGGAAGTTTCGACTTGGGTATTTCTTTCGCTGTTACCTCGTCGTGCAATTTGGTTATTGCTTGTTTCTTTCCAACAAAGTGGTATCAGAGCTTGTGGTTGTATTTGGTTGTGTTGATCGTCTATTTGAATGATGGAGGCAAATATGAGCAAGATGGTTTGTTTAAATGGCAGTAATTACCATATTTGGAAAAGCAAGATGAAAAATCTTCTATTTGTCAAGAAATTGCATTTACCTGTGTTTGCTTCTAAGAAATCCGAGTCTATTAAAGATGAGGATTGGGAATTTGAGCACTTACAGGTTTGTGGCTATATTAGGCAATGAGTTGAAGATAATGTTCGAAATCATATTGTGAATGAAACAAATGCTAAAAGCTTGTGGGAAAAGCTCGAGACACTTTATGCTTCAAATAATGGCAATAATAAGTTTTTCCTACTGAAACAATTGATGAATATTAGATACAAAGAGGGAAGCCCTATTTCCGATCATATCAATGATTTTCAGGGTGTCCTTGATCAACTGTCTGGAATGGGTGTCAAGTTTGATGAAGAAATACAGGGACTTTGGCTTCTTAATACTCTTCCAGCCACTTGGGAAACTCTGAGAGTTTCTTTGACTAATTATGCTCCCAGTGATGGTGTAACTATGGAATATGCTAAAAGTGGTATTTTGAATGAAGAGATGAGAAGAAGATCTCAAGCTTCGTGTTCTTCAGCTTCACACTCCGATGTTTTGGTTACTAAAGACAGGGGGAGAAGTAACTTCAGAGGTCAGAATGACAGAGGAAAAAGTAGAAGCAAGTCAAGATCCTCCAGGTACAAGGATATTACATGTGACTATTGTCACTTGAAAGAGCACATCAAGAAACATTGTTACAAGTTTAAGAGAGACCAGAAAAGGCAAAAGAAAGAAGGCGATAATGAAAATCGTGTTGCTGTTGTTGCTGAAAATGATCTTCTTGTTGCTTGTGGTAAAAATGATATCAATCATGTTTGTGATGAGTCTACCTGGTTTGTGGATTCAGGTGCCACTTCTCATGTCACGCCAAAGAAGGAATTATTTTCCTCTTATACTCCAGGTAATCTTGAAAATTTACGAATGGGCAATGATAGTGAGGTTGAGGTACTTGGTATTAGCACACTTCGCTTGAAAAGTAATAATGGTTCGAGGTTAGTTCTTAAAAATGTCAAGCATGCTTCAGATGTTCGTCTGAATTTAATTTCTATAGGAAAACTTGATGATGAGGGTTATGATCAAATCGTTTGTGGTGGCCAGTGGAAGCTTATTCGAGGTTCAATGATTGTGGCTCGAGGTAACAAGATATCTGACTTGTACTTATTTTAGGGCTCCATTTGTAGTGACTCAGTAAATTTGGTGGAGAATGATACTTCATCAGAGTTATGGCATAGAAGGTTGAGTCATATGAGCGAGAAAGGGATTGATAATTTGGCTAAGAAGAATTTGCTTTCTGGAGTGAAACAAGAAAAGTTAAAGAGATGTGTTCATTGGTTAGCCGGAAAACAGAAAAGAGTTTCTTTTCAGAGTCATTCACCTTCAAGAAAGCTTTATTTGCTGGAGTTGGTACATTCTGATTTGTGTGGTCCTTTTGAAGTAAGCTCTCGTGGTGGTGCACTTTACTTTGTGACTTTTATTGATGATCATTCTCGCAAACTCTGGGTATTTTCTTTGAAGTCCAAGGATCAAGTACTTGATGTGTTCAAGACTTTTCAAGCCTTGGTTGAGAGACAGACAGGGAAGAAACTAAAATGCATCCGCTCAGACAATGGTGGTGAATATATTGGTCCCTTTGATAATTATTGTAGACAGCAGGGTATTCGGCATCAGAAAACTCCTCCAAAGACTCCTCAGATAAATGGTTTAGCAGAGAGTATGAACAGAACTCTAGTTGAGAGGGTTAGATGTTTGCTTTCAGATGCTAAGTTGCCAGAATTATTTTGGGCAGAAGCACTTAATACTGCTGCTTATGTTATCAATTTATCTCCTACTGTTTCTTTAGATGATGATGTCCCTGACAGAGTTTGGTTTGGTAAGGATGTCTTTTATGCTCATCTGAGAGTCTTCGGGTGTAAGGCCTTTGTGCATGTTCCTAAGGATGAGAGGTCAAAGCTAGAAGTTAAAACTAGGCAGTGTATCTTCATTGATTATTGTCAAGACGAATTTGGCTATCATTTCTGTGATCCAGTTGAGAAGAAACTTGTTAGAAGCTGTGATGTTGTGTTCTTTGAAGACCAGACAATTGAAGATTTTGACAAAGCTGAGAATGTTGATTCTCAGAGCAATGAAAGCTTAGTTGATATTGATCCGGTTCTTGTGACTATTGCACCTGAGGAAAATCTTCAAAATAATGAAGATCAAGTTGATAATGAAGATAGTGATCATGTTCAGAATGACCAGCATGATGTTGTTGATGCTCCAGTGGAAGATGATGTGGTTGGCCAGCAACCAGCTCCTATTGATGCTCCAGGGAGTTCTCTCAGAAGATCTATTAGAGAGAAAGTACCTTCATCTCCTTATTCTCCCAATGAGTTTGTATGTTTGACTGATGGGGGAGAACCTGAAATTTTTGATGAGGCCATGGATAGTGAAAAAAAGAAAGGTGGTTTGATGCTATGCAAGATGAGATTAAATCCTTGCATGACAATCATACATTTGATCTGGTTAAGCTTCCTAGAGATAGAAAAGCTTTGAAAAACAGGTGGGTTTTTAGGGTGAAACATGAAGTTGGTAACCCAGTTCCACGGTACAAGGCTAGATTGGTTGTCAAGGGCTTCAATCAGAAAAAAAGAGTTGATTTTGGTGAAATCTTTTCTCCAGTTGTGAAGATGTCATTCATTCAGATTGTCCTAGGCTTGGCTGCGAGTCTACATTTAGAGTGTTGCTTGATCGCCGGTGTTATAGCCCGTATTTTGTGCATTCGGATAATTCAAGATAATTGCCAGAAGTTAAGGGCAAGGCTATTTTTCAAGGTTATTTTAGTATACAAGTTGTTTATTAGTATGGAAATATCGAGAAAGGCTAAGGGCAAAAAGGGAAATTCACAAGGTGGTTCATGGTAATATTGTGGAAGGCTAGGGGCAAAATGGGAATTTCACAAAATATTCAAGAAGGCTCTTGAAGAGGCCATGTTGGCCGTGTGGCATATAATCATATGTCCACATTTTTATTTAATGGGGGCTAATTATATATATGTGTGGACCAAGCTTACATAACAAGATAATTAGTCTTCTTTGCTTATTTTAAGAAAGTTCAAGAAAAAGGGAGAAGGGGACATGTGTCCACCTTGTGTTGGTAGAAGCCATATATATATATATATATATATATATATATATATATATGTAATAGATTACAAAATGAGGCATAATCATCTTTTAAATCAAGAAGCTTGGAGAAGAAAAAGAAAGGAGAAGAGAAAAAGGCCATTCGGCCATGACTCCAAAATTTGTGTCCATGGAAGTTGATCAAGAAAAAATATTTTCTTCTAGAATTTCAACTAATTGGAAGGTCCTCATTAACATGAAGGAGTTTTTGGAGCAAGCCAAGCATTTATTTGGGTGATTTACAAACCCTAGCTAAGTAAGAAGACAAGTGGAGAAAGGTAAGGTTCAATCATTTTTTATATATGTTATGGATGGTTTATGCATGATGTTGTATGTAGAAATGGATGAAATTCATGAAATATGTATGTGTATGGTTGTGGCCGAATAGAGGTGGTGTTGTGTAGGTGTGATGAATTGATTTTATTTAGTATTTTGATTGTTGTAGTTGTGGATTCCATGATGAAAATGAAGGTTTGATGAATTGAAATGAAGTTGGAATCATTGTGGGATTATTGAAGAAATTATTATGACACTAGCATGGTTTCTTGTGTTGTGAAGATAATGTTGTTAACATGTGGTCGTAGATATAATGCATGGATTTGGAGGTAAGAAATGTGTTGATTTTATTGAGTTTGGAAGATTGTAAGTTGGTTGTTGTGATTGAATTGAATATAAGAAAAATGTTGTCGAATTATGTAAAAGAAGTTACTACCATTAGAATGTATTTTGAATTGATTGATGAAGTTGTTAATGTGTAGATTGTTGGTGTAGTTCATGAATTTGGAAGAAAGCAATGTGTTGTTATTATCCTTATTAAGTTTAGAAGATTTTGGATTATTGTTGATAATGTGGCCGAGTGAAATTCTCGGATTATTGTTGATAAATTGGCCGAGTTGCATTCTCGGGTTTGTTGTTGATGATTTGGCCGAGTTAGATTCTCGGGGATGGTGTATTTACAGGGGAAATGCTGCCGAAATTTCGGTAGATTATAAGTGAATTTATGTGAGAAACTAAGGCAAGTGTATGACGACGAATCTAATGATTGTGTGAATTCTTTTGAATGTAGACTAGCAAGCTTGGATAAATAAGCATAGCTAATAGGACGTGGAACAGGTATGTAAGGCTTAACCTTTCTTTCTTTTGGCATGATCTTTGTGAAACCAACATGACAAAGTATATGTATGATTTCAAAGAAACTCCTATTCTTTGAGCCACTAGGATGGCTAACGTTCTTGATTTCCATAACCTATTTCATATGGTTTTGATGCGTATCTATGATGTCTGAAGATCTATCGGATATGTTTCCGAATAGCATTCGAAAGATTATTGATATGACTAAAGTTTTGATTTTCAAATGCTAGCACGTTCGATTATTCCATTGAGTCTTTGATATATTTTTATACGTACATATGGTTCCAAAAGCTCTATTTGATTTGACCCGTAACGATATCCGAAAGGTACTTGACATGATTGTTGCTTTGATTTTCCAAAAATGGCTTCTGAAAAGTTCGTAGAAGGTTTTGTACTTCAAACGCTCATAATTTTCTTATACTAAATCGGATTGACCCGAAACTTGTTTCTGAGCCTTCAGGTGTCAGTAAGTATACTTGTCCATCGAGTCTTAGAATTGATTTATATGCATATGGTTTCTCACTACTCTGCTCGCGCATACTATTATTATATCGTTCGCCAAGCCCCGGGCCGGTTATGTCATTGTGCGCACTATGTTATACTCGGCACTAATATATGTATCTATGGATCGGGCTGCACGTTCCGCAACAATATAATATATGTATATATGGATCGGGCTGCACGTTCCGCAACAATATAATATATGTATATATGGATCGGGCTGCACGTTCCGCAGCAATATATATATGGATCGGGCTGCACGTTCCGCAGCAATATATTTATGGATCGGGCCGAACGTTCCTCGGCACTAATATATTATATTTATGGACCGGGCCGAACGTTCCTCGGCACTAATATATTATATTTATGGATCGGACCAAACGTTCCTCGGCACTAATATATTATATTTATGGATCAGACCGTACGTTCCTCGACACTATTATATTGATTTATGGATCGGGTTGTACGTCCCACAGCACTATCAGTTATATGCATATATGATATATGATGTCAGCATACATGATGACTCCATCCACCGCGTCCCTCACTAGAGGGCCGGGATCTGTTATATGTATATGTATATGATGACATATGATGACGGCACGCATGATCTGTGTTTGGAAAGTAAGTATTTTGGAACTCTGGAGGATTTACTCATTTTCTGTGCTTCGTCTGACATATCACATCGGTATGCATGATTTACGTTCGGAAAATAAGCACCTTGGTATTCTGGCTAATGTACTTACTTTTTGTACCGTTGTTCCGGTTATGTTTCTGTTTTCTGTATTTCATGCCTTACATACTCAGTACATATTCTGTACTGACCCCCTTTCTTCGGGGGCTGCATTTCATGCCACGCAGGTACACCCAGATGAATAGAAGCCATTATAGAAGATGTTCCAGCGGAGTTGGCAAGCTCTCTTTGCCTAGGAGTGTTGTCGGGTCAGAGTATTATGCTATGATGTTTGTCCGAAGTTAGAGACTTTGCAGACAGAGTCGTGGGTATAGAATGTCAGTCTTGTGAGCGGCTCCGTCAGCCGATGTGTCATTTTGCTTTGTGTTATAAATTTCTTATGATTACAGAATTCACTTGATTTGAGAATGATGAAAAGGATGTTTCTGGAAGTCTTTGCTATGTATTTCATTTTTGTTTGATTCAAGGAGTCCAAAAGATTATGTATGTAATAAGAGTCAGCGGGTTCGCTCGGCTCCGAATATGGGGTCGGGTGCCCATCACACCCTAGTAAGATCGGGGTGTGACAGCCGGGATGGCGGTTTCCTCCACATAGTCGGGAGGGGGAGAATTGTTAGGTTTTTGGGCTTTCCCTTCCAATGTGGAATTGGATTAATAAAACCCAATCTAATTAGGTTTTTAGGTTTTCCCTTCCTATGTGGATTTGGATTAATAAAACCCAATCCAATTTGGACCAGGCCAATTTTGCCCAAACTTTTCTCTATATATAGGATCAATTTAGGTCTTATTTTTAGAACACAAGAGTGAATTCATAGCAGCCATATAGAGAGAAAAACGTGAGAGAGAAAGCAGATTTTCGGCCAGAAATTTTCTACTACAGCAGTCCACTTTAAATTGTGTTTCCCGATTCTTTAACCGTTGGATCGTGCTGAAATTTGAATTGGGGGATCTCAACATCTGGTTCTTCGATTTCAATGGTGAAGATCGTATTTTATGGTCTATTGCTCCAGTTTTCGGGTACGAATAGTAGCTCATTTGGGGGGGGGGGGGGTGATTTCTCTCCTTTCTTCACTAGTTTTGGTGCTATTTTTATGTATTGTTGCTCCGTGCTTGGCTTTGTTGTTGTAGCCATTTCGAGAACATTGTTGTAACTCTTGTTGATTATAGTGGAGCTTTTGTGGGCCGGAGGTCCCGTGGATGTTTCCTCTTCACCTTGAAGGGGTTTTACCACATAAATTTGGTGTCTCTTCCATTAGATTTATTTTTGCTATCATTGCTATTTTATTGTTGATATAGCTGCTGCCCGGATTCTATTTGTGCTAATGTTTATTTCTCTTGGTTCAAACAGTGTGGGAAGTTTCGACTTGGGTATTTCTTCCGTTGTTACCTCGTCGTGCAATTTGGTTATTGCTTGTTTCTTTCCAACAAAGTGGTATCAGATCTTGGGGTTGTATTTGGTTGTGTTGATCGTCTATGGATCGGGCTGCACGTTCCGCAGCAATATATATGGATCGGGCTAAATGTTCCTCGACACTAATATATTATATTTATGGATCGGGCCGAACGTTCCTCGGCACTAATATATTATATTTATGGATCGGACCGAACGTTCCTCGGCACTAATATATTATATTTATGGATCGGGTCGTACGTTCCTCGACACTATTATATTGATATATGGATCGGGCTGTACATCCCACAGCACTATCAGTTATATGCATATATGATATATGATGTCAGCATACATGATGACTCCATCCACCGCGTCCCTCACTAGAGGGCCGGGATTTGTTATATGTATATGTATATGATGACATATGATGACGGCACGCATGATCTGTGTTTGGAAAGTAAGTATTTTGGTACTCTGGAGGATTTACTCATTTTCTGTACTTCGTCTGACATATGACATCGGTATGCATGATTTACGTTCGGAAAATAAGCACCTTTGGTATTCTGGCTAATGTACTTACTTTTTGTACCGTTGTTCCGGTTATGTTTCTGTTTTCTGTATTTCATGCCTTACATACTCAGTACATATTCCGTACTGACCCCCTTTCTTCGGGGGCTGCATTTCATGCAACGCAGGTACACCCAGATGAATAGAAGCCATTATAGAAGATGTTCCAGCGGAGTTGGCAAGCTCCCTTTGCCTAGGAGTGTTGTCGGGTCAAAGTATTATGCTATGATGTTTGTCCGAAGTTAGAGACTTTGCAGACAAAGTCGTGGGTATAGAATGTCAGTCTTGTGAGCCGCTCCGTCAGCCGATGTGTCATTTTGCTTTGTGTTATAAATTTCTTATGATTACAGAATTCACTTGATTTGAGAATGATGAAAAGGATGTTTCTAGAAGTCTTTGCTATGTATTTCATTTTTGTTTGATTCAAGGAGTCCAAAAGATTATGTATGTAATAAGAGTCAGCGGGTTCGTTCGGCTCCGAATATGGGGTCGGGTGCCCATCACACCTTAGTAAGATCGGGGTGTGACTAAGTGGTATCAGAGCAGGTCGTCCTAGGGGTTGTCTGCAAAGTCGTGTCCAGTAGAGTCCTGTTTATGGGTGTGAAGCCGGCCACATTTATAAACAGGAGGTTGCAGGGCATCCAGGGATTGTTGACATTCTTTCTGTCTTAAGATCGTGCGATAGAGCCAAGTCATAGGAAAATGAAATTCCTTATATAGGCCTTACATACGACGGAAGGAGGTAAGTGATGATATGGAAAGTTATAGAAGTAAGCCTTGATATATTTGTTCTGTTACCTGAAACTGGAAGCTCTGGATGGCTGGAATGTGTCGTATAACCGTATGTTCTGTGAGGTATTGTCGATATTTGCTGCGTATAGATATTGAATAGTAAGAATTGTAAAAGAGATTCTGCCAGAATTGTTCAAAATCAGGTCATTTAGTTGGGTACGCCCAACAGGAGGAAGCGTGGAAAGGAAATATTGTAAATAGACAATAAGTGGGATGTGATATTTTAGAGGAGCTACGGATTTGGGCATGGCGTGAAAGATAATTGTGAGAAAGACGATTAGCAGTCCAGAGCATTAAAATGAATAACATCCGAGGTTTAGTAAGAGCAAGGTCTGTTGAAGGATTCAGAGAAAGTCGACAATCAGTTTTGCTGTAAATTATTATGTAAGGATGGCGAGTGGAAATCCGAATAGGCTGATACCCGAAGTATTCATAAGTAATGGCGATGAAGGTATATTTGCTATCATCGGGAATCTAGGAATATGGGACGAAGGGTAGTTATACACATAAGTGAAAAGTGAACACTGGGAATTGAAAAGGGTAAAATAGTAATTGTAAAGGGAAGGACGTGTTACGAAAATGTCTCAGAATCTGTATGACTTCGACTTGCTCCAGATTATGTAATGAAGGTCGTGCGGCGAAGTGGACGCGATTATATCAGCATTAAGGCACTGGATTTCATCAAAGTTTTGAGGTTAAGCGTGCTAAGGTGAGGGAAATCTTAGGATGCGTGACCCCCTGGGAAGTGTGCAAGAAATTCTATAGATTTAGACATAAGAGACAAATGAGAAGTTAGAGTAGCCTAAGGGAAATTAGAGTGCATGGGATGGTTGGAGACCATAAGGGGTCGCGTAGGACGAGGCAGACTAGACTGGTGGAGAGACATAAAGTGCATCACAGCTCTGGAATTAGGATAGGCTTGAATAGCGTTTGTAAGATAGGCACGTGAAAAGGATAAAGTGTGGTAATATGGAACAAATGAGGAATGTGTGAGGTTCGAGAACCGATTCAGATAAGTGGGGCTACAGGAATAGTGACCACGACAAGGAATGTAAAGTAAGAGAAAGAATGCTCAGGCTTTGTGACGATGTTAGAAGATTTCGGCCCTTGAAAGGTATATAAAGGAATAAATGTGTAGCCATATTAATGTGGTTGCCTCGGATATGGAGGAGCTCTCCAAAAGGATAATTTAAGAAAAGAATGGATTTGCGAGTTTAAAGTAAAAAAAAAAATCACGAACTTTGGAGCCGATGCCACCAATGGCAAAAGAAGAAAAGTGCTCGAGGAAGAAGAAAACCCAAAAAGGGTTAAGGATGATGGGTCGACACTGTTGATTTGGAAATTAAAGGTGTGGAGCAAGAATTTATGTGAGTCTGAAAGATTTGATCTTAGAGGAAATGGAACGAAATGCAAGGGATGTGCATGGAAGACCGCTCGGTCGTAGCGTTGTGAATATAGTTAAAGGTTCGATAAGCGAGGATAGAGAGAGTATAACCTGCAAGTACTCAGTTCTGAGAGCAAAAGTAGCGGGACGCTCGAAAAACATGGACGCAGAGCTGCAACGCAAGCGCATAGTTAAGAGGAATTACAAGTAAGTGAGCTAAATGACTGAAAGGACTAATAGTGCATGAAAACTTATGGGAACGTTGACAAGAATGATGATATGGTCATAAAATGAAAGAAAAACTTATGGTAAGAAGTTTCTGATATGTTATGCACAGAGTTGGGAAGAAGGACAAGGATAATGAGTTGGCGCAGTGGATTAGAAAACCTATGACACAGAATGAGGACTCATGAAAAGATCGAGAAGTTCGATTATAAGGAATGGGCATGAAGAAAACGACAACTATAAGAGGTACCCCCCCCCCCCGAAGTGTTATAAGATCCCATAAGATCAGTTGAACATTCGAGGACGAATGTTCTAAAGGGGGGGGGGACGATGTTATAGCCCGTATTTTGTACGTTCGGATAATTCAAGATAATTGCCAGAAGTTAAGGGCAAGGCTATTTTTCAAGGTTATTTTAGTATACAAGTTGTTTATTAGTATGGAAATATCGAGAAAGGCTAAGGGCAAAAAGGGAAATTCACAAGGTGGTTCATGGTAATATTGTGGAAGGCTAGGGGTAAAATGGGAATTTCACAAAATATTCATGAAGGCTCTTGAAGGGGCCATGTTGGCCGTGTGGCATATAATCATATGTCCACATTTTTATTTAATGGGGGCTAATTATATATATGTGTGGACCAAGCTTACATAACAAGATAATTAGTCTTCTTTGCTTATTTTAAGAAAGTTCAAGAAAAAGGGAGAAGGGGACATGTGTCCACCTTGTGTTGGTAGAAGACATATATATGTAATAGATTACAAAATGAGGCATAATCATCTTTTAAATCAAGAAGCTTGGAGAAGAAAAAGAAAGGAGAAGAGAAAAAGGCCATTCGGCCATGACTCCAAATTTTGTGTCAATGGAAGTTGATCAAGAAAAATTATTTTCTTCTAGAATTTCAACTAATTGGAAGGTCCTCATTAACATGAAGGAGTTGTTGGAGCAAGCCAAGCATTTATTTGGGTGATTTACAAACCCTAGCTAAGTAAGAAGACAAGTGGAGAAAGGTAAGGTTCAATCTTCTTTTATATATGTTATGGATGGTTTATGCATGCTGTTGTATGTAGAAATGGATGGAATTCATGAAATATGTATGTGTATGGTTGTGGACGAATAGAGGTGGTGTTGTGTAGGTGTGATGAATTGATTTTATTTAGTATTTTGATTGTTGTAGTTGTGGATTCCATGATGAAAATGAAGGTTTGATGAATTGAAATGAAGTTGGAATCATTGTGGGATTATTGAAGAAGTTAATATGACACTAGCATGGTTTCTTGTGTTGTGAAGATAATGTTGTTAACATGTGGTCGTAGATATAATGCATGAATTTGGAGGTAAGAAATGTGTTGATTTTATTGAGTTTGGAAGATTGTAAGTTGGTTGTTGTGACTGAATTGAATATAGGAAAAATGTTGTCGAATTATGTAAAAGAAGTTACTAACGTTAGAATGTATTTTGAATTGATTGATGAAGTTGTTAATGTGTAGATTGTTAGTGTAGTTCATGAATTTGGAAGAAAGCAATGTGTTGTTATTATCCTTATTAAGTTTAGAAGATTTCAGATTATTTTTGATAATGTGGTCGAGTGAAATTCTCGGATTATTGTTGATAAATTGGCCGAGTTGCATTCTCGGGTTTGTTGTTGTTGATGTGGCCGAGTTAGATTCTCGGGGATGGTGTATTTACAGAGGAAATGCTGCCGAAATTTCGGTAGATTATAAGGGAATTTATGTGAGAAACTAAGGCAAGTGTATGACGACGAATCTAATGATTGTGTGAATTCTTTTGAATGTAGACTAGCAAGCTTGGATAAATAAGCATAGCTAATAGGACGTGGAACAGGTATGTAAGGCTTACCCTTTCTTTCTTTTGGCATGATCTTTGTGAAACCAACATGACAAAGTATATGTATGATTTCAAAGAAACTCCTATTCTTAGAGCCACTAGGATGGCTAACGTTCTTGATTTCCATAAGCTATTGCATATGGTTTTGATGCGTATCTATGATGTCCGAAGATCTATCGGATATGTTTCCGAATAGCATTCGAAAGATAATTGATATGACTAAAGTTTTGATTTTCAAATGCTAGCACGTTCGATTATTCCATTGAGTCTTTGATATATTTTTATACGTACATATGGTTCCAAAAGCTCTATTTGATTTGACTCGTAACGATATCCGAAAGGTACTTGACATGATTGTTACATTGATTTTCCAAAAATGGCTTCTAAAACGTTCGTAGAAGGTTCTGTACTTCAAACGCTCATAACTTCTTATACTAAATCGGATTGACCCGAAACTTGTTTCTGAGCCTTCAGGTGTCGGTAAGTATACTTGTCCTTCGAGTCTTAGAATTGATTTATATGCATATGGTTTCCCACTACTCTACTCGCGCATACTATTGTTATATCGTTCGCCGAGCCCCGGGCCGGTTATGTCATTGTGCGCACTATGTTATACTCGGCACTAATATATGTATATATGGATGGGGATGCACGTTCCGCAGCAATATAATATATGTATCTATGGATCGGGATGCACGTTCCGCAGCAATATAATATATGTATATATGGATCGGGCTGCACGTTCCGCAGCAATATATATATGGATCGGGCTGCACGTTCCGCAGCAATATATATATATGGATCGGGCTGCACGTTTCGCAGCAATATATTTATGGATCGGGTCGAACGTTCGTCGGCACTAATATATTATATTTATGGATCAGGCCGAACGTTCCTCGACACTAATATATTATATTTATGGATCGGGCCGTACGTTCCTCGTCACTATTATATTGATATATGGATCGGGCTGTACGTCCCACAGCACTATCAGTTATATGCATATATGATATATGATATATGATGTCAGCATACATGATGACTCCATCCACCGCGTCCCTCACCTGAGGGCCGGGATCTGTTATATGTATATGTATATGATGACATATGATGACGGCACGCATGATCTGTGTTAGGAAAGTAAGTATTTTGGTACTCTAGAGGATTTACTCATTTTCTGTACTTCTTCTGACATATGACATCGGTATGCATGATTTACGTTCGGAAAATAAGCACCTTGGTATTCTGGCTAATGTACTTACTTTTTGTACCGTTGTTCCGGTTATGTTTCTGTTTTCTGTATTTCATGCCTTACATACTCAGTACATATTCCGTATTGACCCCCTTTCTTCGGGGGTTGCATTTCATGCCACGTAGGTACACCCAGATGAATAGAAGCCATTATAGAAGATGTTCCAGCGGAGTTGGCAAGCTCCCTTTGCCTAGGAGTGTTGCCGGGTCAGAGTATTATGCTATGATGTTTGTCCGAAGTTAGAGACTTTGCAGACAGAGTCGTGGGTATAGAATGTCAGTCTTGTGAGCGGCTCCGTCAGCCGATGTGTCATTTTGCTTTGTGTTATAAATTTCTTATGATTACAGAATTCACTTGATTTGAGAATGATGAAAAGGATGTTTCTGGAAGTCTTTGCTATGTATTTCATTTTTGTTTGATTCAAGGAGTCCAAAAGATTATGTATGTAATAAGAGTCAGCGGGTTCGCTCGGCTCCGAATATGGGGTCGGGTGCCCATCACACCCTAGTAAGATCGGGGTGTGACAGCCGGGATGGCGGTTTCCTCCACATAGTCGGGAGGGGGAGAATTGTTAGGTTTTTGGGATTTCCATTCCTATGTGGAATTGGATTAATAAAACCCAATCTAATTAGGTTTTTACGTTTTCCCTTCCTATGTGGTATTGGATTAATAAAACCCAATCCAATTTGGACCAGGCCAATTTTGCCCAAAATTTCCTCTATATATAGGATCAATTTAGGTCTTATTTTTAGAACACAAGAATGAATTCATAGCAGCCATATAGAGAGAAAAACGTGATAGAGAAAGCAGATTTTCGGCAAGAAATTTTCTACTACATCAGTCCACTTTAAATTGTGTTTCCCGATTCGTTAACCGTTGGATCGTGCTGCAATTTGAATTGGGGGATCTCAACATCTGGTTCTTCGATTTCAATGGTGAAGATCGTATTTTGTGGTCTGTTGCTCCGGTTTTCGGGTACGAACAGTAGCTCGTTTTGGGGGGGGGGGGGGGGTGATTTCTCTCCTTTCTTCACTAGTTTTTGTGCTATTTTTATGTATTGTTGCTCCGTGCTTGGCTTTGTTTTTGTACCCATTTCGAGAACATTGTTGTAACTCTTGTTGATTATAGTGGAGCTTTTGTGGGCCGGAGGTCCCGTGGATGTTTCCTCTTCACCTTGAAGGGGTTTTACCACATAAATTTGGTGTCTCTTCCATTAGATTTATTTTTGCTATCATTGCTATTTTATTGTTGATATAGCTGCTGCCCGGATTCCATTTGTGCTAATGTTTATTTCTCTTGGTTCAAACAGTGTGGGAAGTTTCGACTTGGGTATTTCTTCCGTTGTTACCTCGTCGTGCAATTTGGTTATTGCTTGTTTCTTTCCAACAAAGTGGTATCAGATCTTGGGGTTGTATTTGGTTGTGTTGATCGTCTATTTGAATGATGGAGGCAAATATGAGCAAGATGGTTTGTTTAAATGACAGTAATTACCATATTTGGAAAAGCAAGACGAAAGATCTTCTATTTGTCAAGAAATTGCATTTACCAGTGTTTGCTTCTAAGAAATCCGAGTCTATTAAAGATGAGGATTGGGAATTGAGCACTTACAGGTTTGTGGCTATATTAGGCAATGAGTTGAAGATAATGTTCGAAATCATATTGTGAATGAAACAAATGCTAAAAGCTTGTGGGAAAAGCTTGAGACACTTTATGCTTCAAATAATGGCAATAATAAGTTTTTCCTATTGAAATAATTGATGAATATTAGATACAAAGAGGGAAGCCCTATTTCTGATCATATCAATGATTTTCAGGGTGTCCTTGATCACCTGTCTGGAATGGGTGTCAAGTTTGATGAAGAAATACAGGGACTTTGGCTTCTTAATACTCTTCCAGCCACTTGGGAAACTCTGAGAGTTTCTTTGACTAATTATGCTCCCAGTGATGGTGTAACTATGGAATATGCTAAAAGTGGTATTTGAATGAAGAGATGAGAAGAAGATCTCAAGCTTCGTGTTCTTCAGCTTCACACTCCGATGTTTTGCTTACTAAAGACAGGGGGAGAAGTAACTTCAGAGGTCAGAATGACAGAGGAAAAAGTAGAAGCAAGTCAAGATCCTCCAGGTACAAGAATATTACATGTGACTATTGTCACTTGAAAGGGCACATCAAGAAACATTGCTACAAGTTTAAGAGAGCGCAGAATAGGCAATAGAAAGAAGGCGATAATGAAAATCGTGTTGCTGTTGTTGCTGAAAATGATCTTCTTGTTGCTTGTGGTAAAAATGATATCAATCTTGTTTGTGATGAGTCTACCTAGTTTGTGGATTAAGGTGCCACTTCTCATGTCACGCCAAAGAAGGAATTATTTTCCTCTTATACTCCGGGTAATCTTGAAAATTTACGAATGGGCAATGATAGTGAGGTTGAGGTACTTGGTATTGGCACACTTCGCTTGAAAAGTAATAATGGTTCGAGGTTAGTTCTTAAAAATGTCAAGCATGCTTCAGATGTTCGTCTGAATTTAATTTCTATAGGAAAACTTGATGATGAGGGTTATGATCAAACCGTTGGTGGTGGCCAGTGGAAGCTTCTTCGAGGTTCAATGATTGTGGCTTGAGGTAACAAGATATCTGACTTGTACTTATTTTAGGGCTCCATTGGTAGTGACTCAGTAAATTTGGTGGAGAATGATACTTCATCAGAGTTATGGCATAGAAGGTTGAGTCATATGAGCGAGAAAGGGATTTATAATTTGGCTAAGAAGAATTTGCTTTCTGGAGTGAAACAAGCAAAGTTAAAGAGATGTGTTCATTGGTTAGCCGGAAAACAGAAAAGAGTTTCTTTTCAGAGTCATTCACCTTCAAGAAAGCTTTATTTGCTGGAGTTGGTACATTCTGATTTGTGTGGTCCTTTTGAAGTAAGCTCTCGTGGTGGTGCACTTTACTTTGTGACTTTTATTGATGATCATTCTCGCAAACTCTGGGTATTTCCTTTGAAGTCCAAAGATCAAGTACTTGATGTGTTCAAGACTTTTCAGGCCTTGGTTGAGAGACAGACAGGGAAGAAACTAAAATGCATCCGCTCAGACAATGGTGGTGAATACATTGGTCCCTTTGATAATTATTGTAGACAGCAGGGTATTCGGCATCAGAAAACTCCTCCAAAGACTCCTCAGATAAATGGTTTAGCAGAGAGTATGAACAGAACTCTAGTTGAGAGGGTTAGATGTTTTCTTTCAGATGCTAAATTGCCAGAATTATTTTGGGCAGAAGCATTTAATACTGCTCCTTATGTTATCAATTTATCTCCTACTGTTGCTTTGGATGATGATGTCCCTGACAGAATTTGGTTTGGTAAGGATGTCTTTTATGCTCATCTTAGAGTCTTCGGGTGTAAGGCCTTTGTGCATGTTCCTAAGGATGAGAGGTCAAAGCTAGAAGTTAAAACTAGGCAGTGTATCTTCATTGATTATGGTCAAGACGAATTTGGCTATCATTTCTATGATCCAGTTGAGAAGAAACTTGTTAGAAGCCGTGATGTTGTGTTCTTTGTAGACTAGACAATTGAAGATTTTGACAAAGCTGAGAAGGTTGATTCTCAGAGCAATGAAATCTTAGTTGATATTGATCCACTTTTTGTGACTATTGCACCTGAGGAAAATTGTCACGACCCGACTAGGGCCGCGACGGGTACCCGGGGCTAATCACCGAGCACCGCTCGTTCTATTACTCGTCATACTCATTTACGCTCTTTCATCAATTATATTCAAATCATAATCATTAGACAATCATTTTTCATTTGAAAACATAATTGATTTTATATGCATACGCCCTTCGGCTATCAAAATAATAACATATACACCATAGTAGTATCGTGAGACCATATTACCCACACGTACGTATCTACGAGCCTCTACTAGAGTACTAGACATATGGACGGGACAAGACCCCGTCGCGCCCAAAATACATACATATATATATATATATATATATATATATATATACAAAAGTATAAACCCGATTAGCACCTCCGGAATAATGGAGTGCTCCTGAAAGTCTGCTAATAGCTCCTATAGGTCTACACCGACTTCCTGTCTACCTGTGGGCATGAAAACAGCATCCAAAGAAAACGGACGTCAGTACGAATATTGTACTGAGTATGTAAGGTATGAATGAAATAAACATGATAGAGAATCATATGTCATGAGGTGAAGGCAAAACCTGTGCGACCTCTAAGGATAAATGCATTTCATACATATACCACATATACATAATCATCGTACATGAATCATCATAGTGTATACATCATCATGTCATATAATTCATCATCGTAATACCGTATCTGCTCATACACATATAACATTATTTGTATTCGGCCACGTAGGGCTCGACAATATCAGTATTCGGCCACGTAGTGGCTCGACTGTATCACATACACAATATCCGTATTCGGCCACGTAGTGGCTCGACAGTATCCATATTCGGCCACGTAGTGGCTCGACAAGTTCACATACACATCTTCCATATTCGGCCACGTAGTGGCTCGACCATTTTACATACATCATAACATGGATCGGTATATCTCATCATTATCATTGTCATCACATACATCTCATAAGCGTATCGTAACCTTTCATTAATGCACACATTTAAATTTAAAGACAATCTATGAGAATCACATCATATTCGTAGCACGAATTTCATATAAGTATCGTATGATAGTCTTTATAATCTTTTCAGCTTAAGATCATCATTACCATTATCGTTTCTATAGCATATCTCTCACCTATATCTCATATGAAATCTTTTATGAACATAGACTCGTAATTTTGCGGAACATTGGTCATAAGACGTGCATTAAGGCTTATGGACAATCTATAACAATGTCGGGGTGACATGAGGTCGAGAACCCCCGAGTTCATTATGGAGCATTCATAAGCATTATACCTCACCTTGAAGGAATTAGTATATAAGGTGAGTGTAGTCAATGAACAATATCAATGGATCGTAATATGGATCGTTAACCTTGTAGAACCATGATATTATAGGCCTTAGTATCTTTATACTTAGACTCATCATCATCATTACTACATTCATAACATACCTCTTATCTTATCCCATATGGCTATTCGTGAACATAAACTCTTAGTTTTTCGAAAAATAGGAAAGTCATGGAGAGGTAAGGAAAATACTATCATAGGAATCATATAAGGATCATTAACTTCGTAGGAATATCATATCATGAGCTTTATGACTTCTAGACTTAGATTCATTATCAACATCGTCATGCTCGTAACGTGTCTCTTTTCTTTATCTTGTGATGCTCTTTATAATCGTAGACTCATAGTTTTTGATACGTAGGAAAATCATGAAGAAAGAAGGAATATCATATCATGGGATTCATGCCTTAGAAAGAAGGGACTAGCCTTACATACCTTTGTCGTTTACTAATATGCCGCTTGCTTGTTCTCCTTTATTGCCCAAGTTTCTACCTTCAAGAGAAGTCGCATTAACATTAGTTAATCGGCTATAATAACGTGTTACTATTTCTAGGGAAAATTGGGCAGCATTTCCTTTGTTTATGCACCTTTTCCCATGTTCTATATCAACTTCCAAACGTTCACAACAACATTCACTATATCGTAGCCACAATCGTCATTTATCTACATTTACCACATTCCACCATTTTTCTCCAATTTCTCCACATTTATGGGTCTTAGCTCACCATCACATTTTCTCATACATCACGCCTATTTCATGGTCTACACGTCATTTATAACATATTTATACTCCCAACTCATCAACATTCATAATTCAATCCAACTATCATTCAACTATGGCACTATTCACATTTTATGACCCATTTACTACACTCTTCTATAATCCAAGTGTTTCAACGTATAAATACTTCAATCATCATGAGAAAGTCATAAAACTTACCTTAGATAGTAGTTGAACGAGTCTTGAGTGGAGTTGCTCCTTTAGCACCAAAACTCTACTTCACTTCCCTTGGGTTTTCTTGAGTTGAATGCACTTTTTAATGGGTTTCACAACTTGATTTCATGGACTTGGTATAGTTAACTATGGTTTCCCTTTGATTTCTTGTGGAAGAATGGTGAAGAAGGTTCTAGAGAGTTCTTGGAGAGAAGAGAGTGAAAGATGAAATAAAACAAAAGTGGAGGAGGGTCTTATATTAAATCATGGAATCAGTCCCGACTGTGATATACGGGGCCGTCGAAATCACCAAATTTCCAGTGAGCATCTTGTCGTTCCCTCTGACTCGACGGTGTGAACGACGGTCCGTCGATGCGATCGACGGAGCGTCGATACTTCCGTCGAGTGGTCTCTACCCCATTTCACTTTACGGCACGATCGACGAATCGTCGATTGATTCGACGGCACAAGGGACGGCCGTCGAACTCCCCTGCCACTGAATTGCGTTGGAGTTCCTTCGACAAACGGTTCTTTCTCGCTCCCGACTTCTTTGGGATCCTAGTTAGGGTTATTAGTTACCCCTTCTAGCTTGTGGAGACTTCATACACGCCTTTACCTACATTAGTCCATTCACCGCTTCAACCATTAAGGTTCCGAGGCGAAACAAAAATCTTCAAAATAATGAAGATCAAGTTGATAATGAAGATAGTGATCATGTTCAGAATGACCAGCATGATGTTGTTGATGCTCCAGTGGAAGATGATGTGGTTGGCCAGACAAAAGCTTCTATTGATGCTCCAGAGAGTTCTCTCAGAAGATCTATTAGAGAGAAAGTACCTTCATCTCGTTATTCTCCCAATGAGTTTGTACTCTTGACTGATGGGGGAGAACCTGAAATTTTTTGATGAGGCCATGGATAGTGAAAAAAAGAAAGGTGGTTTGATGTTATGCAAGATGAGATTAAATCCTTGCATGACAATCATACATTTGATCTGGTTAAGCTTCCTAGAGATAGAAAAGCTTTGAAAAACAGGTGGGTTTTTAGGGTGAAACATGAAGGTGGTAACCCGGTTCCACGGTACAAGGCTAGATTGGTTGTCAAGGGCTTCAATCAGAAAAAGGGAGTTGATTTTGGTGAAATCTTTTCTCCAGTTGTGAAGATGTCATTCATTCAGGTTGTCCTAGGCTTCGCTGCGAGTCTAGATTTAGAGTGTTGCTTGATCGCCGGGATGGCGGTTTCCTCCATATAGTCGGGAGGGGGAGAATTGTTAGGTTTTTGGGCTTTCCCTTCCTATGTGGAATTGGATTAATAAAACCCAACCTAATTAGGTTTTTAGGTTTTCCATTCCTATGCGGAATTGGATTAATAAAACCCAATCCAATTTGGACCAGACCAATTTTGCCCAAAATTTCCTTTATATATAGGATCAATTTAGGTCTTATTTTTAGAACACAAGAGTGAATTCATAGCAACCATATAGAGAGAAAAATGTGAGAGGGAAAGCAGATTTTCGGCCAGAAATTTCTACTACAGCAGTCCACTTTAAATTGCGTTAACTGATTCTTTAACCGTTGGATTGTGGTGAGATTTGAACTGGGGGTTATCAACATCTGGTTCTTCGATTTCAACGGTGAAGATCGTATTTTGTGGTCTGTCGCTCCAGTTTTCTCTCCTTTCTTCACTAGTTTTGGTGCTATTTTTATGTATTGTTGCTCCGTGCTTGGCTTTGTTGTTGTAGCCATTTGGAGAACATTGTTGTAACTCTTGTTGATTATAGTAGAGCTTTTGTGGGCCGGACGTCCCGTGGATGTTTCCTCTTCACCTTGAAGGGGTTTTACCACGTAAATTGGGTCTCTTCCATTAGATTTATTTTTGCTTGATTTGCTATTTTATTGTTGGTATAGCTGCTGCCCGGATTCCATTTGTGCTAATGTTTATTTCTCTTGGTTCAAATAGTGTGGGAAGTTTCGACTTGGGTATTTCTTCCGCTGTTACCTCGTCGTGCAATTTGGTTATTGCTTGTTTCTTTCCAACAAAGGTCGTAAACCGGCCCATAGACGGGCAAAGGCACTAAGCCGAGCCCCACGCCACACTCCGCCATCTTCGTACTCGTCCCGCCAAACCATTGGCTCTGATACCAGTTGTTGGGCTAAAACGGCCCAATGTTTCCCTTAACATGATGTGATATTGTCCGCTTTGGGCCAAGCCCGCACGGTTTTCCCCAAAAGGCCTCTCATCATTAAGAGTATCCAACTTCTTATAAGTAGCCCTTTTTTTTTTTTCAGCTACCAATGTGGTACTTTGTTCGCACACCCAACAATAACAACATAAGAAAATTAGTAGGATAAAGACTTTCTATTTTAAGAAATAAAAACAACTACATATATCTTTTTTACCTGTGGTTCCTCATGCATTATGGATGAGCTATTATTTCTGAACACGAAATCATGTATCTTTCTTACTTAACTATTGAAAATTTTATTTTCTACAATAATAATAATGATTTTATTTTACTAACTCTAAGAATGATATAATAAAAGAAATTAAATTCAATTATATCTGGGTATGTTATATTACTTGTTGCAACAATAAGTTATCCCAAGTTTGAGTAGATGATACAATAGTTTTGAAATAAAGCGGTAGAATAAATGTTTGATTGAAAATTTAATGCTGGTAGTTAAACTTTATATTACAGAAGTTGTCACTTAAAATAGTCAAGTACGTAATCTCATAATCTCCATGATCTTTACAATAAAGAGCACATGACCTGAACTTTAAATGGAGGGCCAAATATTGTCTCATTTCAAATAGGTCAAGGGAAAAAAATGTCTCAATTTTCTCTTGTTTTGGAGTAATCATAAGTAGGAAGGGTATTTTTGAGTTATTTGTCTAGTTGGAAGGCATTTTTGAGCTAGTTGACCAATGACAAGGGCATCATTAAGCCAAGAGTATTTTTAATCCTTTTCCCTTTATTTAAGTATGTTCTCAACACTCCACGCTATGACATCACTAGAATAATTTCTTGATCTTGCAACCATTCAACATACTATGTTATGTAATTAAAGTAAATATTCAACTGATTTATTGTTTAATGACCAAAAATTAAGAGATTTTTAAACTACAAAGTAGCCCAATAAATTTTTGCCAGTATGCACTCTATAATTTATATATAATGATTGTATAATCTGTGTATATATTATACAATTATTATATACATGTCATGCATTTATAATATACTGAATCTACACCTATAAGCCGTTACGGTTGAACGGGTGATATATCTTTTAATCTGCTGACTAAAAATGTTATTAAGATATCAAAAATTAATGTAAAATATAAGGACAATAATTTTAGAAATAAGAACACTGATAACTGTAATACCTACGAAAAGAGCAAATGATTTACTTGCAGATTATAGAAACATAGTTTGTTGTGCCGATAGCAATAATTTTCAAGATTAAGGGATTATTGATATCATATTAAGAGTTTTAAAATGAAGATACACTGAACATGACATACGAAAAGAAGATTAAAGTTCATTTATTTTTTTGAAGATTAAGATGTTTGAATATGAATACAAATCTAAATATTAAAATGTGAATTAAGATTTAAGATATTTAAATTCACATCTGAATATTAGAATATTGTATTAAGATAGAATTATTAAATCATTAAGTCTATTTAGTTTCTCAACATCTGTATATATAAAACTTTGCTTTATTTAAAAATTGATAAATATAATATTCAAATAAAATACAAAATTAATCTAATACTATATCAGCAAAATGTTTTTAAAAATTTATATGGTGGTTGGTGGTGGTAATAGCTAGCTATTGTGGTTGTGAATGCCAACTGGGGATGGTGCTGGTTGTGTGTAGTAACTACTGGTGATGGTGGCTAACGGTGGTGGTTGTGCAAATAGGAGCGACGATGATGATGCAGTGGTACAACAAATGGTGATGATGGTTGACAATATACAACCCTGATGGTATTGTTGGCAGTGTTGGTGTTACTGAGATTGGTAGTGATGATGGTGGCTAAGTGGTGTGATTGTGCTTGAGAATGCAGGGCCGGATCTAGGTAATGGGGTGCAGGTTTTCGGGAACCCAGTAATTTTTACCCTGACCCTGTATTTATATGAAATTTATTAAATATATAAGAAATATTTATTGGTAACTCAATAACAAAGTAAGCTCTTGGTCCAACGGCAAATATGGAACGGGAAATTCGTATGATTGCCCCTATCTTGGGGCGGTCTTTAATTTTTACCCTTCGGCACTTTAAGTAATAAAAAAGTGATCGAAATACCCTTGACACTTTTGGTTCGAACCCCAGCATAGTCCAAAAACAAAATTGCAAGGCAAGGTTTCATAAAAACTATGCCTATTCGGGCAAAATTACATAGAAACTATGCCTTTTCCGACATAGTTCTGTAGGATAACTTAATTTCTACAGTACTATGCCTACCTATTTAGTTACACAAAAATATGCCTTGTCCAGCATAGTTCTACAGGATAACTTAATTTCTACAGAATTATGCCGGACAAGGCATAGTTTCTATGTAACTTTTCCCGAATAGGCATAATTTCTATAAAATCTTGCCTTGCGAATTTAATTTTCACTCTGCTGGGGCTAGAATCCAGAATCTCTGCTTTTGTAGACCAGCGAATAAGGATATTTTGGCCAACAAATTTTCATTAAAATGAGTATTAAGGAAAAAATTTAAGACCAGCGATTTGAGGGGCAAAAATTAAAGACCAGTCCATATGAAGCACAATCTGGACAAAAACTTGAAATGGAACTTGCTTAAATCTTGCTGGCCTCTTGGATGGAGGTTTTGGGTCCCCTTGGGCCTAATATAAACTTTCTTTTTTAATTTGAGATTTATGAAAACCCATAAACTTTAAATCCTAGATTCGTCTCTCACGAAAAATTTATTCATACATATTAAGTGATTGTAAAATATAAAAAATGATCAATTACACTAAACACCCATATTAACAGGGGCGTACCCACGTGGAAGAATGAAGGTGCTGTTAACTTCGGAAAAAACTTAGTATATATATGTGTATATACTTAAAGAACGACATATATTTTAGAGGACTCCTTGATTATAGTTGTTGCACTAGGTAGTTTGGTTGGCGAGCCTCTAAGGCTTTGAGCGTGGGAGCGCGCTACGCAAGCCTGATTCTGGCTACAAAACATTACTTTTTCTTTTGGAGTTTGATGGCTACTATTATTTTTATGTGTTCAAAGCATTAATTTAACAAAATCAATTTATGTTTTAAGAATCCAAAAAATAGAAAAAACATTTAGCACAGAATCATAGAAGAGTTAGGATATTTCCGAGCCCATAAGTTTCTTGTGTGTCCTTAAGAAACCTAATCCCCTCACAGTTACCAAGGTTAATGGATTTATTTATCCTAGGATAGAACGAAAAATTATTCTGTGATAGCGGCAATGCAAATGACAAGATTTCGTCGAACTCAAGTAGCCGTAGCAAATCACATGACTCTATTATATTTTATTTTGAAAACAAATGCAGAGAACAGGTTTTGAGGGCAGAAAAATTCAAATTTTTGGTATTTTATAAATTGAAAATTTGAAGCAAAACTTCGACTTATTAGCCAACTAAAAGGTGTTATGAAAAGTTATGGTGACTTTACAGAAAAGTCATGGTGACTTTACAGAAAAGTCATCCTTTGCTCCTGATGCCTTTTCGGAAAAATCATTAAATTTTCCATTCACACCACACAAAAACCAACAATCCCTCACATGAATGGGGAATAACTATATGATGAAAACATACATAAAAAAGCTGTGTGATTTTCAATCAAGGATTAATCGCATTCGGATAAGTAGGTCTTCCCTTTGAACTTTCCATAGTGAACATATGTCGGATATACTAGGTCAATCGTTAGATTTGATATCTTTGAACCATCGAGCTTTGGTGTATACCTAGACAACCTCATGTAACACAATTACCTTTAACTATCTTTGGTTCTCATTGATGTGTTCGTTTCAGCCATGAACCGCGCTTGATCCCGTAAGTGCGTAGAGAATTGGCCTTACAGAATTCTCCTTGAAGCGGCTTACACTTCACACTTGCATAGGTGATTCCTAAACGTGTAATTCTATAGAAACACTATTTGATATACCCTGTACCAAACTTAGAAACCATTAAAAATCCTTATCGCTCTATCCTTGTTACTGAACATTGTCTTCATCATGAGAAAGGAGCAAAATTTTTGTTTGACAATGTTGAACCGTCAATCATAGCTTTGTTTTATCTCCTTGAACCTAGATCTTGGGATCTCCAGTCTTCTAGGTAGATTTACCGTAATGTTGACTTGTCCTCGGCCATAGTCCCATTCCCTTAGATGACTTCTCAACCGACTCTCTAGCTAGGCCTTTTGTAAGTGGATCCGACACATTATTCTTTGACCTTACATAATCAATTGTGATAATTCCACTAGAGAGTAGTCGTCTAACGGTATTATGTCTTCATTGTACGTGACAATATTTTTCGTTATACATAATATGCTCCCAGCCCTTCCTATCACTACTAGGCTATCGCAATGTATGCATATAGGATCTTTCGTCTTTCAAGAAATTCCGGAGCCATTCAACTTCTTCACCGATCTTGTCTAACTTTATGAACTTAGATTCCATTGTGAAGCGGGCGATACATGTCTGTTTGGATAATTTCCAAGACATTGATCCTCCACCATTGGTAAAAATGTATCCATTTGTGGGTTTGATTTCATTTGATCCGGTGATTCAATTTGCATCAACATACCTCTCAAATTATGGGATATCTATTATAAAAGAAAAACACAACTTAGAAAATAGGATATATCGTAGATCATAATACTTGTGGATGGTTGGCATCAGTTGTGGCCACAACCTTTTAACAATATATACATTTTTCAACCATTCCACTTCTTGTAAGTCTACTTCTTCAAATATTCAACTAATAGCACATTCAACAATGTGAAAATCCAAGCTATAATCAATTTTTATCATTTTCGTCAATTGGCTCTTCGATTTATAGACCAATGAACTTATACGTTCAATGAACCGTCTTGTCTTTTCAAAAAGTTGCCGTCTTTCAACAAACAAATTTTATCATGAAAAGTCATTACCTTTCAAATGGCATCCGCTCATGAAAGAACATAACATTATATTTCAAGTGGCATCCTTTCATGAAATTAATAACACAACCTTTAATGAAAAGACATATGATCAACTATCAAATGAGTAGTTCGATCAACTAGTCCTCACCAAGACGGAATGAGTTATGTGAAAATTTCAATAACTACCATATCAATATCCACCAAGGACATATATCGTGGGGTTGACATAATACAATAATGTCAATAAATCAACTTTTTTTTTTAAGCAAAACAACTAGCATGATACTAGTTGTGAATTTATTGATAAAGAGAAACTGTACAGAGAAGTAAAACAAAATAAGGCCAAAAGTGCCTATGAAATGAAATAAACAGCCAAAGCATCAACTCTAGTCTAACTGCAAACTGTCCAAATTTCTGGTTTGATTTCACTCAAGCAACCTCAAAGCTCCCACCAGGTGCTATGAAATCATAACCAACAGAAGAATCCTTCAAACTTGGACTTGTGCATGTTGTGACTTGACTATACTCAGCTGCTTATTCTGCTATAGTGAACTAAGTGTTATTTTTGCTGATGGAACCTTTACAATTCACATCTGCTGCTGTAGAATAGTTGAACATATGCATTCCTTTTGCTTTAGTAGTTATAGACCTGCATATGAAGCTCAACTATATTGTTGTTGTGTCTATCACCTCAGTCAGGCTCTCTAGCAAACACTAGCTTGAATCTGAAGGATGACATCTGCATTTTGTCAATGTTTACCATCCTTTTTGCAGCTGCTAGTAACTCCATGAAGTTAGCAAAGCATAATGTACCTGCAAAATTAAAGATATGGTTAGTTAAAAAGTCTGCCAGCTGGTATCCTTCCCTCATTATATGCCCAACTTGGATTACTCATTTTCTTCTCCATGCAATAATGTTGTAAACCTCCAGACTTATAGACCATGGCACATCCAATTCACCTTCCACCATCTTCACTAAGCTCAACGAATCAGACTCAACATAAAGAGGCAATAGCTTGTTACTTACACAATAAACCAAACCATCATACGTTGCCTTAGCTTCAAAAACTAGACAGCTTATATCTCCCACTCTCCTTGTGGTGGCATATATAAAATCTCCAAGACTGTCTCTAACACAAAAGGCTGCTGAGCTGGGGCCAGGATTTCCTTTAGATGCTCCATCACTATTACACTTATACCAACCCTGTGGGTGAATAGACCAGTGTACCAGTATATAACTGATTTGTGGCTTGTAACTCTCTAAGTACTTAACCAGATGAGGCTAAGAGCCTGGAACATCTTTCATCCAGGGATATTTGAGTTTTTCCAGTTGCACAAGATTCATGTTGATATCATAGAGTACCTTAGCCTTGGACATTGTCCCCCCATGCATTATTGTATTCCTTTTCTTCCAAAGTTACCATAGTATGATAGCTGGTGCTACCTTATACATAGGTTTCAACTTAGCTGAACATTTGGCATCCCACTATTTTTTAACTGCCTATTTCACCTGCACAAAAGGTCCTTGAATACCAGCTGCATTTGTAAAAACTTTCCACACTGCTGTTGCATAGTCTCCTGTTAGGAAAATATGTTCCAAAGTTTCTTGTTGTGCTTGTGAGCAACACCTACAATTAGATACTATGGATATCCCCATTCTTGCAAGTACATCATCCACTGGGAGCTTCTGTTTCCATACTCTCCACAAAGGAAATACAATCTTGAACTTCAGCCCTTTGGTCCACATCTGATGATAAAACCAGCTTACCTCCTATTTTTACCTGATCTTTTCCAAGCACTTGAAACTGTGAATTTACCATTTGCATTCAGTATCCACCAGGCCTTGTCTATAGATTGATCAACTGCAACTCTATTGAAACTACGTGTGATGTGTTCTACTATATCCTCTGGCACATTTGGCTGAAGCTTAGAGAGACTGTCCATTTATCATCATGGCTTCCACATCCCGAATGGTTTCATCAATGGGAAAGTTTGTTAGCATCAAATCAGCTATAGGACCTAGCTTTGTCCAATTATCATTCCAGAAGTTAGCTGAGCCATTTTTTGTCTCCCATCATATATCCTTTTCAATCACATCTCTTGCTTCTAACATATTTTTCCATAATTGTGAGCCTCCACTCCACTGCACTAAAGTTGGAATCTATCTCTTACAATACTTATTCCACATATAGGTAGACCACAATGTGCATGTGGTTCTAAACCTCCACCATAGCTTAGCAAAAAGAGCCCCAGAAATATCAAATAATGATCTAAACCCCCTCCTTCATTTTTTGGAACACACACTTTTATCTACTGACCAATGCCTACTTTTTCCTTCTTCTTTATTACTCCAGAAAAATTTTGCAAAACTTTTGTGTAACTCATTCAAAGTGTATTTAGTGGGTGCCATGGCTGATAACAGATAAAGAGGCATACTTTGAAGTACACTAGTGATTAACACTGCCTTACCACCAAAAGAAAGGAGCCTGCCCTTCTAATGCTGCAGCTTGTTTTTAACCTTTTTGATCACCTCATTGAAATACACCTTCTTCTTTCTAGTGTGGAATATTGGACAACCTGAGTACATAAATGGGAAGACTCCTCTAGTGAACCCTGTAGTCTGCTCCACCTCATGACACAAAGCATCTGAAACTTTCTAATGCAAATAGAAACAACTCCTCTTTCTGTGGATTTTCTGACCTGAAATATCTTCATACTTCCTTAATACTATCATGATCATCCCCAATGACACCTTATTTGCTGAGGTAAAGATAATGGTTTCATCTGCATATGCAAGATGGTTCAAGTTGGCACTCTGATACGCTCAAATTACACCTGTTAATAGTATAATGCGGACGTTGTCAAATATAGTAACCCAACAAGGTTAGGGTCGAATCCCACAGAGAACAATATGTAGGCAATTTAAGCAGATTAAGAGTTATCACTAACAATAGCTAGACCGAATGCATCAATGGTGGTTTTTGATAAGGTTTTGATAAAATATGGAAATATAAATTCTAATCTAGAAAGCAAGTAAATTGATCACTGGCCACAAGAATGGAATAAATGAAACTACTTCTCAAGTAACGATCCAATATATTTCACGAATTATAAATAATATCAAGTTTATTTTATTTAGCCTCGGATAATGACTCTAAATTAACTTCTCTCGAAGATTAACTAGACTACCCAATTGAAGATCCCTCAAGCAATTAGGAGCATTAAGAACACCCGCATATGGCTACAAGTGGTATCGCCTATTCCTAGGTCAATTTCCATTAGATGAGGGTTAACGCCTCAGATTCATGTTAATTATTCTATCCCAACCCCGTTCTTCCTCTTCCGAGTTTCAAACAAAGTAAATGGGCAAGTCCTAGGGTTAGCTACTCCCTTGAGAAACGTTGAAAAATAAGAATAATTAAAATAACAAGAAATTACTTGATTAAAAATAATGTTGATGACTAAATAGGCACAATAAGAGTATCAATCTTAATTGTCACCAAGAAATTCCCGTAAACAAGGATTAAATAAAAGAAAGAATATTTACGTAGGAACCCTAGCCTCCAAACATGTGTTTTATGCCAAAGATAATTTTACAATGCTCTCAGTTGGCTTTTTAAAAGAACTGGAATAGCAAAAATCGTCAAAGTCCAAGTTCTGCTCGGACTGGGCCGAAACACCTTCAACGCGAACGCGCCATGTGTCTGCGCGAACGCTTGGCTGACGTCAGCATCACTTCTCTTACTTTAGCGCGAACGCGAGACATACTAGCGTGAATGCGCAGAGTCACTGACGCGCGTGGGCGCGAACGCGTGACTTACCTGCGCGAACACGCAGAGTAATTTTCCACCAAAATTTCCAGAATCTCTAGTTGTTTCCAGTGATCAACATTTTTCCTCTTTTTCGCTTGTTATCCACACTTAGGCTCTAGGGACCTCGTATTACCTGAAACATAATAAAAACCACGTAAAATCACATAGAATTGCTTAAAAACAAGTAAAACTTATAGCCGAAAAGCATCGATTGTGGCGTAAAATCACGCCACATCAACACCCCTAACTTAATGTATTTTCTTGTCCTCAAGCAAGCCATACAAAACAAAGACTCAATCTAACACCTAGATATCATAGAATAACAATGTCTACATTGGTTTTGACTTTGAACTACCGGCATGCATGCTTTTCTTCCAAGGACCACCCCAATTTTCTATTTTAAAGCAATATACACAACTCAGGAACGCCATGACTAACAATGAAGCTTCAATGCATGACATTACATTATCGAACATATTATGATGCACACAAACGCTACTTTAGGCGGTCATTTTATTTTGCTCAATTCTCATCCTTATGCCCTCACATAGACCAAAGAATATCCCAACACACATATATACAACAAGAATGTGATGAAGACGAAAGAGAAGAGAAAAACACTCACACTCACAAAGAACTTCATATCTACACATGCAAATACCATAGGCTTGCCCTTATTTTCTATGTTTTCATCCTAGGCTCGCTCAGTTGTGATCATATTAGGACTTGTTTTGGCTTGTAATGTATAGGCTTAAGGACGGTTAGGATACTTTTTGGATCTTAGTGACTCACCCTCCTTAAACACTACAACATCTCTTCACCTTAATTCACCTCTTTTCTTTCCAACCCCTTTATTTTCTTTCAAGTTTTCGACCTCGATGTGGTTTTACTCCTAACCAACTTACAAATATTTTTGTGTTACAATTTTCTGATTTTTTTTATATGCAACTACCACATCGAATCTCCACTAGCAAACTCCACCACCCCCAACTTATGTTTTTAACATCTACTCCACATTTAATTCACCCCCAACTTAGGCATTTTGCCTCATCTATCTAGTAGCATTAAGGAGGGAACGGGTGCGAAGATGGATTAATTGCACAAAGGGTAAGGTTTCATAATTGGCTAGCCAAGAAAAAGGTCAAAAGGCTCAAAAAGGGAAACTAAGGATATTTGAAACTTTTGGTAAGGCTTATTTAGGCAAAGTGACTATTTACACAAAGAAAGCCTAAGATCATCTCACAACCAAACTAACTTTCGGATTTCATACAAGTCCAACCGGGCAAGTTCTAGATTATACATGCATAAACAGAACCAAACTAATAGCTCACACAGACATTGGCATAAGGACAATTATTTTTACACTTTGACCTCCTAAGTAGTCATTTATCACACACAATACCCCAATAATCATAATGTCATATAAAAAATCAATCATGTCAACCAATAACTGTTCTTAGTATGCATTTTTCAAAATTTCGAGGGGTCCAAAATTTCCAACAACCATAACAACATGCCATCAGTTACAGAGTAACACCAAATAAGTCACAACTACTCTATTCAACCTAAGCAACATCCTAAACCTGCCAGTTTCAACAAAAAATATAAAACCCCTCAGGAAAAGAACTCTGGCAAAGAAAAGCCGAGGGGGGGGGGTCCTAAACACATATTTACAATACAACAATACCAGATAACCACCCCCAACTAAAATATTTGCAGTGTCCTCACTGCATCACATAAGCATACAAAAAATCTAAGGCATACCTGCTAGCACTGAGTGCTATAGTCATCTCTGCTCACCCTCGGAGCTGGAGCTGCTGGGCTCTGGCAGGACAAAATCTTCCTCATTTTCCTCCTCCTCATTCTGTGCTCCGCATACACTCCTCAAAATACTCATCATCTTGTTCAAAAACTTGCTTTGCTTTTTGGCGTGCTATCTTGCCTTTTTCTACCTCCTCTCCATCTTACCCTGCTTTTCCTTTATATGCTTCAGTTCCTCCACTACACCAGCAAATGTCGGACCACCAGATCCAGAAGGAGCTGTAGATGTGCCCTCTCCAGATGGGCCCGAAGGGAGACTATCCACTAGCTGCTGAATCCGAGTGTCCACCCTATGGACCTGGGTGGAGATATACTGAAAAGGTCTGGCAACCTCTTGCAATGGTGGAAAGAGTGGTATAGCTGGAGTAGGAGCAGGTGCCCCATCAGTCGAATCCGATGCAGTAGATGTGAATTGTGTCACAACTCGGCTAGGGGCCGCGATGGGTACCCGGGGCTAACCGCCGAGCACCGCTCGTACTAGTACTCCTTAGGCTTATTTAACAATCATTTATCCGATTCATGCTCGATTTATAAGAAAACCCGTTTTCCTTTAGGAACATAATGTTTTTATACACATGAGCCCTTAGGCTAGAAAAATAATATAGGTATATATATTTACACAATGATCACGCCATGAGACCAAATGACCCACATTGAGTATCTACGAGCCTCTATGAGATGACATTTACAATTGTACACAAAAGAATCATCATAGGCACCTCCAGGACAATAGGGTGCTTTCGGTCAGCTAACAACCTCTAAGAATCTGGAGCAAGATCTCCTCCCTGTCTACCTGTGGGCATGAACACAACATCCAAAGAAAACGGACGTCAGTACGAATATTGTACAGAGTATGTAAGGCAGGGATGAAATAAACAAACATAATAGGAAGATCATGAGTCGAGAGGCAAAGGTATAACCGGCACAAGTGTCATAGGCAATCGCATTACTTACATATATCACATTTTATAAAATCCTAGTATACATGTCATCATATCATATAAATCATCTCATCATAGTCCTCATCGTTAACCCGCGTCCGGTTAACCATTATATGCCGCCCACTAGTTGTGATCATGCCCGGCCCTCTAGGCTCGGTGTAACATCGCAGCCCGCCTTAGCGGTGACATGCCCGGCCATCTAGGCACAGTGGAATCATATACAGCCCGCCTTAGCGGTGACATGCCCGGCCATCGTGGCGCGGTGGAATTATATCATCACAAAATCAATCATAACACATCACTCTTACACATCTCATACCATAGCATCATGTTATCATTTCTTGGTATTCCATGCATCCCATAGTCGTATTACAAGTTAGAATTATTTATCATCTTATTGTCATAGCATACATTAGAGTTAGGAGCATACATTAGGCTTTAAGGCAACCACACTATGTCGGGGTGACGTAAGGTCGTGAACCCCCGATTGTATTATGGACATTTCATGGGTATCATGCCTCGCCTTGAAGGAAATAAGGCATAAGTCGAGTGGTAACAATAATAACATCATTAGCATTGTAGGAACATCATGCCACAATGTCTTGAATCTCTATACTCTAGCTCATTGTCATTATTATCATTCTTATAGGTGATTCGATATATAGAAGGACTCATAAGCTTCATCTTATAGAAGGATTATGGAAAACTTGAAGGATTCATGCCTTTTGAAAGAAGAGTTAAGCCTCACATACCTTTCTTGTTTAAGCAATCTAGCGTTCGCTTATTCTCCTTCAATGTCACGTATCTACCTTCAAAAGAGGATTGGTACTAACGTTAGTTAATCAACTATAATAATGCACTATTATTTCTAGAGACAATTGGGCAGCACTTCCTTTGTTTGTATGTTACACCTCGGAAAATCTTTCGTTGGTACGCAAGTGAATGAACTAGTAAGGAGTACGAGTACACAATATGTTCATGGGTAAGTGATGGCATTCGACGACTCTAGATAAGATTTTAAAGATGTTAGAGATGGGGGAAGAGGATTGCCAAGAGAAGGCAAAGTATTTGATAAGTATCGGGAAGGAAATACGAGTAACGACTTAATGGGCACTTAGTGATGTTTTGAAAAAGTATGATAACGTCCCTTAGATTACTAATGAAGTGTTGAACAAGTGTTAAGAAGGTTCCATAGGGATTGGAGACAAAACGAATCGACGAAAGGAAGTTCGGAATCACTGGGGATTATACGGCCAAACATACTGGCCGTATAATTTATACGGTCCGTATGTCTGGACTGTATAATCAACCCAGAATGACCAAAAGTTTCTGGACCAAAAGTACGGCCAGACATACGGCCCGTACAATTTATACGGACCGTATGTTGGTCCGTATATTTTGGTCGGGACAGATTTGCTCAATAAATGTAAGGGACCAAGATTATTTCATTTCATTTCCCTTCCATACCCCTTCTCTCTAAAACATCTCTCTACATCTATTTCATAAGTTTTCAAGGGTTTGTAGTGATTAACAACATAAACAAGTGAATCAAGAGTAAGAACCCATCAAAGATCATCCAAAGTCAAGAAATCGAAATGGAGGAAAACTAGGGTTTTGATCAAAGTGGATTATTATCGACTAAGGCTTGTTTCTATAACTTCTAAGGTAAGATTCATGATATTTATATGTTGTTTAAGGTATTTGAGAGTTGAAATGCTTGGTCATTAGAAGAGAATAGCAAAATGGGTTATGAATGATGAATAGTGATGTTTTGAGAAATAGTTTGAATTGAATCATGATTGTGGATAATGTAGATGATTAATGGCCATTGATATGACATTATGTATGTATTTTTGATGTTTGGGAGTTGAATTACGATATGGACAAATGTTGCATAAATAAAGGAGATGCTGTCCGATTTTCTCTAGCTTTAGCCATGTGTACTAGTTATCGGTGCTAATGATAGTATGACCCTAATGAAGGTAGAAACGTGAGCATCGATGAAGTACGTGAAAGTGTAGAGTAGTCCGATGATAAGGTATGTAAGGCTAACCCTTCTTTCATAAGGCATGGTTCTTGGCCAAATTCCTCTATATGAGTATGTTGTCTTCACATGGTTGACATTCCGAGCTCATAAGCTCACGACCCTTGATATGTACTATGCTTATACTACGTTCCTCGTATGACGAGTAAGTCTATAATGTAAATGTAACGATAATGATGAGGATAGTAATGATGATGAGAGTAAAATGAGACTAGAGATGCTTACGAGCTACGATATATGTGTATGTGTGCCTATGAAGGGCTATAATAAGACCCCGAGCTTATGATGCCGGGTAAGACTATATGTATATGACTATGTATAAAGTATGTATACGATTACGAAACGCGCGCACACCTCTGAAGAGGGTACGGATAACCCTGATGCCTTGGTAGGGCCAGGTATGTATGACCTTGAGCCGTGGTTGGCCAAGTTCGTAAAAGACACCGATCCCATGAGGTCGGGTATGCTATGTAAATGCTATGCATGTGAAATGACTATGTATATAATATGAATATGAATATGAAAAGACTATGTATAGGAATACGGATAAGGACATGTATACGAATATGAGCACAAGTATGGTACGAGTATTACTATGGGATACGAACGACGATGTATGCAAGTAAGCGACATGATGATGATATTACTGTCTCCCCTCCTATGCTATCTTCATATGATATCTGTTATGCTTCTATATTGATGTTGATCATGCTTTACATATTCAGTACATTCTTCGTACTGACGTCCTTTTGTTTGTGGACGCTGCGTCATGCCCGCAGGTGCGCAGGGAGACAGATTTGATCCTGCTGCCTATTCGGAGATTTCATAGAGAGCTCCATCTCCTTCGGAGCCATATCTTTTGGGTACTCATTCTTTTGTGTATATAATTATGGGCATAGTGGGGTCCTGTCCCACTAATGTGATATGTTATACTCTTAGAGGCTCGTAGACGTATGGGTGTGTGGGTAGATGTGTTTGGCCTTGTCGGCCCATGTTTTGTATATCATTTTGTCGGTCACGTTGGCCCATGTACATTGATGTGGCATAAATACCTATGATGATATAAATGTGCGGTTTTCCATATGGGACTAGTTGACGAATCAATGGAAATGCATGTATAATTATGTGGCTCACCTAGATGTAAGTATGAGAGTAAGCTAAGAGGGTGCTCGGGTGGGTTAGCACCGGGTGCTCGTCGCGGCCCCGAGTCGGGTCGTGACATTGTACTACCTTTCCCATATTCCATATCAACTCCCAACACCCACAACAACAACTACAATATAGCAATCAGCAATCAACAATCATCATTCATATACAATGACCATGATCCACAATTTCTCTTCATTTTTAACACTTTTATAGTTTTGGGTTCGCTATCGTATTTTCTCATGTATCACACTTATCTCATGGTCTACATGTCGTTTATAACGCATGCATACTCACAACACAGTAACATTCATGATTCAATTCAACTATCATTCACTCATGACACTATTCACTCATTTATGACCCATTTGCTATGCTTTTCTACAATTCGGGTATCTTAACCTTCCAATACCTTAAACAACATGAAATGGTCATGAAACTTACCTTGGATGATGGTGGAACAAGCCTTGAGTGGAGTCTCTACTCTAGCACCAAAACCCTACTTCACCTCTTTTGGTTTTCTTTGAGGAAGATGAACTTGAGCTAGGTATCACACTCTTGTTTTCATGAATTTGGCGTTGTTGATCTTGGTTTTCCCTTGATTCTCTTGAATTCTTGTGGATGAAGTGTTTTGGAGTATTCTAGAGAATTCTTGAATTGTGAAGATGAGAAATGAAATGAAACGATCTTGGGGTCTCTTATACTTAACTTAAAAATCTGATTTTGTGAACAGTAGTCGGGATGCACAGTGGCCGTAAACCCAGTTTACGGGCTGTATTCTGGTTTACGGTCCGTCCTCCATGACCGTATTTAAGCATATAAAAAACAGAAAGGTTTGTTGTAGGCCATGGTGGTTTACGGTCACAGTTTACGGGCCGTATTTCGATTTACAGTCCGTATTCTGAGTCGTATTTAACCATTTCAACATTTGATAGAAAGTTGAAGTTTTGATAGTTGGAGGACGATGACACTTTACGGTCCGTAAATCACTTTACGGGTCGTATTGTGTTTTACGACCACTGGGTCGCAATGCAAATTTGTAACCTTCGCGTTTTCAAAACTCATTGGTAGTCATTCCCTTCTTAGTAAAACATCGTACACTCATACTCTTCGTTGGTCTATTCATTGTATGCTCACGAAAATTTTTCCGAGGTGTCACATCCTTCCCCCCTTTTGGAAACATTCGTCCTCGAATGTTAGATCATCGGGGATTCTAGAAACATTTCGCCAAAGTTTCCTTTATAATATGGTACTACCATCCTGCCATAACAACCCATAATATCACGTCACTGCCTCACAGGGCTACATCACAACATCGACATATCTATGGCCACACACGACCAAAAGCATAAAGATAAAGGATACATACCTTATATTATTGGTGTTTCATCTTGGATCTCTCCTGGGGGTTGGAATAAGTGTGGGTACTTGGACTCCATATTCTCTTCCGCTTCCCAAGTTATTTCTTCCAGATTGTTGTTTCGCCACAATACTTTGACTGACGCTACTTATTTATTTCGAAGCTTTCGCACTTGCCTATCTAGGATGGCAATAGGAACCTCTTCATAGGTTAGCCTTTCCGTTACTTGCACATCATCTATCGGGACAATCTTTGTGGGATCTCCAACACACTTGCGGAGCATCAAAACATGAAAGACTGGATGGACTGATTCAAGCTCCGAAGGCAAATCCAATTCATAGGCTACCTGGACCACCTTGCGGATAATTTTGTAGGGTCCAATGTATCTGGGACTTAGCTTCCCTTTTTTACCAAATCTCATCACCCCTTTCATGGGTGACACTTTCAAAAATACCCAATCATTAATTTGAAATTCCAAGTCTCGTCGGCGGTTGTCCGCGTAGGATTTTTAGCGACTTTGGGCTATCAACAACCGATCTTCGATCACCTGGACTTTTTCTATCATTTGTTGGATCAATTCGGGGCCCACTAATTGTGCTTCTCCTATTTCGAACCATCCGATTGGAGATATGCATTTCCTTCCATATAAAGCTTCATATGGGGCCATTTGTATACTAGAATGATAGCTGTTGTTATATGCAAACTCAATTAGTGGCAAATGATCATCCCAACTACCACCGAAATCTAGCACACACGCTCGTAGCATATCTTCTAAGGTCTGAATAGTGCGCTCGGCTTGCCCATCGGTTTGCCGATGAAATGCCGTGCTAAATTTCACTTGCGTGCCCAAACCTTCTTGAAAAGACTTCCAGAACTTAGCTATAAACTGTGCTCCTCTATCTATAATAATAGATAATGGGATTCCATGGAGTCGCACAATTTCTTTGAGATACAACCTTGCATAGTCTTCTGCTGAGTACGTGGTCCTGACTGGAAGAAAATGGGCTGCTTTCGTCAGCCTATCCACGATCACCTATATAGAGTCATACCTGCCACGGGAACGGGGTAATCCCACGATGAAATCCATGTTGATCACTTCCCATTTCCAAGTAGAGATTTCCATTGCTTGCAACAAGCCTCCCGGCTTCTGGTGTTCAACTTTTACCTGTTGGCAATTTGGACATTGTGCTACGAATTCTGCTATGTCTCTCTTCATGCCATCCCACCAGTACATCATCTTGAGATCATGATACATTTTGGTTGCACCTGGGTGAATAGAATATCGAGAGCAATGTGCTTTTTCTAAAATTCGTCGGCGCATTTCCGCCACATTCGGCACACATAACCTGCCTCGGTACCTAAGAATTCCATCCATGGAAACTTCAAACGGAGACTTTTCTTTCCCATGAGATGTGTCTCTATAACGACATAACTGCGGATCTGCGCACTGCTGTTCTTTCACTTCCATATCCAAGGACGAAATTGTGGAATCATTTATACTAATCCCGGCATCGCCCGAATCAATTATACACACTCCAAGATTAGCCAATCGATGAAGTTCTTGAACCATCTCTTTCCTTTCCGGAGGGACTTCACATAAACTGCCCATTGATCGACGGCTAAGTGCGTCGGCTACTACATTCGCCTTCCCGGGGTGGTATAAAATGTTAACATCATAATCTTTTAATAATTCTAACCACCGCCTCTGTCGCAGGTTCAACGCTTTTTGCTTGAAGATGTACTGAAGACTTTTGTGATCTGTATAGATATAAACGTGCACACCGTACAAATAATGTCTCCACATTTTTAAGGCATGAATGACCGCAACTAGTTCAAGATCATGAGTTGGATAATTCTTCTCATGTTTCCACAATTGTCTCGAAGCATATGCAATAACCTTACCATGCTGCATCAATACGCATCCCAATCCGACACCAGAAGCGTCACAATACACAACATAGCCATCTGGCCCTTTTGGAAGTGTTAGAACCAGGGCTGAGGTCAACCTGTTTTTCAACTATTGGAAACTACGCTCACAGGCATCATCCCATTGAAACTTTGCTGACTTCTGGGTTAGCTTCGTCAATGGGGCTGAAATAGACGAAAAGCCCTTTACGAACCTTCGATAATAACCTGCCAAACCCAGAAAACTACTGACTTCTGTGGGCGTCGTAGGCCTTGGCCGAGTCTTCACAGCTTCAATTTTCTGGGTGTCGACTCGAATACCATCATTTGAAATGACATGGCCCAGGAATGTCATAGAATTCAGCCAGAACTCACACTTTGAAAATTTTGCATACAATTTCCGGGCTCGAAGAATACCAAGAACAATTCTCAGATGATCTGCATGTTCCGATTCCGTGCGAGAATACACCAGAATATCATCAATAAATACTATCACAAATAGATCCAAGAGAGGCCGGAATACGTTGTTCATCAAATTCATAAACACAGCCGGAGCAATAGTCAACCTGAACGACATCACTTGAAATTCATAGTGGCCATATCTCGTTCTGAAGGTTGTTTTAGGAATATCTGCTTCTCTAACTCTCACTTGATGGTAACCCGACCTCAAATCTATTTTGGAAAACCACTTGGCGTTTTGCAACTGGTCGAACAAGTCATCAATTCTTGGGAGAGGATATTTGTTCTTTATCGTCACCTTGTTCAATTGCCTATAGTCGATGCACATTCACAGGGAACCGTCTTTCTTTCTCACAAACAAGACCGGTGCTCCCCACGGTGATGAACTGGGTATAATGAATCCCTTCTCGAGCAAGTCTCTCAACTGCACCTTTAGCTCTTTTAATTCCGCCGGGGCCATTTGATAAGGAGGAATGGAAATAGGCTTGGTATCCGGCAACACATCAATGGGGAAGTCAATCTCTCTTTCTGGAGAAAGTCCTGGAAGTTCGTCTGGAAACACATCTGGGAATTCATTCACTACCGGAACTGACTGGAAAGTCGGCGGCTCTGCCTTAGTGTCGTGAACCCGAACTAGGTGATAGATATAACCCTTGGCTATCATCTTCCTTGCCTTGAGGTAGGAAATAAACCTGCCCTTTAGAGATGCTGTATTACCCTTCCATTCAAGCACAGGCTCTCCCGGAAATTGAAATCGAACCACTTTTGTGCGGCAATCAACATTTGCATAACACGAAGTCAACCAATCCATACCCATGATTACATCGAAATATACCATTTCCAGCTCAATCAAATCAGCCTTGGTCTGTCGATCACATATCACAATGACACAATTCTTGTACACTCGTCTTGCTATCACGGGATCACCAACTGGAGTAAGCACCTCAAAGGGTTTAATTGACGCGGGTTTCACCCTAATACAACCAGCAACATATGGAGTAATATAAGAGAATGTAGAACCCGGATCTATCAACGCATACACATCACGGGAGAGTATAGACAATATACCTGTAACCACATCCGGGGAGGACTCGAGATCCTGCCATCCGGCTAAATCATATACACGGGGCTGAGTGGCACCTGAAGTAGATGCTGCCCCTCGGCCTGCTGTCATCTGGGGAGTCTGCCCCGCTGAGCGTGCTGATGAGGAACCCGCTGCTGAGCCTGTGGGCTGAACCCCACCTCTGCCATATCGCGAGGGACAATCTTGCATCAAATGTCCGGTCTGCCCACAAACATAGCAAGCATCAGTGTCCTGACGACATGGCCTTGAGTGTAATTTGCGGCACCGACTACATCGTGGAACTGGGGGTCTCTCTTGACTATAATCACCCTCAAATTGGGAACCTGAAGCCCTCGAACTCTGACCTTGTCCCGAGCAAAATGAGCTGTCAAATCTTCTATCTGGAAATCTGGGAGGTGCGCTAGTCGCTGACTGGCCCGAATGTCAGGAATAAGTCTGCCTCGATCCCCCTCTATAATCACTGCCTGTGCTCATAGATCTTGCCCTTTTTGCCCTGTCTTCTATCACTGTCGCGATCACCCCGTTGTTGTTGTTGTCGCCCCTCCAAATTCTGAGCATGGGCCTGCATTCGGGAAATATCCATCTCGTCTTGCAAGGAAGCGGTCAGACAATCTCTGAATAGATGTGGCCCTAGGCCACTCACAAACCTATGTACCCGATCTCCCATGTTGGCCACTATAGTCGGAGCATATCTAGCCAAAGAGTTGAATTGCATGTTATACTCCCGAGCACTCATGTTTCCTTGCCTCAAATTCAGAAATCTATCCGCTCTAGCTCGGTGGACATCGAGTGGAAAATAGTGACGAATAAAAGCATCTACAAACTCTTACCAAACCGGAGGAGGCGCATTCTCCCCTCTTGATAATACCTAATTGTTGTACCATAACACCGTCACATCCCGGAGTCTATAAGACGCCAACTCCACGGATTCGGTCTCAGAAGCATGGACAATCTTCAATGTCCTCAACATTTCATCAATGAAACTTTGTGGGTCTTCCTCCGGCTTTGACCCGAAGAACTCTGGAGGATTTAGGCTCATAAAATCACGGGCCTTGGTACTTTCTGCCCGGTCACTTGAACCCATATTTTGTCGTTGTGCCTGCGCGGCAACCAATTGTGTCAACAACTGGATGGCCTCGGTCATTTGTTAACCCGAAGCAGCCGGCGGAGGAATTGGAGCTGGGGCTCCTCCTTGCTCTTCCACATTAGGTGGGGTAGAAGAAGTATTAGACAAGGCCTCGTTGTGTGATTCACCCTCTTCAATATTCATTGGGGGCTCTCTTTCTACCCACCTCTTTGTCGTAGTCTTGCCCTTCTGGGCGGCTGTAGCTTTTCCCTTTGGCGGCATTATGAAATCATAACACACTATTAGGGAGGATAAAATCTTATACACGGCTCTATCGCACGATCTCATAGAAGAAAGATGGTAATTTTTCCTAAATGCCCTGTAGCCTCTTGTTTATTGATGTGGCGCGCTACACACCATAAACAAGACTCTACTAGACACGGCTCGTAGACACTTCCTAGGACCGAACTGCTCTGATACCATTTTTGTCACGACCCGGCTAGGGGCCGCGACGGGTACCCGGGGCTAACCGCCGAGCACCGCTCGTACTAGTACTCCTTAGGCTTATTTAACAATCATTTATCGGATTCATGCTCGATTTATAAGAAAACCCGTTTTCCTTTAGGAACATAATGTTTTTATACACATGAGCCCTTAGGCTAGCAAAATAATATATGTATATATATATATATATATATATTTACAGAATGACCATGCCATGAGACCACATGACCCACATTGAGTATCTACGAGCCTCTATGAGATGACATTTACAATTGTACATAACAGAATCATCATAGGCACCTCCAGGACAATGGGGTGCTTTCGGTCAGCTAACAGCCTCTAAGAATCTGGAGCATGATCTCCGCCCTGTCTACCTGTGGGCATGAACACAGCGTTCAAAGAAAACGGACGTCAGTACGAATATTGTACTGAGTATGTAAGGCAGGAATGAAATAAACAAACATAATAGGAAGATCATGAGTCGACAGGAAAAGGTATAACCTGCACAAGCGTCATAGGCAATAGCATTACTTACCTATATCACATTTTACATAATCCTAGTATACATGTCATCACATCATATAAATCATCTCATCATAGTCCTCGTCGTTAACCCGCGTCCGGGTAACCATCATATGCCGCCCACTAGTGGTGATCTTGCCCGACCCTCTAGGCTCGGTGTAACATCGCATCCCACCTTAGCGGTGACATGCCCGGCCATCTAGGCACGATGGAATTATATGCAGCCTGTCTTAGCGGTGACACGCCCCACCATCGTGGCGCGGTGGAATTATATCATCACAAAATCAATCATAACACATAACTCTTACACATATCATACCATAGCATCATGTTATCATTTCTTGGTATTCCATGCATCCCATAGTCGTATTACAAGTTAGAATTATTTATCATCTTATTGTCATAGCATACATTAGCGTTAGGAGCATACATTAGGCTTTAAGGCAACCACACTATGTCGGGGTGACGTAAGGTCGTGAACCCCCGATTGTATTATGGACATTTCATGGGTATCATGCCTCGCCTTGAAGGAAATAAGGCATAAGGTGAGTGGTAACAATAATAACATCATTAGCATTGTAGGAACATCGTGCCACAATTTCTTGAATCTCTATACTCTGGCTCATTGTCATTATTATCATACTTATAGGTGATTCGATATATAGAAGGACTCATAAGCTTCATCTTATAGAAGGATTATGGAAAACTTGAAGGATTCATGCCTTTTGAAAGAAGAGTTAAGCCTCACATACCTTTCTTGTTTAAGCAATCTAGCGTTCGCTTATTCTCCTTCAATGTCACGTCTCTACCTTCAAAGAGGATTCATACTAACGTTAGTTAATCAACTATAAGAATGCACTACTATTTCTAGGGACAATTGGGCAGCACTTCCTTTGTTTGTACTACCTTTCCCATATTCCATACCAACTCCCAACACCCACAACAACAACTATAATATAGCAATCAACAATTATCATTCATATACAATGACCATGATCCACCATTTCTCTTCATTTTTAGCATCTTTATGGTTTTGGGTTCGCTATCGTATTTTCTCATGTATCACACTTATCTCATGGTCTACATGTTGTTTATAACGCATTCATACTCATAACACACTAACATTCATGATTCAATTCAACTACCATTCACTGATGGCACTATTCACTCATTTATGACCCATTTTGCTATGCTTTTCTACAATTCGGGTATCTTAACCTTCCAATACCTTAAACCACATGAAATGGTCATGAAACTTACCTTGGATGATGGTGGAACAAGCCTTGAGTGGAGTCTCTACTCTAGCACCAAAACCCTACTTCACCTCTTTTTGTTTTCTTTGAGGAAGATGAACTTGAGCTAGGTATCACACTCTTGTTTTCATGAATTTGGCGTTGTTGATCTTGATTTTCCCTTGATTCTCTTGAATTCTTATGGATGAAGTGTTTTGGAGTATTCTAGAGAATTATTGAAATGTGAAAATGAGAAATGAAATGAAATGAGCTTGGGGTCCCTTATACTTAACTTAAAAATCTGATTTTTGTGAACATTAGTCGGGATGCACAGTGGCCGTAAACCCAGTTTACGGGCTGTATTCTGGTTTACGATCCGTCCTCTACGACCATATTTAAGCATATCTAAAACAGAAAGGTTTGGTGTAGGCCATGGTGGTTTACGGTCGCAGTTTACGGGCCGTATTTCGATTTACGGTCCGTATTCTGAGTCGTATTTAACCATTTCAACATTTGATAGAAAGTTGAAGTTTTGATAGTTGGAGGACGATGGCACTTTACAGTCCGTAAATCACTTTACGGGCCGTATTGTGTTTTACGACCACTGGGTCGCAATGGAAATCTGCAACCTTCGCGTTTTCAAAACTCATTGGTAGTCATTCCCTTCTTAGTAAAACATCGTACACTCATACTCTTCGTTAGTCTATTCATTGTATGCTCACGGAAAATATTCCGAGGTGTCACAAACTGCCCAAATGACGGGGCTGCTACATCAATCTTCCTTTTCTTTTGCACATTACCGGGCCCTCTCTTCTTCAATGGATGAATCGGTCCACCGGGCCCCTTTTCTTTGTCACCTGGCCTTGTGGGTACTCCATCGGTGGAGCACAAATAAGTGATCAACGACGGGAAGAATAGACTCTTGGTCCTTTCAAGCACCACCTCCCGTATTTCTCGTATAATAAGCCTCCCCACGTCAACAGGCAACCCTTCCATCACAGCACAAATTAATTTAGCCCTCTCAAGGGGCACTTCTGAATCATGTTTAGAAGGCAGCACCCTGGATGTCACAATATCTAACCAATTTTTGGCCTCAGCCGTGAATTATGTGGAGTCAATCTTCCTTTGCATTGTGGTCAACCACTTTGGTTGCTCCCCATCGTGAAGGTAGGTCACAAACCATTGTTGCTTCATTTGTTCGTACCTCAGCGCCATCTCACTGTTATCACCATCCTGCAGATTGTAGTAGGCATTGATTCGAGAAGCATTGCACAGGACATCTACGCCTCTAACTTTGACAATCGCCCGATCTGTAATATCTGCCTCTACAGCATTTGCATAGAATTCCCGCACAAGGGTATAATTTGCTTTGATTGGTTCATCCGCAAAGCGTATCCATCCGTTTGTTGCCAACCTTTCATAGAACTCGGACATCTTTTATTCCAAATTTTCTGTTATGATGCCCCTTTCTTCGATAAAGCTCTTTCCCAGCAGTCTATCATAGAGCTTCGAACATTTTGCTGACTGAAAGGTGGCGGTATCGTAGTGTTCAATCAACGACACTTGGGCAACATTGGATGTTGTAGCCATTTTTCAAGCTTAAGTACCTACAAAATGAACACACATGTCGAACATACATATGAATACCTAAAACGATGTATAATGAGGCAATTAGGCCAAAGAAATTTGTCACAAAAGTTTCGAGCAGCTCTGTGCAAGCATTCTGTTTCTGTACTGCCTGTTTTCCTTCAGCGCGTTCGCGCCACAAAGGCGCGCGTTCGTGCAAGGGATCAGCGCGTTCGCGCAAGGGATCAGCGCGATCGCGCTGAGTCGGTGACAGTTCAGATTTTCAGAAGGCATTTTCACAAACAGGTTATGGGCATGATTTTGGGGCTTCGATTTAATGATTTTCAGCACGTATTTTGCCCCATATTTTGCACACATCAACACCCACTCTCAACTCACATCACTCAACAACTAACAACAATTTACATGACAGGAAATTCAACAATTTCATCAAATTTTTATGCTTAAACAAGTGAAAGTAAAAATTTTCTTTCACAATTTCTAACATGAAAAGATGATAAAAATAACCCTATGAACAAGAGAATGAGAGAATCACATACCTTGTGGTTGCAAGTTGAAGAATTTTTTAAGATTTGAAGTTGGGTTTGAGAGAAAAGTGAGAGAAAGGGGAGGGAAATGGGGGTTATACCCCATTTGCTTCTGTTTTGTTACCGTATGCTTACCTCGAAAATCCGCATTGGCGCGTTCGCGTGGTCATATGGCGCGTTCGCGATGACCAATATTTCTCTTTTCTTTTTTTTTTGTTCAGCGCGTTCGCGCCAAATGGTACGCGTTCGCGCAGAGGTATATGAAACCCCCTTTTTCTAGACTGTTTTTTTTTTATAGGTTAGTCAAAAATAATAAAATAAACTATTCTAAAAATTTATAAATGATGGGTTGCCTCCCACCAAACGCTTGATTTAACGTCGCGGCACGACGGTTACCAACTTTACTGCTTTTCTCGCCATTTGGAGCTTATGAATTGGGCACCCAACTTGGATTCAAGTTTGTGACCACGAGCAGCGGGGGGTTGTAAATAGATGACCACGCCAATTAACATATTTTTCATCTTACACTTCTTGGTTTTCAAGTAAGGAATTTCGTTATGCCTTCTTGAATTTTCAAATTGCAAAATATAAGGCTCTTGAACTTCTTGAATTACGACATCCTCTTCTTCCCTCGGATTGGAGTCAACACCAACCCGATTTTTTAGAACAATGGTTGACTCCAATTTATTTTTTCCTAATAAACTCATCTTCATGATTTACCCTTTCATCTTGAGCATTGGGTAGTTCATAATAATTTGCCCATGGAGGATTTTCTTCGTCTATCATCAAACCAAGTTGGAGACTAGTTTCCAAGTATTCCTCCAAAGCTTCTTAATTTTCTTTACCCTCACCTAACAAGCACTCCATCATGAGTTTGAACTCACCAATATGGCCATGCTCACAATAAAAATCACTACTAAACGAGTTTTCATGGAAAGATGCCATTTTTTTTTCAAGATAAAATAAAACCAGAAAACAACTATACAAATATTCACAGGCTCGGTTCAAAGCAAGTTAGATTATTTCCTAAATTAGCCAAAATACGCCAATTGTTCCCTGACAACGGTGCCAAAATTTGATGCGCTCAAATTACACCTATTAATAGTCATAACGCGGACGTTGTCAAATATAGTAACCCAACAAGGTTGGGGTCGAATCCCAAAGAGAACAATATGTAGGAAATTTAAGCAGATTAGGAGTTATCACTAATAATAGCTAGACCGAACGCATCAATGGTGGTTTTTGATAAGGTTATGATAAAATACGGAAATATAAATTCTAATCTAGAAAGCAAGTAAATTGATCAATGGCCATAAGAATGGAATAAAAGAAACTACTTCTCAAGTAACGATCCAATATATTTCACGAATTATAAATAATAGCAAGTTTATTTTATTTAGCCTCGGATAATGACTCTAAATTAACTTCTCCCGATGATTAACTATACTACCCAATTGAAGATCCCCCAAGTAATTAGGAGCATTAAGAACACCCGAATATGGCTACAAGTGGTATCGCCTATTCCTAGGTCAATTTCCATTAGATGAGGGTTAACGCCCCAAATTCATGTTAATTATTCTATTCCAACCCCGTTCTTCCTCTTCCGAGTTTCAAACAAAGTAAATGGGCAAGTCCTTAGGGTTAGCTACTCCCTTGAGAAACGTTGAAAAATAAGAATAATTAAAATAACAAGAACTTACTTGATTAAAAATAATGTCGATGAATAAATAAGCACAACAAGAGTATCAATCTTAATTGTCACCAAGAAATTCCCATAAACAAGGATTAAATAAAAGAAAGAATATTTACGTAGGAACCCTAGCCTCCAAACTTATGTTTTATGCCAAAGATAATTTTACAATGCTCTCAGTTGGCTTTTTAAAAGAACTGGAATAGCAAAAATCGTCAAAGTCCAAGTTCTTCTCGGACTGGGCCGGAAAACCTTCAACGCGAACAGGCCACGTGTCTGCGCGAACGCGTGGCTGACGTCAGCATCACTTCTCTTACTTCAGCGCGAACGCGTGACATACTAGCCCGAACGCGCAGAGTCACTGACGCGAGTGGGCGCGAACGCATGACTTACCTGCGCAAACACACAGAGTAATTTTCCACCAAAATTTCCAGAATCTCCAGCTGTTTCCAGTGATCAACGTTTTTCCTCTTTTTCGCTTGTTTTCCACATTTAGGCTCTAGGGACCTCGTATTACTTGAAACATAATAAAAACCACATAAAATTCACATAGACTTGCTTAAAAACAAGTAAAACTTATGGCCGAAAAGCATCGATTGTGGCGTAAAGTCACGCCACATCACACTCTATTTAGGCATACCATACCCATTGTATTGTTCTTGATCAAATAAAGAGTTCAGAGCTGTTGATAGCACCCCTGCAGCTAGAACAAACAATGCACATGATAAAGGATCACCTTGTTTCACTTCTCTACTTGAGTGAAAGAAACCATGAGACTGGCCATTTAACAGAACTGAGTACCAGTTGTTAGCCACAACCTTCATATCTGATCCACAAATGCTCCATCAAATCCCATCCTTTCCAGAACTTTGGTTAAAAAATACCATGACACTTTATCATAGGCTTTAGCCATGTCTAGCTTGATGATCACATTAGCAGGCTTGCCACTTTTCCTGAAATCAGTCACAATTTCTTGAGTGAGTAGAACATTCTCAATGATACTTCTATTCTTCACAAATCTAGACTGGTTGGGAGAAATCATCTCATGTAAGATCCTGTCTAGCCTCCCATGCACAACTCTAGAAATAACTTTATTGACAAAGTTACTCAAACTTATAGGCCTCAAATTAGTGAAATGCTTAACCACCTCCTTTTTAGGAAGGAGCACCAGATTTGTGTGAGTGACAGACTTTGGAAGAGTATGGCCTTCATAGAATTCCTTCACTACTTTATAGACATCTATCCCAACAATATTCCAGCAAGCCTGATAAAAACTGCTTGATTATCCATCTGGACCACAAGCACTTTCACCTTTTAAGTCAAAAGCTACCTTTTTTTTTTTTTTTTTTAACTTTATCTTCTGTGGGAAGGGCACACAACATTTCATTGTACTCATCAGTAACTAATCTGGGCACAATATTTAGCATATAGTCTGAAGTACAAGCTTCTTGAGTAAACTGATCCTGAAAAATTTGCACTGCACCTTGAGCAATTCCTTCCTCATTCTCAAGCCAAACACCATCAGCATCTTGGATTCTCTTCACTTGTAGCCTTTTTCTTCTACCATGGACAATACTATGGAAAACCTTTGTGTTTCTATCACCCTAAGCAAACCAGGTATAACCAGATTTTTGTTTCCAAAATTCTTCCTCAAAGTGCAGATAATTCTTCATTTCTGCTTGTGCTAGTTGCAAAATGTATCTATTCTCCCCTGAAGGATCTTCTTCAAACAACTGTTCTTTCACCCTCACAATCTCCTCCCTTATGATGAGTTGTTTGAAGATGTCACCAAAAGCCACCTTACTCCAAGCTGATAGTGCCCCTTTAACTTGTTTAATATTCTTCTTGAAATTCAGAAAAAGATCACCCTCACTGTCCCCAGGCCAATTGTTTTTAACAATATCCTAAAAATCTTCATGATCAGTCCAAAACTTCAGAAACCTGAAAGGCTTTATAACGTTTTCTGATTCTATCACAGTATCAAATTTATATCCTTTACTATTGGTGGCATATTCTATAAAAACACAATCAACATTATTCGGTCTTATTTTAACCCTTTTAGGTTTACGAACTTTCACTTTAGCCAAACACCCCCACACTTTGAAGTAATTCAAGTTGGACTTTTATTATCTTTCTTACTTTCCATTTTTCATATGGAATAGATTGTATTTTACCTATGAGACACTCAATTGCGTATTCAGCTAGCCATAAGGATAGCATCCCCCCACATTTCTAGGATAAACCAGAACTTATTAACAAGAAATTCACCACCTATGTTAAATTGTTCCTTCCCATTGCAACATTACCATTAAACATGTATGCACATAGTTCTTGTGAATTGGTACTAGTAAGTACTGATCACCCGTTGGTGAAAGGAAAACTAAAGAAACTAGCCTGCAATAAAAGTTTTGCAAAAAATCAAAATGAAAGTGGCAATTGTCACTATAATTTCCTTGTAACATATACAAAAAAATATATGTATATCATTTACTGCTGCTCTTGCATCATAACCACTTTATCAACACTTAATCTGTTAATAAGATTGGTGGCCTGAATCTTTTTGAGACTGTTAGAAAAATGGGGAACGGAACTGATGAAGAAGAATTTGCCATGAACATAGATGACGCATGCAGATTTAATGTCAAGCAATTAATATGATCCTTTTCATATAAATTCTTAGCCACTGAATTTTATAATCAGAAGGGGGAGTTATAGAGAAAATGTGTTTGTTCACACTTTAAAAACTCCAAACAACAGGGTAGAAAACCACAAAGGTTTTAGTTTCCAAAAAGAGTATTTTTTTTGTTGCTGAAAATAGTACTTTTTATCATCTAAAAAGTGTACTTTTTTATCTCCTTTACGAATCAGAATACGAAAGATCAAAACGGGGGAAAAAAAAAGATCTTCAAACCGAATATACATATTATTTTCATGATCTCAAGAATAATTTTCAAGTATTAATATAAGTCTAATTCATGCCTTACTATTTTGAAAATAATTCTCCACATATTACATACATGCTACCAAATTGTATATCAACTAATTTCTTGGCATGTAAATAGAGTATACTTCGAGATCATCAAACAAGCATCTACCGTAACATTTGTGAAAATTCGAATTTCACCAAATTCATGGGTAGAAAAATATGTAAATTAATAATAAATAGAATTAAGAAAGAAGAACCTGTATTTCCAACTTATGATCTCATTGCGGTCTGCTTAAGTTGTCAAACTCCTTTCACATACTCTCGTCCGTGATCAATTTCTTTTGCAGCCACTTTTCGAACTGATTTATCTCCAAAGTGAACGCACATGTTCCTGTGACATGTGACCCAGTGTCACAAACTCTGGACCAGTGTGATGATAACAATATTTGTTATAATGCTGCAAAATTGCACCCCATGTTGGTCAACTGAGCGGTTGCAGTGGATTTTCGGACCCAGATCAAAGAATACATCTTGTGATCTGCACTTTAAACGTGTCCTCTTTTAACGAAAAAAAAAAAAATGACTCGTTTAACCATATCACTGGGTAACTGCCCTTCGTAACATGCATGCCGTCATACTTGAATTTACTCCTACTTTGGCACTTAAGGCATTCTCTTGTTCTCCTTTTATTCACAGATTTTCATCGATACAATCATTAATTAGTTCCATTTGAAAATACCATGACTAACCATGGAAATGGCAGTAACTTAATGCCTTTGTAAATAAGTTCAAAACTATAACCACTGAATACAGTTTCATCCAATAAGTCCAAACTTTGCAAGAAACATTCTTTCATGGGAAGAACTTGTAAACTTTTGATTACTCTGTAAAAGTGCTATAAATGTCAGCATCATTCATGGTCTTTTTCTTGTAGTGTTTCATGTATTGGTTGAATCACCATCCAAATGTCGGCACCATTTGAGGGTTGGGCTTATCAGTTGAATGGGTTGGAGGGTTTCTTTTGATATTGATAAAAGGAGATTTGATTGGGCGGGTAGGACTTATTAGTTGGATCGGGTTAAATAGGGGGATTAATTAGTTTAAATTAATTGTTTTATTAACTAATGAGAAGCTGCGGCGTAATAAATGAAATTGTTAATGAGTTTTGAAATGAGTCTGTTAAAAATAAAGGTATTTTAGGCGCCAACGGTTAACACCAGGGGTATTTTAGACACCAAAGGTTAACGTCAGGGATATTTTAGGCCCCAAAGGTAGATGGAGAGTATTTTTACAACAAATCTAATAGTTCAAGATATTTTAGGCCCTTTTCCGATTTTGTTTTTACTAAGCAATCCACCAAGCACCGTTTCGCCTCACAGCAGTGCCATTTGGGTTACATTGTTCTTCACGACAAATTGCTGTCAATTCTTCCCGTTTTCTTAACTAAAATAATAAATGGCAAAGTTTTTATATCTTTAAATCGAATAAAAAAAATAGATTTAATAAATCGGTGAAGTTTTTATATCCTTTAAACCAAATAATAACTTGGAATTAGAAAATCACTAGGATTTTAATCTCCAAACGTAGAAAGTAGAAAATCACTTTTTCTTATTGCAGATAGACTCAACATTTGGTAAAATCAATTTTTTTACCGGAAAAGTGCTTGGCTATGCTTGCGGCATATTATTCTAACCCCAAGACTACGTGCTTGATGACTTGTTTCATTATCCTACAGTAAGATCCATTCTAACTTTGTTACCAAGGAATCAAAGAGAGTGAGTGGACAACTTCATACGTTATTTCGCTTATGACTTTTTCAATTGCAAACGACTGTTCAGATTTTAAGTTCGCTTTGAAGCATACCAAACTGTCTTGTTCACTCCGAACACAGAAAAATATTAACAATAGTAGATTTCTTAAGCTTGTTATCTTTCTGTGTTCAAAGTAGTATTTTAACAAAATCAGTTTATGTTTTAAGAATTCAAAAAAAAAAAAAAAAAAAAAAACGACGCTAAGGACGGAAATATAAAAGAGTCAGGATATTTCCGAGCTCACAAGTTTCTTTTGTATTCTTAAGAAATCTAATCTCCACACAGTTGCCTAGCTTTTCGCGTGTCCTTAATAAATCTAATCCCCTCACAGTTGTCAAGGTTAATGGATTAATTCCTCCCAGGATAGAACGAAAAACTATTCTGCGATAGCGGCAATGCGAATTGCAAAATTTCATCGAACTCAAATTGCGACAGCAAATCACACGACTCTATTATATTTTTGTTTCGAAAACAAATGTAGAGAACAAGTTTTGAGGGGAGAAAAATTCAAACTTTCAGTGTTTTATGCTTCAGTGAATTGAAAATCTGAAGCAAAACTTCGACTTATATAACCAACTAAAGGGTGTTATGAAAAGGTATGGTGACTTTACAGAAAAGTCACATCCTTTGCTCCTAGTGCCTTTTTGGGAAAATTGTTACACCTTGTAGTTTTGTGCATTGAGATTCGTAGTACATTGGTGTCTTAGTTTTGGACACTGGGATTTGTTTCAAGCATATATGAGGTTGGACATGTTTAATTTGTGTTTATAAGTGCTTAAATTCATGTTTGGGGAGTTACGGAAGGATTGGAGAATAAGTAAATCGAAGTGGGAATGTTCGTCAAAAAGTTGTTTTTGGAAAATATGGTATATGGGTCGTATACTGAGATATGGTCCGTATTTTGAGATATGGACCGTATTTAAGGATTTTAAAATTTCCAGAGAAAGCAGTTTTGGAGGTGGTATTATACGACCAACTATACAGAGCATATAATTTTATACGGCCAGGATGTTGGTCGTATAATGCTATACGGCCAAGGATATGGACCGTGTATATATATGATGCTACAATCGCAAAATTTTCACGTTAGTTGTGAGGTAAACTAACGTAAGCCGGAGAGGCCATGGAACCTTTATAAGTTTAAGGAAGACTTTTAACAAGTGTTAAGAAAGTATCTAAAGGTTCTGAGATCAAGTGAATCGAAGAAATTAAGTTTGTCGAAACTTTGGGAAAACTTGGCAGAATTTTGAACATGATTTTTGGTCCAACTTGAGGGAGGTATATCTCTTAGCATATGAGGGGTTACGGAATGCATAACATATGTAAATTCAAGTTCAGAGAGTCTTCCTTCCAATGCAACTGACAGATTGCAAAGCTGAGATACGAGGCCAAAGTTACGGCCCGTATAATATTATACGACCGGAAATACGAACCATCTACTATTATACGACCAAGTTATACGAATCGTATAATACAAGTCGGTGGAAATTTCCAGAATTTAAGTATGGTGACCCTTCTTCATTTTAATCATTTTAGACATAACCCCAAGACCTAGAAACCTCTAGAGACCTCTCCAAACACATTCAAACATATTTCTAAGCCCAAATCAAAGATCAATGGGTTTCCAAGTGAGCTTTACACTTGTCTCATCTACTTAAAGATGCTTGGGTGAGTGTTTGTAAGGTGGAATAACCTTGGAATTGAAGTGTTCTTGAATTTTGAGGTAAGATTTAATCTTAGTTTCATGCTTATGAGTTTATTTGGTAATTATGTCAAGATTTGAAGAAAAGAAATTGAAGGAAAAGTTCAACTATGAAACTGATGATATTTTGAGTTGTGAATTAACTTGAGCTATAATTAGTAGCATGTTTTGAGCATAATCTTGTTATGAGGGATAATAATGATGTTAAAGAAGTGTCGTATACAAGTGTATAAGGGGTTGTGTTGAAGTTGTTGTTATGGATTGATTATGAAAACAAGTTTTGGGATTGAATTGAGTTTAGTTTGAATGAAATTTTTTTATTACGGAATTGTTGATGTTTTATTGTGGGTTGGGAGTTGTTTTGAGGATTGGAGGAAGTAGAAGATATAAGGGAAATGTTGTCTGATTTTCATTAGTTTACTAATTAATCTAGTTTGACCTTATAAACGCTTAATGACTTACCCTTAGTGCGAATCATCTTGAATGTAGATTTACAAGCTCGGGAGGATAGGCGTTAAGTAAATTAAGGAGACAACAAGGTATGTTAAGGCTGTCCCTTTCTTTCTTACTGCATCATCTTTTGATACAAACCCGTTCACATAGTATCCATAATGTCCTTAATTTTTAGAAATGCTAGAAGCTTATGGTTCTTGAGGTTCTTATGATATTGTTGATAATTGTCCCATGATTATTGATCTTATCTTATGGTTTTTGATCTTATCTTATGGTAGTTGGTCTTATTCATTAATGTTGATCGTATCTTATGATTTTTGTTCTTTCAAGGTGAGATATGTTCATGACGATAGTTCCATAATGATAATCGGAGGTTTACCGACCTTACGTCACTCCGATAGAGTTATATCTTTTATTTGGGCTCTCATGCATGCTTTATATATATATGTATGTATTTTCTAACACCGTGTCGCGCTATAGTTGGCCGGGCAGGCACGTAGATGTACACACCACTGCAGTGGATAGATTATGATGTTACCCCAGACATGGGATGATGATGATAACACTGATCCTAAATGGCCGAGCAGGATACTATATATATGTATGTATAAAAATATATTTTTTTAAAATCTAAGCATGCATGACATCCGCCTTAAAAGGTGTTCAAAGGTACAAGTTGATCTCTTTTGTCTTATGTTATCTTCATACTTTAATTATATTGTTACTTATGTCTTACATACTCGGTACATTATTCGTATTGACGTCTTTTTATTTATGGACGCTGCGTTCATACCCGCAAATAAACATGGAGATGGTTCAGATTCATAGGCTGCCATCTCAGCGTTGGTACAGGAGCATTCCACTTGTTCCGGAGTTACAGTCCAGTTGGTATGGTTCTTTGTGTACAGATGGGTATGGCGGGGTCCTGTCCCGTCCTTGTTATGTTATGCATTCCAGTAGAGGCTCGTAGACAAATATGTACAACTAGATGTTATGTGACCTTCTCGGTCCCTCTTGTGTTGTATCATTGTTTGGTAGCCTTGTCGGCTCGAGTACTTGAGACTAGCTCGATGACGTATATATGTATATACCTTTTTGGGCTTGTGTCCCTTACAGATTATGGCATTTAATAGTTAGCATTATGGCCTACTCAGGTATGATGTTGAAATGCATGTATGTCTTGAGGTGCTCGGCAGGTTAGCTCCGGGTGCCCGTCAATGCCCATCGGTTGGGTCATGACAAAAGTGGAATCAGAGCTGTTCGTCCTAGGGTTTGTCTACGAGCCAGTCCAGTAGAGTCTTATTTATGGGTGTGAAGCACGTCACACATATAAATAGGAGGCTATAGGGCATTTAGAATGTTACCCTTCTTTGTGTCTTAGATCACGCTGTAGAGCTGAGTCATAGGGTGTAATCTTCAACCCTGACCTCTGTTGTTTTACAGTTTGACAATGACTTTTTCACAAAGGACTACGGGTAATTTGAGGATTACAATGATGACAGGGGAAGGAATAAGTTACTCTTTAAAGGAGGACCCAAGTGAGGATGTATCCTCCATTGAGACAGACTCGTCGGAGGTTCAGGATGAATTCGTGTTGCAGATATCATCGACTTTGATAGGAGTAGAGGAGTCTAGAAAAACTCCGGTGTTTCTAGTTTCACTTTTGGCCATAGCGTGACGAGGAAGGGAAAGGACAATGCTGGGAGTTGATCCACAAGCTTTGCATGGATCTAGAGTAGGGGGCCATGGGAAGTCCCACATCTGTCGGAGTTTCAAGACTAGAGCAGCTAATGATGGAAGGTATATTTGTCGCTTTGATAAAGTGTTAAAATTAAGCAAGTATGATTTTGAAATCTTTTATGTTATGCAATGACAGTAAGTTGTAAAACCCCGATGATTATGTTAGGAAAAGGAAAAAAAGTCATGTTAAAGAGGAACCTAGAGCGAAGCTTGTGGTTAGACGATGGGTTAAAATGGTGAACACGATGATAGAACGGTGGAAAAAGATATGTTGTGGTAATAAGACAATGGTATAACAAAATAGGAAAGGTATGTGTGGGGAACGTAGTTTGACAGGGAGATTAATTACGAATGATAGATATCAAGAGGAATCCGTAAGCTATGAACGACTTTTAAGTAATAGGAGATAGTCTAGTATGAGGGGGTGAGTGATGTTGTCAGGTACAATTAGTGTTGTATTAATGTTTAAGTATCCTTAAGGGGGGTATCGATTTATTATATGTAATTTTGTTAAGATAACTTTTGGGGCATTATTAAGGGGACTTGAAAAGAAGAGGAGTTTGATGAATTTTCAGTTAGACAATAGCAAACGACTGTGTTTATACTATGAGTGGTTAGCAACCTTAGAAGTGTTTTGTTAATGAGACATCCGTATGATTAGATTGGAGTTGTAACTTTCCCTCGATATAAGACGTGGAAAGGATACGTATGTGTTTAAATATGACTCTTAAGTGTAAATATGCCAATGATTTATGAGTAGAAAGAGGTAAAGCAGGAATTATGGAAACGGAAAAGAGTATCAGTTATAAGGATGAAGATGCTTAATGTCTAAAGAGGATAGGATACGGAATGCAAGATTCGCCAATGATAGTTATTATTAGAATGTTAAAGAAAAGACATGATTGGTTGGAAAAGGTAAAAGAACAATGTATGTTACTAAATGAGCTAGATATTGATGAGGGCCTTCTTATCGTATAAAGTATATTGACAAGGATGTTGTATAGAGGTACGAGTATAAGAATATATGAATCATGAGTTGATTCACAGGAATGTACAAGACAAAGGTAGGACCAAGGTACGGAAATATTTCCTCCAAAAGTTCTGTTACCACAGGATTATTAAGATAGTAATACAAGGCTGAATAACTAATGAAAGATGTGAATGGCACGTTGAAAGAATTAATTGTATGATGGGAGATGAACGAGTTTGAAGTCACAAGTTGATATAAGATGTGCCCTTCATTAATGAGATGAATTTGTGGTTTACAAGAGGCTTGTCTAAAGATCGAGTGTTTACGTAACGAAGAAAAGGAGGAATAGTAACAATCATGGCGGAATTTTGGAAACGGAATACTATACTAGATACCATTGCAGTGATGAAATGGGAAAGTGGGTAATAGAAGAAAGGTGAATCTGGAAGGACGGTAAGAAGAATTATGAAAATCTCTTCGATGAAAGATTAGGCCCATCCAGGGCCAGTATGTTTATGAGAATATGTGACCCTTTACATGTATGTGCGACTGACCAAATAGACTCGGACGACGACAGTTACGGTTAAGATTAGTTGCGGATTCACTGGGAGTATGTTCTATAGGAAAAAAAGAGGATAAAGGGATATTAGTTATAGAGTATTGGGCTACAACCTTAAGGGGGGAAGATGGGATGACAAGTATGGGATCAGGAGTATGCTTTGTTAGAAGATGGAAAGATGCTAACAAAGGGATTGGAAACTACCTCAAAAGGACATCACGCTAGCAGGCCGATAAGGTGTAAGGACGATTTGACGATAAACATAACCAGTTTGTTAGATGCATGACTAAATAAAGATTGGAAGATAGTTCTCTAAGGAAGGAATTACTCGAAGTTTCATGATAAGGGTGTAATAGGAAGTTCAGTAATGGAGAAACAGGGAAGGCTTTAGTATGATGGTACTCGAAGGAAATAATGGACTAAGATAAGAAGTTAAGTGAAATAATCGCTGCGAGCTAGTCATGTGGATACGAAGTTTCAGCATCACAGAACGGTTTGGAAAGTATTGTACAGGGAAAGCCTCAAAAGCAAATTATTCAAGCTAGAGTCTAGTAACGTCTTTGTTGAGGGAAAGACACGGAGTTGACAATAGAAGAGGGCGGAAATGAAAATGAACTATTTTAAGGCACGTGAGTATTTGACGGTAACAACCTATGATGAAAAAAAAATGTGCATGATTTCATGGAAGCGAAAGCTTATGATGATATGACAATTCCAGGCATAGAATATTCAGGATGTAAAAGAATTAAAGCCGTGTTGTAAGTAAATGGAATAAGATGGACCTAAATAAGGAGTAAGTTCGTGTAAGACAGCTTTATGGCATTAAGATGAATAAGGATGGATCTAGAACCGGAATGGCTATGTTTATTCTGGGAAATAATAGAAGGGTATAGAATTATATACCGCAAAGATGATATAAGTATATGAGAAGCTTTCCAAGATCGCTAAAGAGTTTCAACTGGTGAAGTGTAGCATAGCAGAGAATAGTAATAGCAAGATATAGAATATGTTGGAAAACCTGAGTAAAAACATAGTATCTTAGATATGGTACATCTTTAAAAACTAAAGCTTGAAAGGGTATTTAGGGAAGGGGTATTTCAGTAAGGTGAATTTCTAAAATATCAAGACCGACTATATGATAAATGTAGTGAAGTCATATGACCTATTCAGAAGTAACAAAGGTGTATCGCGACCTAAGTGGACAAATATAAAGGAAATATTACAAAGTTCGTGGTTCGTTAAGAAATAAACAGAAGCCTGAAAGATCGAGGTAACATATGGAATTGTCCGGTTAAGATGCCCAGTTTTCTACCAGCGCCTGACAATCAGTACATTCAAAGAAACCTAAAAAACATAGATTACCCCAGTGTTGTCTTCCACCTTGAGATAAGTGGATAGATAGAGCGCTTTTCAGACGTCTCGGGATATATATCATGAATAGGTATGTCAGACCTTTAAGGAAGTTGGGATGACCAGGTAGGGTGTTCTAGTCACTATTCCAATATTTAGATGGCCTATATGAAGCCCTATAAGAAAGGAAGAGTATCAAATGGTTTGAGATTTGGAATTTCATTCTGAAGAGATTTATGAAATTTGATAAGAAAGACAAGTTTACCCTTGAAACTTTAGACTTCATGAGATTATACGCAGGATGGGCCAAATTTAAATTGGGAATCTGTACATCCAGTTTTTCATATGCCCATCCTCTTAAATGTGTTGGGAATTCTTCCAGAATTGCGCCAGTTGATTAGTCCAGATTACAGAACAATTATCGCTTGAGAAAGTTTCTACTTCCCTATCAGATCACCAAGTTCCATATTCAGGGATTGAATACCAGAGATGTAGCCTCAGTAAAAGTATTATAAAGGAACGTGAATATAGAGAAAATGACTTGAGAAGCTGAGGAAGACAGGAGATTCTGATATCCACGCTTGTTTTGCCAAGAGGGGACCTAGACTAAAACATCATAGCCTTCAGGTACGTGTTGTTCCATTTCTTATGATTACCTGTCGTGTGAAGCCATTTTTATTATTGCTTGTTGTGGCCCTGTGTGGCATTATATGGTTTGGGTTACTGTGTGGCAGGTTGGTAGTGGTATGTTTGCAGAGGAGACTCTGCCGAAATTTATGTAGAATTCCTGGAAGTTTAAATTCGAGGGCGAATGTTTTTAAGGGGGAAAGAATGTTACACCTTGTAGTTTTGTCAATTGAGATTTTTAGTACATTGGTGTCTTAGTTTTGGACACTGGGATTTGTTTCAAGGATATATGAGGTTGGACATGTTTAATTTGTGTTTAAAGTGCTTAAATTCATATTTGAGGAGTTACAGAAGGATTGGAGAATAAGTAAATCGAAGTGGGAAGGTTCGTCAAAAGTTGTTTTTTTGGAGGTGGTATTATACGACCAACTATACGGACCGTATAATTTTATACAGCCAAGATGTTGGTCGTATAATGCTATACGGCCAAGAAAGTATCTAAAGGTCCTGGGATCAAGCGAAACGAAGAAATTAAGTTTGTCGAAACTTTGGGAAAACTTGGCAGAATTCTGAACATGATTTTTGGTCCAACTAGAGAGAGGTATATCTCTTAGCATATGAGGAGTTACAGAATGCATAACCTATGTAAATTTAAGTTCAGAGAGTCTTCTTTCCAATGCAACTGACGGATTGCAAATCTGAGATACGAGGCCAAAGTTACGGCCCGAATAATATTATACGACCGGAAATACGAACCATCTACTATTATACGACCAAGTTATACGAATCGTATAATACAAGTCGGTGGAAATTTCCAGAATTTAAGTATGATGACCCCTCTTCATTTTAATCATTTTAGACATAACCCAAGTCCTAGAAACCTCTAGAGACCTCTCCAAACACATTCAAACATATTTCTAAGCCCAAATCAAAGATCAAGGTGAAGATTAAGGTGTTTAGAGTTTCCAAGCGAGCTTTACACTTGTCTCATCTACTTGAAGATGCTTAGATGAGTGTTTGTATGGTGGAGTAACCTTGGAATTGAAGTGTTCTTGAATTTTGAGGTAAGATTTCATCTTAGTTTCATGCTTATGAGTTTATTTGGTAATTATGTCAAGATTTGAAGAAAAGAAATTGGAGGAAAAGTTCAAATATGAAACTGATGATATTTTGAGTTGTGAATTAACTTGAGCTACAATTATTAGCATGTTTTGAGCATAATCTTGTTATGAGGGATACTAATGATGTTAAAGAACTGTCGTATATAAGTGTATAAGGGGTTATGTTGAAGTTGTTATTATGGATTGATTATGAAAACAAGTTTTGGGATTGAATTGAGTTTAGTTTGAATGAAATCTTTTGATTACAGAATTGTTGATGTTTTATTGTGGGTTGGGAGTTGTTTTGAGGATTGGAGGAAGTAGAAGATATAAGGGAAATGTTGTCCGATTTTCATGGTCTTACCAATTAATCTAGTTTGGCCTTATAAACATTTCAATGACTTACCCTTAGTGCAAATCATCTTGAATGTAGATTTACAAGCTCGGGAGGATAGGCGTTAAGTAAATTAAGGCGATGACAAGGTATGCTAAGGATGTCCCTTTCTTTCTTACGACATGATCTTTTGATACAAACTCATTCACATGATATCCATAATGTCCTTAATTTTTAGAAATTCTAGAAGCTTATGTTTCTTGAGGTTCTTATGATATTGTTGATAATTGTCCCATGATTGTTGATCTTATCTTATGATTTTTTATCTCATTTTATGGTAGTTGGTCTTATTCATTGATGTTGATCTCATCTTATGATTTTTGTTCTTTCAAGGTGAGATATGTTCATGATGATAGTTCTATAATGATAATCGGAGGTTTACCGACCTTACGTCACTCCGATAGAGTTATAGTTTTTATTTGGGCTCTCATGCATGCTTTACATATATGTATGTATTTTCTCACATTGCATCGCGCTATAGTCGGCTGGGCAGGCACGTATGTGCACACTACTGCAGTGGGCAGATTATGAAGTTACCCCGGATGTGGGATGCCCCGGACGCGGATGATGATGATAACACCGAGCCTAAATGGCCGGGCAGGATACCGTATAGATGTATGTATAAAAATGTTTTTTTTTAAAGTTAAGCATGCATGACATTCGCCTTAAAAGGCATTCAAAGGTACAAGTTGATCTCTTTTATCTTATGTTATCTTCATACTTTCATTATGTTGTTACTCATGCCTTACATACTCGGTACATTATTTGTACTGACGTCCTTTTATTTGTAGACGTTGCAGTCATGCCTGCAGGTAAACATGGAGACGGTTCAGACTCATAGGCTGCCATCTCAGCGTTGATACAGGAGCACTCCACTTGTTCCGGAGTTGCAGTCCAGTTGGTATGGTTCTTTGTGTACAGATGGGTATGGCGGGGTCCTGTCCCGTCCTTGTTATGTTATGCATTCCAGTAGAAGCTCGTAGACAGATATGTACAGCTAGATGTTCTGTGACCTTCTCGGTCCCTCTTGTGTCATGTCGTTGTTTTGGTAGCCTTGTCGGCTCGAGTACTTGAGACCAGCTTGATGATGTATATATGTATATACCTTTTTGGGCTTGTGTCCCTTACAGATTATGGCATTTAATAGTTAGCATTATGTCCCACTCAGGTATGATGATGAATGCATGTATGTCTTGTGGTGCTCGGTAGGTTAGTTACGGGTGCCCGTCATGGCCCTCCTGCTGGGTCGTGACAAAAATCATTCAATTTCTCATTCACACCACACAAAACCCAACCGCTACCATCCTCCTCTCACCCACTTTTAACAATTTAGCCCTTGTTTTAATTTTCCTTTTTTATATTTTATTTTCTTTTGTTTGTTTTTTTCTTTTTATCCTTTTTTTGCTGTGAGCCTTTAATATTACTAGTCTTTCTTTTCCTTTTTTTTCTTAAGCCTTTTGTTTTTTATTTTTCGAATGCTGCCAACTCCTACAGGATGCTTTAACCTAAATTTTGATGGGTTTCTAATTTGCTTTAGAATTGTTTTTACTACTTTTAAAAGTTTTTGTAATAAAATATAAATAATGCCTATAAAAGGAAGAAAAAAATTGCAAAGCAACACCATCTAACAATCAAAATCGAACTGTGATTTCACTATTTATATGATCGATACAAACAAATGTTTTTATTTCATTGACATTATATTTCCCATATTCTTCTAATTTTAGTCAATTGAATCGAATTGAGAGAGAAAGCCTTATCGATTTTTTTTTTTTTTTTGACATTATATTTCCCATGCTCTTCTAATTTCAGTCAGTAGAATTGAATTGGAAGAGAAAGCCTTATCGAATTTTAATTTGTTGGTCAGTTTAGCTATTAAAAAATAAAAAAATATATTATATTGACCTAAATTAATTCAAAACTAACTGAATATATCCTTACTGTCAATTGTACACGATAAAAACCGGGGTCTGCTGTTACACGTCGGAAAATTTTCCGTTCATACACAGTGATTAGACTGACGAAGGGCACGACGTATACAATGTTTTGATAAGAAAGAAATAACATTTGATGATTTTAAATGAGATTTCAAAGACATGTGAGGTAGGAGACGGAAGTTGTTATGGAAAAGGCAAGGCATACGATAGGTATCGGAAAGGATTTACAAGTAACAAGTTAATGATGATTTAATAGTGCCTTGGAGAAGAATTATAACGTCCCTTAGATCGTTAATGAGGTGTTAAACAAGTATCAAGAAGGTTCCATAAGGATTGGAGATCAAACGAAGTGACGAGAACAAGATCGGAGAAAAGATGGGTTCCACAGTCGATTAGGCGGTCTGTATAATGTTATACGGTCCGTATATTGAACCACAGAATCGTCACAGTGAAGTCCCTCACCGATGGGATTATACGGTCACTTATACGGATCGTATAAAATTATACGGACCGTATAATGTGCCGTATAATGAACACAGAAGCGAGAATTTGACGGGGTGATTTCACGGTCACTTATACGGACCGAATAAGTGTTCGTATAATTTCGTCGGGACAGATTTTTAAAAGTTGATATAAGGACCTCAACACATTTATTTCATTTCATTTCTCCTCCACGACTCAAGAGTTCTCTAGAACCTTCCAAACACTTCATATACAAGAATCCAAGTGAAACTAAAGATCCACTTCATCAAACCCACAAAATTAAGTGTAAGAAACACATTAAAGCTCATCCAAGTCAAGGAATGTCAGTGGAAGTGAACTACGGTTTTGGTGCAAGAGAAGTATTTCAACTCAAGGCTTATTTCTACACTATCAAAGGTAAGTTTTATGATCAATTCATGTTATTTAGAGTATTGAGGGGTTGAAAGACTTGGATTATAGAAGGAAATAGAGAAATGGGTCATGAATGTGGGAATAATGTCATTTTGAGTAATAGCTTAAGGACATGGGATAAGCATTATATGTGAGAAAACGTACTAGTATACTATGACCATGAATATGGGTGAATTGAAGTGGAATTGTGAAATAAGGGTAATGTAGATGAATGAAGATTGTTGGTTATGATATTGTGAATGTTATTATAAATGTTTGGAAGTTGATATACAATATGGGGAAGGTTGTATAAACAAAGGATATGGTGCCCAATTTTCTTTAGCTTTAGTAAGCACGTTCATATAATCGATTAGCTAATATGAATGCGAATTCTCTTGAAGGTAGAAACGTGAGCATTAAAAGAGAACAATCAAGCGATGGAATTGTTAAATAAAAGAGGTATGTGAGGATAGTCCTTTATTTCTAAGGCATGACTCTTATGGTATGAATCCTCCTATCTTTCCATGATTTTTCTACATAACGGGAATTATGAATCTACGAGCATAAAGAGCTTCATACGAGATAAAGAAAAGAGATACGTTACGAGCATGACAATACCGATGATGAATCTAAGTCTAGAAATCCTAAAGCTCATGATACGATATTCTTACGAAGATAATGATCCTTATATGATTCCTATGATATTATTTCCCTACCTCTCCATGACTTTCTTACATTTCGGGAACTATGAGTCAACATTGATAAAGAGCTTCTTATGAGATAAAGATGAGAAACATGTCATGAATACGAAAATAATGATGGTAAGTTTAAGCCCAGAGATTCTAAAGAAAGACATGATGTCTATGAAGTTAAAGATCCTACTTACAATCCCTTGATGTTGTTCATGGTGTACACTCACCTTAAAATGTTAGTTCCTTCAATGTGAGATATGATGAATACGATTACTCCATAATGTAACCGGGGATTCTCGACCTTATGTCACCCCGACATTGTTATATATTGTCTATAAGCTCTAATGCATGTCCTATGACCAATGTTCCGAAAGGTTACGAGTCTATGTTCATAGGGGGTTCCATATGGGATAAAGGTAAGAGATATACCATAGATACGATGATGGTAATGATGAGCCTAAGTTTAGAGATTATAAAGTCTATCAAGCGATATTTTTATGAAGTTCATGCTACGAATATGATATGATTTTCATAGATTGTCTTTAAATTCTAATGCATGCTCTATCAAAGGTTATGATTGTTGACACCCAATTTTGTTCCGCCTTTCTCCAAAATATCTATTTACGCTTCTAATATTTTTGGCAACTTAAGAAATAATTATTTATATTTTACTACAATTATTAGCTTTTTATTAATACTGGCGTTTCATTATCCTATTGCAGTCACTAGCTGTTACTATTTTTATTTATTACCGCTACTACTACCACTATTATCATTATTATTATTATTATTATTATTATTATTATTATTATTATTATTATTATTATTATTATTATTATTATTATTATTTTGTTATTATTATTGTACCAGTATTATTATAATTTTCATTATAATCATTTCAGCATTTTTTTTACCATCTTATGCACACACATCGCATTTATTTTTGCGTAATTAAATAATAGCGTTTATTTACTGTTGAACTTTAAAAAATATTATCGCACGACTATTACAACTTCATAACATTTTATTTTTTATCTGAGCACTAATGATTACATATTTTTTATATTAGATAATTTAGCACACGTTAGTATATAGTTATTTGAAAATAGGTCTTTTATGCAAATTTAGAAGCCCAAAATAGCACAAGAAGAAATTATATTTTTTAGCCCATCCGCCCCAATCAATTTATAAACATTTTTCGGACCAGTCCATTACCAGTCAGCCCATCTAATTATCCCAAAGTATACAACAACCGGCCCGACCCACCATTTGTTTAAAACCTACCCAGCCCACCACCCTTCAGCCAACCCAGACCATTAATCATTTAACACGGTGACCCGACCCGACTCGTTCAACAAAAGGAAACCATTAGGGTTATACATCTTCTCTCTTCACAGCCCCCCCCCCCCCCCCCCCCCCGCTCCTCTCTCTCTCCTCGACCAAAAATGGTGAAGTCGCAGATCTATTTCGCCTACGCAGACCGTGCATGGTCAATTCAGGAATGGAGATTAATGTTTTGTACCCCCCCCCCCCCCCCCCCCCATCCGGATTCAACCTTTGAAAGAGGTTAAATTTTTGTTTTCTCCTTCTTTTTTTTGTTTCGATCTGAAACCACCTTAATGAGTTTCGTCGATTTGTGAAGTTGAAATCATTTTCCTTATCAATTCTTTTTGTCATTTTCGTGGTACAAGCTTAATGGTTTTTGTTTTCTTCTTCTTTGCTTCTGATCAATGACAGAAAAGGGGCCTCCTAACGTTTTGATTTGAAAGTATTTTGACCAGAAATCTCGCCCAATTTTTTGAACCCTAGAAAAACCCTAGATGGTACCTATAAATCGTGACTTATTAATTCATTTGAGGAAGTCTTTAGCCGCCCGGAAATTCCCCTTAGAAAATATTAGTTTTAGCATTTCTTGATATCGATTCTAAAAAATATACTAAGTCATTTTCTGTTCTTCTTTTGCCCCTGGGTATTGGTTCGAATCCGAGTGTATACAAACATCGAAGTTTGTAGTGTTCGAGTGGATATCGAAATCCTCGCACCCTGTTCGCTGCACCCGAAGGAGGTCAGTAAACATCCCTTTTATCTATTTATCAGTTAATTAGGTATTTTCTGTTTGTGTTATGTGTTTTATGTGCTTTACATGTTTGTTAGTTGGGTAGTTTGATAATGTTAATAGATGCTATTCCAATTCTACTTAGATCAGGCTTGTGAAATTTTAGCATATAAATCAGTTAAGTAGTTTAGTTTGATCTAGCATATGTCGATTTGTCATTAGCTTGTTTATGGTTAGTTTAGTAGTTTGTACCTGTTTAGTTGACAGCTTAGTTCAAGTTTAGCTTAATTCAATCATTAACCTGTATAAGCATGCTTATTTATCTTAAATAGATAGTAGTAATGTTTACTGACCTTGCTTTTTCTTCTGTTAGTCAAATATGATTTTAATATGATAACATGTTGTTAGAGTAGCCAAGTCAGAAGTGTGTACAATATGTTCTAAGTATTTTGCTAAATTAGCTTGATGAGTTAGCCATTATTGTCATGCCCATTACGTTCTGTTTGGATTAGCATAAACTAAATGTCTCCCACTTGAATATGTGCTATGTTGACCCTCAGTATTATAGTTTAGCCTAATCCCTGTTATAAGCCCTAGTCAATCAAAAAATGATGGAAAATCTTGTATTTTGGTTAAAATTTATTTGAATCAGTGAGATGTTAACATGGTTCAACCTAGTCTAGTTATTGTTCCAAATAAATGTGTGTTAAATCAGATTACTTGGCTACTAGCATACCTACAAGCTTGTTCAGTTGAAGATTGTTCAAACCGTGCTATGTGTGACATTTGCCAACCTACCAATTTGTCTATAAGCTGTCTGGTTAAGTCCTGTTCGACTGTGTGTCATAATCATGCCTATGAACTCATTGGATGCTTCAATCACTGTTTTCTTACCTGAGTATTATGGATCTATTTAGATGCTCTATGTTAATATCATCACATGCTCATCATGATAATCTAATATGCTGGCTGGTCTAGTTAGTTAATCTGAACGTGATTGGTTAACATATTTAGTTATTAGTCCTGATATAGGAAAATCAATTTGACTCTCATGCATGCATATGATTGATTTGTTAGTCTAGATTTTACTTAAAAGATGGTGTGTCCTAAAAGATAATTAAGAGTAACACCCTAATAGAGTTCAGAAACCTTCTTATTAAAGTGTAACTAGCATAAACTAAGTCTAACAGATCTGAACAGGCTCAGGTTAATGATTATTTACGATAAGTTTTCTTTTCATGATTCCCCGTTAGTTAAATGATATTGAAATCCCATCTAGGTTAGTGTCTGTTTGTTCCTGGTGATACCAGCATGTTTGCAGTCCAATGTTGATTGTTGCTTGAATCAATGATGCCTAACTCGCTTATTTATGTAATTGGCATGCCTACAAATCTGTCTATAGTTTTAAACATGACCTGAACCTCCGAATGTTGGTCTCATATGTGGGAGTATATGATTCATGAGTTTGTTCACAATCTGTAAACCTTGGTACTGCCATTGCTATGCAGATTTTGTGCCTTAGCATATTTTGTGGTTAGTTTTGTGATGTTTATTGCCACTGCTATGCAGATTCTGTTGCCCTAGCATATTTTGTAGTTAATTTTGTGAAGTTCACTGCTACAGCTATGCAGATTTTTTGTGCCTTAGCATATTTTGCAGTTAATTAGTTTTGTGAAGTTTACGGCCACTGCTATGCAGATTCTGTTGCCTTATCATGTTTTGTAGTTTAGTTTTTTGTGAAATTCACTGCCACTGCTATGCAGATTCTGTGCCGAGCGTTTTTGTAGTTAGTTTTGCGATGTTCACTGCCACTGCTAGGCAGATTCTGTGCCTTAGTATAATGTAAATGTTTTAATTTTGTTAAGGTAGTGAGGTTGTATACCTATGTATTTTTGAAGTATATTCATGAAAATACATTAATAGGGAGAGTAGTTGGTCATTATGGATTAAGCTTGAACCCTCCCCGGTGTTGGCCATGCCTGGGATTCATGAAATCCCTTGGAACTTGTGCAACATCGGAAGACGGGGGCAAAAGCTTTCCGATATTAACCTTCTAAGTATCCTTATGAATGTGTATACATAAAGTGTACTCAAATATACATAGTATATACATAATCCACTAGTCTATTTTGAATTTACATTATATATGTTTAGCCTTATTTATTGATTACATACTAATCCTTTTCTTTCGTTTTTATGCATGACCATCGCATACGAGTCCAAGGGACTCGTCTTCTTCCACATTCGGTGTTGGGATAAAAGCCCAACGTGACCTCTCTCGTGTCAACCCCTTATCTGCAGCGAATATAAAAAAAAAAAGATTTCTGGGCCAAGCCCAACAACAGCAACAGATCGCAACAATTGGTCTAAAATGAGCCGATCCATTTAATTTCTGTCCCCCTTCTACCCTTTTTTCCTTTGTGTATTTGATTTGCATTGTATGACTAACACTTTATCTTTGTTTTTTGTTTTCTTGGCTTAGAGAATTCTAGTGGAATTAGTGGGATTAGTTAGTGATAATAGGTAGTTAGAGTTGAGTTTGCTTTTGAAATAATGTATTTAAAGGTTTAATAATTTATCCTATTTTCATCGGTTCAAGATTTCCTTTTAATTACTCTTTTACAAGTTTAAAAATGGGTTGAGTAATCCAATTAAGAATTAAGTCCGATTTCAAATCATTCACCTACTTCAAATTATAGCCTAAACGTTATTTTATAAGTTTCTTTTTGTCACGACCCGACTAAGGGGGGGGGGGGGGGGGGGGGGGCGCGACGAGCACCCGGTGCTGTCCCACCCGGGCACCCCCTTGACATACTTTCACATAACATCTAGGTGAGCCATAAATCAAATCATGCATTCTACTCATCCATCATACTAGTCCCATTAGACGACATCATTTCTTATATCATCATAGGCATCTATGCTACATTAATGTACATGAGCCGACGAGGCCAACAAAATGGTATACAAAATATAGGCCGACAAGGCCAAACACATCTAACCACATACACATGTCTACGAGCCTCTAAGAAGAGTATAACATAACACATAAGCGGGACAGGACCCCGCTATGCCCATAATATGTACACAAAAGAATAAGTACCCAAAGCTATGGCTCCGAATGAAATGGAGCTCCGCTATGTAATCACAGAGAATGTTGCTACGAATCAACTCTGTCTCCCTGGCCACCTGCGGGCATGACGCAGCGTCCACAAACAAAAGGACGTCAGTATGAAGAATGTACTGAGTATGTAAAGCATGATCATCATCAATATAAAAGGGTAATAGATAACATATGAAACAGCTTAGGAGGGAAGACAATAACATCGTCGTCATGGCACTTACTTGCCTTCCATAGGGACGTTTCTTTCTTATCGCATATCCGTATACATAGTCTTATTCATTCGTATTCATACTCATATTCATATCGTCTACATCTCATATACATTGCATATACATAGCCTTTGCGCAGCATTTACATATACTCAACATATTCGTACTCATATTGATGTCATATATATACATATACATATAGCCTTTATATAGCGTACCCGACCATGAAGGAGCGGTGTTTCATACATACTTGGCCAACCAAGGCTCAAGGTTATACCTACCTGGCCCTACCAAGGCTTCAGGGTTATCCGTACCTTCTGCAGAAGTGCGCGCGCGTTTCATAATCATATACATACTCTATACATATTCATATACATACATTCTACCCGGCATCATAAGCTCGGGGTCTTATTATAGCCCTTCATAGGCACACGTACATACAATATCCCGTAGGCACCTTTATCATCATATTATTCTCATCATCATTACTATTATCGTCATTCGTCACGTCTATCTTTCTAGGCGTACTCATCATACGAGGGATCTAGTACAATCATAGTGTATCGAGGATCGTGAGCTTACTAGCTCGGAAGATCAAGTCATTTGAAGAAATCATAGTCTTATAGAAGATTTAGACGTTTGGCCAAAGAACCATGCCTTATGAAAGAAGGGTTAGCCTTACATATCTTTCCGTTCGACTATTTATCGCTTGTATGTTCCCCTTCAACGATTGCGTTTCTACCTTCATTAGAGTCATACTATCATTAGAATCGATAGCTAGCATCTATGACTAAAACTAGAGAAAATCGGACAGCATCTCCTCCATAACGTATCTCAACCCCCAAACGTCAATAATAAACTCACGATGCCATAACAATAGCCATTACTCATTCACATTATCCATATTTCTAGACTTACATTCAATTCATCCATAACTATGGCCATAACACACACGACGTCCATTTACATACATTGTTCATCTCATGTTCTCAACATCATTTATATCGTATTTACATCACAATACATCAAGACCCATAGCTCAATTGATACTATTTTTCAAAATGACACTATTCCATATTCATGACTCATTTTTCTAAACTCTTCTACAATCCGAGTATTTCAACTCTTAACTACCCTAAACAATATAGAAATATCATGAATCTTACCTTAAATGTTGTAGGAACAAGCTTTAGTTGATAATAATCCACTTTGAGCAAAATCCTAGTTTATCTCCATTTGGATTTCTTGACCTTGGATGATCTTTATGGTTTTCTTACACTTGATTCCTTTGATTTATGTTGTTGATCACCAAATATCCTTGAATTCTTGTGGAATATATGTAGAGATGTTCTAGAGAGAAGGGGTGTGATGTAGAAGTGAAATGAAATAGTCTTGGTCCCCTTATTTAATGACTTAAAAATCTGATTTGAAGTGCACAGTGGTCGTAAACTTGGTTTACCGTCCGTATTCCAGTTTACGGACCATCCTTCGTGGTCGTATTTAATCATATCAGAACCAGAAACTCAAACTGAGATGTGGTGATTTACGGACGCAGTTTATGGGCCGTAAACCACTTTACGGTCTGTATTTTGGGTCGTTTTTAACCGTTTGCTCATTTGGCAGAATGTTGAAGTTTTGGAAGCCAAAATACGACATGGCAGATTACGGACCGTATACCACTTTACGGTCCGTATTTCATTTTACGACCACTGGCCAGAATGCAAACTTGCAACTTTTCACATTTCCAAAACCTATAATTATTCATTATGGAGCATAAATTCTCTTATTGCGATTGCCTTCGGAATCTCACTTAGGGTCGTCAAATGTTATTTCTTACTCACGGAAACATCGTACGCTCGTACTCATCACTAGGTCATTCACTTGCGTACCAACGGAATATTTTCCGAGGTGTAACATTCTTCCCCCCTTAAAAACATTCGTCCTCGAATGTTAAAGTCTTCGGGGATTCTATAAAACTTTCGCAAGAGTTTCCCCTATAATATGGCACTACCATCCTGTCATAACAACCCATAATATCGATGCCTCACAGGGCCACAACACAATATCATACAAATTTGGCAACGCACGACCCAAAAAGCATAATAGGAAAACATACATACCTTAAAATCTTGACGTCTCATCTTGAACTTCTTCCAAGGGCTGAAATAAATGAGGGTATCTGGATCGCATACTTTCTTCCGCTTCCCATGTCATTTCTTCTCGTTTACTGCTTCTCCATAAAACCTTAACTGAGGCCACTTCTTTGTTTCTAAGCCTCCGTACTTGCCTATCTATTATGGCAATGGGTATCTCTTCATAAGATAACTTTTCTGTCACATGTACATCACTTATTGGCGCGATCTTAGTAGGATCTCCTACACACTTCCGAAGCATCGAGACATGGAAAACCGGATGGACTGACTCCAAATCCGGAGGTAGATCTAATTTATAGGCTACCTTGCCCACTTTTCATACAATCTCATAAGGCCCAATGTATCGGGGACTAAGCTTCCCCTTTTTGCCAAACCTCATTACACCCTTCATAGGCGACACTTTCAAGAATACCCAGTCTTTCACTTTGAACTCCAAGTCTCTTCGACGATTATCCGCATAGGACTTTTGGCGACTTTGGGGTGCTAACAACCAATCTTGTATGAGCTTAACTTTCTCTACAGCTTGCTGGACCAAATCTGCCCCTATCAATTAGCCTCTCCTGTTTCAAACCACCCGATTGGGGATCTACACTGTCGCCCATATAAAGCTTCATACGGTGCCATTTGAATGCTAGAATTATAACTGTTATTGTAAGAAAATTCAATGAGTGGCAAATGATCATCCCAATTTCCTCCAAAATCTATCATACATGCTCGTAACATATCTTCAAGAGTCTGAATAGTACGTTCAGCTTGTCCATTGGTGTGTGGATGAAATGCCATGCTAAGGCTCACTTGGGTCCCTAAACCCTCTTGGAACGACGTCCAGAAATTAGCTGTAAACTGAGTCCCTCTATCGGAGATAATAGATACTGGAACACCATAGAGTCTCACTATCTCTTTAACATATAGCTTTGCATAATCTTCTGCCACATACGTCGTTCTGACGGGTAAGAAATGAGCTAACTTTGTGAGTCTATCCACAATCACCCATATGGAATCATACTTACGTCGAGAATGGGGTAAGCCTCAAATGAAGTCCATGTTAATCACTTCCCATTTCTAAGTTGGGATTTCTATAGCTTGCAACAATCCACCCGGCTTTTGGTGCTCGATTTTCACTTGCTGGCAATTTGGACATTGAGCTACGAATTTCGCTATATCTTTCTTCATTCCATTCCACCAATATATAGACTTAAGGTCATGATACATTTTCGTCGGTCTGGGGTGGATAGAGTAGCGGGAACAATGGGCTTCCCTAATTATTTGGTGGCGTAAGTCTGCCACATCGGGAACACATAACCTGCCTCGACAGCGGAGAACTCCGTCTCCTGAACTATCAAATGATGACTCCTCTTTCTGGGGGAGTGTATCTCTGTACTGTATTAGCATGGAATCTTCGTATTGTCGCTCTTTCACTTCTTCTACTAACGACGAGACTGCTAAATTCTGAATAGTAGCTCCCCTGCTACCTGAGTCCACCACTCGAACTCCTAGGCTAGCTAACTGCTGGAGCTCACGGGTCATTCCCCTCTTCTCTGGTCGTACATCACATAAACCTCCCATTGATCTGCGGCTAAGAGCATCAGCTACAATATTTGCCTTTCCAGGGTGATACAAAATATCGATATCATAATCCTTTAGCAGTTCCAACCATCGTCATTGCCACAAATTCAACTATTTCTGCTTGAAGATGTACTGGAGACTCTTATGATCTGTGTAGATATCCACATAGACACCATATAAATAATGTCTCCATATCTTTAACGCACGAACCACTGCGGCCAATTCTAGATCATGGGTCGGATAACTCTTCTCATGTTTCCTCAATTGCCTTGAAGCATACGCAACCTATTTGCCATGTTGTATCAATACACAGCCTAGCCCAACACCTGAAGCATCACAATAAACAACATATCCTTCCAATCCCTCTAGGAGTGTCAAGACTGGGGCAGAAGTCAATCTATCCTTCAACTCTTGGAAACTACGTTCGCAAGCATCTGTCCATTGAAACTTAGCTGATTTCTGGGTCAACTTTGTGAGCGGTGCAAAAATAGAAGAGAAACCTTCAACAAATCTCCTGTAATAACCTGCTAAGCCCAGAAAGCTACGAACCTCTGTAGGAGTTGTGGGCCTTGGCCAAGTTTTCACGGCCTCAATCTTTTGACTATCCACTCGAATCCTATCGGCTGCAACAATATGCCCCAGAAATGTCATTGAGTTCAACCAAAACTCACATTTGGAAAACTTTGCAAACAACTCTCGAGGTCGAAGAACTCCAAGGACAGTGCGCAAATGATCCGCATGTTCTGCCTCGGATCTAGAATACACCAAGATATCATCAATAAATACGATCACAAATAAATCCAGGAAGGGCCTAAACACATTGTTCATCAAATCCATAAATACTGCCGGTGCATTAGTTAGCCCAAATGACATCACTCGGAACTCGAAATGACCATATCTTGTTCTGAAGGCTGTCTTAGGGATATCTCTATCCCTAACTCTCACTTGATGATACCCGGACCTCAAATCAATCTTTGAAAACCATTTGGCGCCTTGCAATTGATCAAATAAATCATCAATCCTCGGAAAAGGATATTTATTCTTAATCGTCACCTTATTCAATTGCCGATAATCAATGCACATTCTCAAGGAGCCGTCTTTCTTTCGAACGAACAATACGGGCGCTCCCCACGGGGATGAACTAGGCCTAATAAAGCCTTTATCAAGTAAATCTTTCAATTACTCCTTCAACTCCTTCAATTCTGCAGGTGCCATTCTATAAGGAGGAATAGATATAGGCTTAGTGTCTGGCAACACATCAATAGCAAAGTCAATCTCCCGCTCGGGAGGAAGGCCTGGAAGCTCTCTCGGAAACACATCCGGAAATTCATTTACTACGGGAACTGACTGAAGAGTTGGGGATTCAGCTTCCATATCTTGAACTCGCACTAGGTGATAAATACATCCCTTTGTGATCATCTTCCTTGCCTTTAGATAGGAAATAAACCTACCTTTTGGTGAAGCCGTATTCCCTTTCAATTCTAAAACTGGTTCTCCCGGAAACTGGAAGCGAACCATCTTCATTCTACAATCAACATTTGCATAACAAGAAGCCAACCAATCCATGGCCATAATGACATCAAAATCTACCATCTTTAGTTCATACAAGTCAACTATAGGACGGCGGTCACATATCACAACTACACAATCTCTATATACTCGGCTAGCTATTACCGATTCACCCACGGGTGTAGACACATCAAAAGATTTGATCGACTCCGGCTCGACTTTAAATCGGCCCGCAATATATGGAGTAACATAGGACAATGTGGAGCCCGGATAAATCAAAGCATATACATTATGAGAGAATACCGATAATATACCTGTGACCACGTCAGGAGAAGACTCAAGATCTTGGCGCCCAGCCAAAGCATAAATACGGTGCTGAGGACTGCTAGAACTGGGAACTCTCCCTCTGCCTCTACCATGGCCAACTGGCGCATGTGAACCTGGCCCCATAGGGTGCATAGAAGATGAAGATCCGGCTACTGACCCTGAGGGATGGGTCCTACCCCTACCATGAACCGAGGGGCAATCACGCATGATATGGCCTGGCCGACCACATGAATAGCAACCATCTGAACCCAATCGGCATTGACCCCAATGCAACTTCCCACACTGGGAACATCGTGGCACGGGCGGCCTTGCTTGACCCGAATCACCTCTAAACTGGGACCCTGAAGAACTCAGACTCGGCCCCGCACGAGCAGATCTATCAAATCTATGGCCTGAAAACCGTGGAGGTGCACTGGTCATAGAGTAGCCTGAATGCCCGGGAAACTGCTGCCTGTGCCCACCTCTAATCTCACTCATCGGACCCGAAGATCTGGCCCTCTTGCTATGGCCCCTATCTTGCTCACGTTCCCTTCTTTGCTGTTGCAGGCTTTCTTCTAAGTTTTGAGCATGGGCCTGAATGCGTGCAATATCCATACCGTCCTGAAGTGACGCAGTCAAGCATCTATCCATCAAATGTGGCCCTAGGCCTTTCACAAATCGGTGTACCCGATCACCCATATCCGCTACCATGGCCGAAGCATACCAAGCCAAGGAATTGAAGCGGAGACTATACTCTAGAGCATTCTTGCTACTTTGCCTCAAATTTAAGAACTTATCGGCTCTAGCTCGCCGAACTTCTGGAGGCATGTAATGTCGGAGAAAAGCATCAACAAACTCTTGCCATACCGGGGGAGGTGCATTGGCTCCCCGTGAAGCCATCCAGACTGTATACCATTGGATCGAGACATCCCTCAATCTATATGACGCTAACTCCACCGATTCGGTGTCCGAAGCATGTATTAATCGAAGCGTCCTCAACATACCATCAATGAAATCCTGAGGGTCCTCTTCCGGCTTTGACCCAAAGAATTCCGGAGGGTTTAAAGTAATGAAGTTACGGGCCCTTTCACTAACAGCCCTATCACCTTGCCCTGAACTTTGCCTCTGAGTCTGGGCCACAACCAATTGAGTCATCAAATTAATGGCCTCTTTCACATCTTGGCCCGAAGCATCCGGTAGAGGAGCTGGAGGTGCTGGAGCTGGGGCTAAGGCTCCCTCAAGCTCCTCTAATATAGGCACTAAGCGGGAGGACTGGGATTGAGCCGCACTCTAGGACTCACGTTCCTCTACTACCGGTGGCGGTGCTTTTTCAGCCCGCTTTTCTGCCACCGTCTTGCCCTTTTGGGCAGCTGTAGCTTTTCTCTTTCTAGGCATTTCTGAAATACACAACACACGATTAAGGAACAAGAATTTCTCACATCACAGCTCTATTGCACGATTCTTATCAAGAAAAGAAGGTCATTTATTCCTAAAATGTCCGCAGCTTCTTGTTTATAAGTGTGGCGCACAACACACCCATAACCAACACTCTACTAGACACGGATCGTAGACACACCCTAGGACTGAACTGCTCTAATACCACTTTTGTCACGACCCGACTAGGGGGGGGGGGGGGCGCGACGAGCACCCGGTGCTGTCCCACCCGGGCACCCCCTTGACATACTTTCACATAACATCTAGGTGAGCCATAAATCAAATCATGCATTCTAGTCATCCATCATACTAGTCCCATTAGACGACATCATTTCTTATATCATCATAGGCATCTATGCCACATCAATGTACATGGGCCGACGAGGCCAACAGAATGGTATACAAAATATAGGCCGACAAGGCCAAACACATCTAACCACATACACATGTCTACGAGCCTCTAAGAAGAGTATAACATAACACATAAGCGGGACAGGACCCCGCTATGCCCATAATATGTTCACAAAAGAATAAGTACCCAAATCTATGGCTCCGAATGAAATGGAGCTCCGCTATGTAATCACTGAGAATGTAGCTACGAATCAACTCTGTCTTCCTGGCCACCTGCGGGCATGACGCAGCGTCCACAAACAAAAGGACGTCAGTACGAAGAATGTACTGAGTATGTAAAGCATGATCATCATCAATATAAAAGTGTAATAGATAACATATGAAACAGCTTAGGAGGGAAGACAATAACATCGTCGTCATGGCACTTACTTGCCTTCCATAGGGACATTTCTTTCTTATCGCATATCCGTATACATAGTCTTATTCATTCGTATTCATACTCATATTCATATCGTCTACATCTCATATACATTGCATATACATAGCCTTTGCGCAACATTTACATATACTCAAATTATTCGTACTCATATTTATGTCATATATATACATATACATATAACCTTTATATAGTGTACCCGACCATGAAGGATCGGTGTTTCATACATACTTGGCCAACCAAGGCTTAAGGTTATACCTACCTGGCCCTACCAAGGCTTCAGGGTTATCCGTACCGTCTGCAGAAGTTTGTGCGCATTTCATAATCATATACATACTCTATACATATTCATATACATACATTCTACCCGACATCATAAGCTCGGGGTCTTATTATAGCCCTTCATAGGCACACGTACATACAATAGCCCGTAGGCACCTTCATCATGATATTATTCTCATCATCATTACTATTATGGTCATTCGTCACGTCTATCTTTCTAGGCGTACTCGTTATACGAGGGATCTAGTACAATCATAGTGTATCGAGGATCGTGAGCTTACTAGCTCGGAAGATCAAGTCATTTGAAGAAATCATAGTCTTATAGAAGATTTAGACGTTTGGCCAAAGAACCATGCCTTATGAAAGAAGGGTTAGCCTTACATACCTTTCCGTTCGACTATTTATCGCTTGTACGTTCCCCTTCAACGATCGCGTTTCTACCTTCATTAGAGTCATACTATCATTAGAATCGATAGCTAGCATCTATGACTAAAACTAGAGAAAATCGGACAGTATCTCCTCCGTAACGTATCTCAACTCCCAAACGTCAATAATAAACTCACGATGCCATAACAATAGCCATTACTCATTCACATTATCCATATTTCTAGACTTACATTCAATTCATCCATAACCATGGCCATAACACACACGACATCCATTTACATACATTGTTCATCTCATGTTCTCAACATCATTTATATCCTATTTACATCACAATACATCAAGACTCATAGCTCAATTCATACTATTTCTCAAAATGACACTATTCCATATTCATGACTCATTTTTCTATACTCTTCTACAATCCAAGTATTTCAACTCTTAACTACCTTAAACAACATAGAAATATCATGAATCTTACCTTAAATGTTGTAGGAACAAGCTTTAGTTGATAATACTCCACTTTGAGCAAAACCCTAGTTTATCTCCATTTGGATTTCTTGACCTTGGATGATCTTGATGGTTTTCTTACACTTGATTCCCTTGATTTATGTTGTTGATCACCAAATATCCTTGAATTCTTGTGGAATATATGTAGAGAGATCTTCTAGAGAGAAGGGGTGTGATGTAGAAGTGAAATGAAATAAGCATTGGCCCCCTTATTTAATGACTTAAAAATCTTATTTGAAGTGCACAGTGGTCGTAAACTTGGTTTACGGTCCGTATTCCAGTTTACGGACCGTCCTTCGTGGTAGTATTTAATCATATCATAACCAGAAACTCAAACTGAGATGTGGTGATTTGCGGACGCAGTTTACGGGTCGTAAACCACTTTACGGTCCGTATTTTGGGTCGTTTTTAACCGTTTGCTCATTTGGCAGAAAGTTGAAGTTTTGGAAGCCAAAATACGACATGGCATTTTACGGACCGTATATCACTTTACGGTCCGTATTTCATTTTACAACCACTGGCTAGAATGCAAACTTGCAACTTTTCACATTTCCAAAACCGATAATTGTTCATTATGGAGCATAACCTCTCTCTTATTGCGTTTGCCTTCGGAATCTCACTTAGGGTCGTCAAATGTTATTTCTTACTCGCGGAAACATCGTATGCTCGTACTTATCACTAGTTCATTCACTTGCATACCAACGGAAGATTTTCCGAGGTGTAACACTTTTTTATGTTCTAAGTTCTATGGTTAATTTTATATAAAGGCATTAAATGATCATTTCTCGTAATGGCTATAGATGAATCTTTTTTTTCTCAAATTTAATATAGATACTTACCTTTCAATCAAAGCCCAATTTTTCATAAAAGAGAAATAGTTATATTTTTAAACTACTTTCCATATGAGAATAAAGAGTTAATTTGCTTATTGCTTTGTTGACCTTATTTGATCACTTAATAAATTTGAGCAATTTAAATCAATTAATACTTAATCATTGAATTATTTCAAAGGCATGTTAGTATATTGACTAATCCAGCATATTTTCTAGTAAAATATGGCTAAAGTCTTTTCTATAAATTACTTACTCATTTAATTTAAATAGCAGCCTTATGTTCTCTATTTTTGAAACCTTGATAACATTAACAAACTATTTCCCTAAGTTTTACCCGTTAACCGTAGTTAACGGATTCTAAAGGATGCCTAACCCCTTCCCTTTAGGATAATCAAGAACCCTTACCTAGAATCATATTAGTTAAGCGGTCCATTAACGGAGGTTTAGTTTAGCTTTACCTTAGTTAATAATTAGGTGCCCTAATTCACCTTTAAAATTCATTAGGTGGCGACTCCTTAAAATAAACAAAAATAGGAATCACCAATATGTTGTACTCTACTTTGACCCGTTTAAATGGGGTATAACAGCTTGGCGACTCCGCTGGGGATTTTAGGTTTTAACCATGACAGACTTAGGTTAATAAATAATCTGTTGGATGTTTTGTTTTCTTTATTGTGCCTTTATTGTTGCTTTTTACCTTATGTGCTTTTAAATGTTTTTATTGTTTTATTCCTTATGTGAATTTTCTATGTAATGTGTATGTTATTGCTTTCCTTAAATTGGCATTCCGTTCATATTTCCTCCATTTCTGGAAAATTCACACAAATTCACACACTTAAAGCAGTTTCGCGGTTCGCGGCCGTGCACTACTAAATCACCCGTTTAGTTGGATCGATCATATGGATTTAGTCGATCGGCATTGCAGTCGACAGCCACGAACTTTGCACTCCCAAGTTGTCCACTTGGGGGAGCCTTGCGTCATAGGAAACTAACTCCTAGTCAGCCTAAGATAGAGCTAAACCAAAACCCTCTTTAAGGACATGCATCACGCAAACCTAGGAGGCTTAATACCCAAGGTGTATTAAGTCCATTAGTCAACCTCGTCCAAATGTACGAGTGGGTCTATGACCCCAAGCAACGGTTATCACGTTATGTGCATTGATTTGTAGGATAAACATGTGTGTTATGTGGACCATGTGCTATTTAGGTAGAACTAACCATTTGTGAACGCAGGTAGCCATGAATCAGCACAATATTTACCCAAGGTTTAGCATGGTTTTGAGCGTTCCTCCTCAACTAAAGGCATGGTGGATTGATTTGGGGGATTACGGACAGCGTGTGATACGTGGAGCACTAGGCACTTACCATCCTTAATGGATATCCAACCGTGTAGAGACATCATCGAAGCGGCAACTGTGTTTTGGGATGAGAAGAGGGCCGTGTTTAGATTTGGCAACAATGAAATGACTCCATTGCTAAAGGAAATAGGAGGCTATGTAGAAAATGAAGCTTTGCTACATAAGAAGAAAAAATGGCAAAATTGTGGCATGATTATTCCAAAGGAACCTTTACCAAAAGAATTTGTCGACAGCTTCGAGTTCAGGAAGGGTAAAGGCGTAGAATGTTTAAAAGGGTCTACGATACCATTTGAATACTTGTATCATAGATTTGGCTATCAATAAAGTTTCACCAATCATCAAGGCGAGTTTTTCTCATATGACTCTTGGAAACAAAAACGGTGCTTCGCTTTCACAGTGTGTTTTTTGGGAACTATGGTATTTCCTGAAGGGACAACGAAAGATATTCACACCCGACTCATTACTGTAACAAAAGCTCTATTTGGTGGCATTGACGGGAAATACTACACTGTGGTCCCTATGGTTATGGCAGATATCTATCGAGCGTTAGGACGTTGCAAGCACGGGTACAAGCATTTTGAGGGATGCTGTCACGACCCGTCTAGAGGGCCGCGATGACCACCCGGTGCTAGCCCACCCGGCCACCCTTGGCTTACACATATACTTACATCTAGGTGAGCCATACCATTAAACATACATTTCCTTTCATCAATCACGCTAGTCCCATTGGACGGCAACATCTTTAAATGATCATTGACATCTATGCCACATCAATGTACATAAGCCAACGAGGTTATCAAAAGACATACAAAATATAGGCCGACAAGGCCGGACATATCTAACCATATACACGTGACTACGAGCCTCTAAGGAGAGTATAACATATCACATGAGCGGGACAGGACCCCGCTATGCCCATAATTATATACACAAAAGAATAAGTACCCAAAAGCTATGGCTCCGAATGAAATGGAGCTCTGCTATGTAATCTCTGAGTAAGCAGCTATGGATCAAGCCTGTCACCCTGTGCACCTGCGGGCATGACGCAGCGTCCACAAACAAAAGGACGTCAGTATGAAGAATGTACTGAGTATGTAAAGCATGATCAATATCAATATAGAAGCATAAATAGCAACATAAGAAATAGCGTAGGATGGGAGATGGCAATATCATCGTCATATGCACTTACTTGTCTTTCATAGGAACTTTCCATTGCTAATACGTATTTGTGTACATACATCATTATCCATATTCCATAATAGTACCCGTACCATAATTGTGCTCGGATTCGTATACATGCCCTTATTCACATTCATATACATAGTCGTATCATATTCGGATTCACGTCATATACACAATCACATCATATACATAGTAATTACGTAGCATACCCAACCACGTAGGATTGGTGTTTCATACTTACTTGGCCAACCAAGGCTCAAGGTCATACATACCTGGCCCTACCAAGGCATCAGGGTGATCCGTACCTTCTGCAGAAGTGTGCGCGCGTTTCATATTCATATACATACTCTATACATATCCATATACATATATTCTACCCGGTATCATAAGCTCGGGGTCTTATTATAGCCCTTCATAGGCACATGTACATACAATAGCCCGTAGGCACCTTTAGCATCATATTATTCTCATCATCATTACTATCATTATCACTATTATCGTCATTCGTCACGTCTATCTTTCTAGGCGTACTCGTCATACGAGGGATCTAGAACAATCATAGTGTATCGAGGATCGTGAGATTACTAGCTTGGAAGATAAATTCATTTGAAGAAATCATATTCTAATAGAAGATTTAGACGTTTGGCCAAAGAACCATGCCTTATGAAAGAAGGGTTAGCCTTACATACCATTCCATTGCACTATCCTACACTTGCGCGTTCTCCTCCAATGCTAGCGTTTCTACCTTCATTGAAGTCATACTATCATTAGAATAGATAGCTAGCACATATGACTAAAGCTAGAGAAAATCGGACAGCATCTCCTCCATAACGTATCTCAACTCGCAAACGTCAATAATAAATTCATGATGCCATAACAATAGCCATTACTCATTCACATTATCCATATTTCTAGACTTACATTCAATTCATCCATAACCATGGCCATAACACACACGACGTCCATTTACATACATTGTTCATCTCATGTTCTCAACATCATTTATATCCTATTTACATCACAATGCATCAAGACCCATAGCTCAATTCATACTATTTCTCAAAATGACACTATTCCATATTCATGACTCATTTTTCTATACTCTTCTACAATCCAAGTATTTCAACTCTTAACTACCTTAAACAACATAGAAATATCATGAATCTTACCTTAAATGTTGTAGGAACAAGCTTTAGTTGATAATAATCCACTTTGAGCAAAACCCTAGTTTATCTCCATTTGGATTTCTTGACCTTGGATGATCTTGATGGTTTTCTTACACTTGATTCCCTTGATTTATGTTGTTGATCACCAAATATCCTTGAATTCTTGTGGAATATATGTAGAGAGATGTTCTAGAGATAAGGGATGTGATGTAGAAGTGAAATGAAATAAGCTTTGGTCCCCTTATTTAATGACTTAAAAATCTGATTTGAAGTGCACAGTGGTCGTAAACTTGGTTTACGGTCCGTATTCTAGTTTATGGACCGTCCTTCGTGGTCGTATTTAATCATATCAGAACCAGAAACTCAAACTGAGATATGGTGAAATGGAGCTCTGCTATGTAATCTCTGAGTAAGCAGCTATGGATCAAGCCTGTCACCCTGTGTACCTGCGGGCATGACGCAGCGTCCACAAACAAAAGGATGTCAGTACGAAGAATGTACTGAGTATGTAAAGCATGATCAATATCAATATAGAAGCATAAATAGCACATAAGAAATAGCGTAGGATGGGAGATGGCAATATCATCATCATATGCACTTACTTGTCTTTCATAGGAACTTTCCATTGCTAATACGTATTTGTGTACATACATCATTATCCGTATTCCATAATAGTACCCATACCATAATTGTGCTCGGATTCGTATACATGCCCTTATTCACATTCATATACATAGTCGTATCATATTCGTATTCACGTCATATACACAATCACGGCATATACATAGCAATTACATAGCATACCCGACCACGTAGGATCGGTGTTTCATACTTACTTGGCCAACCAAGGCTCAAGGTCATACATACCTGGCCCTACCAAGGCATCAGGGTGATCCGTACCTTCTGCAGAAGTGTGCGCGCGTTTCATATTCATATACATACTCTATACATATCCATATACATATATTCTACCCGGCATCATAAGCTCGGGGTCTTATTATAGCCTTTCATAGGCACATGTACATACAATAGCCTGTAGGCACCTTTAGCATCATATTATTCTCATCATCATTACTATCATTGTCACTATTATCATCATTCGTCACGTCTATCTTTCTAGGCGTACTCGTCATACGAGGGATCTAGTACAATAATAGTGTATCGAGGATCGTGAGCTTACTAGCTCGGAAGATCAAGTCATTTGAAGAAATCACAGTCTTATAAAATATTTAGACGTTTGGCCAAAGAACCATGCCTTATGAAAGAAGGGTTAGCCTTACATACCTTTCCGTTCGACTATTTATCGCTTGTACGTTCCCCTTCAACGATCGTGTTTCTACCTTCATTAGAGTCATACTATCATTAGAATCGATAGCTAGCATCTATGACTAAAACTAGAGAAAATCGGACAGTATCTCCTCCGTAACGTATCTCAACTCCCAAACGTCAATAATAAACTCACGATGCCATAACAATAGCCATTACTCATTCACATTATCCATATTTCTAGACTTACATTCAATTCATCCATAACCATGGCCATAACACACACGACATCCATTTACATACATTGTTCATCTCATGTTCTCAACATCATTTATATCCTATTTACATCACAATACATCAAGACTCATAGCTCAATTCATACTATTTCTCAAAATGACACTATTCCATATTCATGACTCATTTTTCTATACTCTTCTACAATCCAAGTATTTCAACTCTTAACTACCTTAAACAACATAGAAATATCATGAATCTTACCTTAAATGTTGTAGGAACAAGCTTTAGTTGATAATACTCCACTTTGAGCAAAACCCTAGTTTATCTCCATTTGGATTTCTTGACCTTGGATGATCTTGATGATTTTCTTACACTTGATTCCCTTGATTTATGTTGTTGATCACCAAATATCCTTGAATTCTTGTGGAATATATGTAGAGAGATGTTCTAGAGAGAAGGGGTGTGATGTAGAAGTGAAATGAAATAAGCCTTGGTCCCCTTATTTAATGACTTAAAAATCTTATTTGAAGTACACAGTGGTCGTAAACTTGGTTTACGGTCCGTATTCCAGTTTACAGACCGTCCTTCGTGGTCGTATTTAATCATATCAGAACTAGAAACTCAAACTGAGATGTGGTGATTTACGGACGCAATTTACGGGCCGTAAACCACTTTACGGTCCGTATTTTGGGTCGTTTTTAACCGTTTGCTCATTTGGCAGAAAGTTGAAGTTTTGGAAGCCAAAATACGACATGGCAGTTTACGGACCGTATACCACTTTACGGTCCGTATTTCATTCTACGACCACTGGCCAGAATGCAAACTTACAACTTTTCACATTTCCAAAACCTATAATTATTCATTATGGAGCATAACCTCTCTCTCATTGCAATTGCCTTCGGAATCTCACTTAGGGTCGTCAAATGTTATTTCTTACTCGCGGAAACATCGTACACTCGTACTCATCACTAGTTCATTCACTTGCGTACCAACGGAAGATTTTCCGAGGTGTAACAGATGCAACTTGCTTTTACAAATTTAGATAATGGAACATCTTCAAAAGGTTGACAGAGGTCTAGCATTTCGAAAGCCGACGGGTGAAAATCACATTCTTGGACACGTTCCGGGCGCTATTTTGACTAATTGATCATTTGAAAAGCCAAATTGTGTAGAAGGGTGGGTAAGACTTCTTAGCTGTTTGAATGATGAATCAATTCAGTGGATGTTCAGTTGGTTTCCGTCCGAGGGTTTGGTGTTTCGTACGAAGATCGTACCATTTTTGGTTTTGATGGGACTTCGGGGCTTGCAGCCTTATGCCCCACTGAGAGTTTTAAGACAATCTGGAAGGAAGCAAAACATACCTTTAGTGGTAGACATGGATCATTATCGAGCCGACTACAAAGAGGGAAAAATTCCTTTTGCAAAGGAAGTTATAAGCATGTGGAAATCGTGGGAAACCATGAAAGCAGAGTCAATTGAACCAAATAGATACCAAGCTGGATGCGATGATAACTATTTGGAGTGGCTGACCGCTAACTTGGAAGGATCAATCAGACCCGGTGTTAGCCTGAGGGCACGAATTAAGGATGGAGAAGCAGAAGCACACAGCTTACTCCGGCAACTGCGTAAGAAAAATATTGTCTCTGAAGCCGAGCACCATGCCCAACTTGAGGAAAAAGGAGAAGGAAGCAGTGAAGTGGAAGCAGCAGGCACTTAGTTACGATTAAAGCATGCGAGAATTAGATACAGTTCTAGCTGAGCAAGGGGACACCTGCATGAAAGAAGGCATCAAAACGGGAGGAGTTCTAGCTATGTCATACCTTGTCCAAAATCGCCGGAAGATTGGTCAATCACTCCCAGCAACCAAGAGGATCAAGAGAGACGAAGGGCCTTCCTCATGTTAATTAGCTTATGAAAGTCAAGTAGTAGTTGTAATAATTTCTTTTGTACCAGGATTTAAATTTTCAAACATTGTATGTTTTGGGGGGTCTCCAATTAATAGCACATTGGGATGACATATAACTACATGTCTTATCCTTCAGATCCTCGCTAGGCCTACCTCTGGCACAAAAGAGGTCCCGTGCATAATAGGTCGCGCTATGTTTGCTATATTTCTCCGTGATTTGTTTGCTATGCAATATGTGCCCAATGTTCGCATTATTTTAAGCAGCAATCTTCCGCACTATACTGACGCAGTTGTCTTCATTTTTTAAGGTTTTGTTTTATTTTGATTATTTCCCCCAAAGGTTGATTCGTGTTGACTGCGAACTGGAAGACTACCCATACTTCACATGATCAAAAGCACGAGTATCCAACGATATGAATGATTCAGGGGCATCCGAACAGACTGGCTTGGGACTTGTCACCGTTCCGAGAGACGAACCTCAGGCTTCGGGAAGAGGGAATGACAAACTCATCGCCTAATTGATGCAGCAAATTGCCAACATGCAAAGTGAAATTGAGAGACTGCAAAATCTCACCAACCTATCCATTACCCTCAACACTCCTCATCACGAACAAAGAACGATTGCGACAATCCCACCGTCTTTTTCGCCTGTTGACTCGCCAGCCCCTCAGCCTTTTCCCTCAAACCCTCCACTTCACACAGTCAATCCATGCACTACCAATTCACCCCCCATCCCACAACAAACTAGCCTACAACAAACCATCTCACAACAATCTAATCCATCCCACAACCAGTTAACTCACAACAAGCCATCCCGCGACAAACTAACTTACAACAAACCATCCCGCAACAAAATGACCCGTAACAAGCCAACCCACAACAAGTTAACTTCCAACAAGCCAATCCGCCACCTTTCACCACTCCCTATATTTCTCAGCCTTCAGTTATCCAAACTACCCCACTTACCCAAAACTACCAAGCAACTCAACACATACCATTGGCACCCACCGCTAACCATAACATGCTGTATGTGCCACCGGTATATGTGGCAGAAGCTCAACCTTTCACTACCCAATTACAGGCAGTGCAGCATCCAGAGGCTGATCCTTATGAGGAGATGGAAAGGGAAGCCAGGGCGAAAGCAGATGAGAATGTAGCAATGGAGATTCGTAGTCTGAGGGAAGCAGTTAGATGCATCCAAACCCACAAGGGATGTGAAGGAATAGAATACGAGGATTTGTGTATTCATCTCGACATTGAGTTGCCTGCTGGATATAAGGTGCCGAAATTTGATATGTTTGATGGAAAAGGAAATCCTCGGGCTCACTTGAGGTCATACTGTGATAAGCTTGTGGGAGTAGGAAAGGATGAAGCTATCAGGATGAAGCTGTTTATAAGGAGTTTGACGGGAGAAACGCTCGATTGGTACACATGCCAAAACCCGCAGAAATGGCATAGTTGGGGAGAAATGGTACATGAATTCATGGATAGGTTCAGGTTCAACGCTGAGACTGTCCCAAACCGATTCTATTTGATAAAGTTAGAAAGGAAGTCGACAGAAACTTTCAGAGAGTATGCTATGCGCTGGAGAGCAGAAGCCGCAAAAGTCCAGCTCCCAATAGCGGAGAGTGAGATGACAACGCTCTTTGTACAGTCTTTAAAAGATGCCACATACTATGAAAGACTGATAAGTGTCATCGGACAAAAGCTTTCTAAAGTCATTAGAATGGGAGATTTCATAGAAGAAGAAATCAAGACAGGAAGAGTCACAAATCTAGCAGCCTTGCAAGCAACAAGTAAGGCAATTCAATCAGATTCAGCTAAGAAGAAGAGGGACGGAGTGTCCGTGGTCATGACCATCCAGGAACGAAGACCAAACCAGATGTTAACCTACCATTACCTTTCATCCCAGCCTTCATAATATAGCCAATACACCCAAGCCCCTCAGTCTTATTACCAACCTCCACCCACTCCCCATTCTGTTTACCACACCCAGCCAGCATATTACCCACCTCGAGCACCTGTCCACCAAATCCCATCATAATACCAGCTAACTTACTCGCCTCAACCCCAATACCAATCACCAAACCGTCCACAAAATGCACCCAGACCTCGCCCAAACTTTCAAAGAAAGCCAACCAAAACCTACACACCGTTAGTCGAACCCTTGGCCCAACTGTATGAAAGATTGAGAGCCGCAGGGATACTACAACCAATTCAGGGAAGAGTTTCTAATCCCCTTCCTGGATGGTATGATGGGACTAAACGTTGCGCGTATCACTCAGGAGTTACTGGACATGATACTGAAAATTGCCTTACTCTCAAATACAAAGTCGAGGCATTAATCAAAGAAGGAGTCATCCAGCTCAAAGGAGCTCCCCCAAATATAAGCAACAATCCACTGCCCAATCATGGTGATGTAAATGTGAACATGATTACCATTGATGAAGATTGTGATTTGGAAGGGACTATTGTGCCAGTCAAAAAAGAGGAAAATGTTGAATCATCAGCCTTTGTTGCTCCAGTGATCACAGTCTAAATGAGGGCCCCAATTGAAGTGGAAATGCTCTCTCCAAGGCCTAGAATCATGGCCTTAGTTTCTCAAGCACCTTCCTTCAGCACCAAATCAGTTCCTTTGAATTATCAGTCTGAGGAAAGGAACAAAGTAACGGGAAAATTGGTTGTAGAAACTGTTGTTGTTGGATTGACTAGATCTGGGTGGTGTATGCCCCCGAGGAGGTAGCACGAGGAGCGCCAAACAAATAAAATGGCCAAAAGAAGGCTGTGACTGAGGCTGAAGTTGAAGAATTTTGGAGAAAAATGCCAACTAAAGAATACTCTGTTGTAGAACAACTAAAGAAAACACCAGCCCAAATTTCTTTATTGGCATTGTTGATGAGTTCTGAAGCTCATAGGAACGCTTTAGCAAATGTACTGAATGAAGCTTATGTTCCGGCTGAGACTTCCAGCGAGAAGTTTTCAGCCATGGTTGGAGAAGTCCTTGAAGCCCACAAAGTTTCTTTCCATAATGATGAATTGCCACCGGAAGGTTTGGAGCACAACAAGGCATTGAACATTATGGTAAAATGTAGGGACAAGTTTATTTCTAAGATGTTGATTGATGGGGGTTCAGCTGTGAACATATGTCCTGTCACTACTCTGCGTGCTTTAGGAATTGATATCGGGAAACTTCGCGACAGTCAGGTGAGAGTCAAAGGTTTTGATGGAGCTCAAAGAGATGTCCTGGGAGAGATTGACTTAGCCTTGCAAATCGGACCCGTGGAGTTTACGGTGGAATTCCAAGTAATGGATATATCCGCTAGCTACAATCTGCTGATAGAAAGGCCATGGATCCACATGGCTGGTACAGTCCCCTCTACCTTGCATCAAAGTTTGAAATTTGTCTGGAATCATCAAGAAATTGTGATCCATGGAGAAGGCAGCAATACGATCTATCCTGAAAGCTCAATTCCTGTTATTGAAAGTGTAGAAAGGCTGGATGGATCTATCTTCCATGTCAAATAAACCATGTGTGCTACTCAAGCTGAAAGGCTAAAATTGCCACGTGTGCTTATGATGGTGGCATGGGAAATGTTGAAGAATGGTGTCAAGCCTGGTCAGGGTCTCGGAGTGAATTTGGACAGAATAGTGGAACCAATTCAGTTACCCGGTCAGAAGGATACTTTCGGTCTTGGATACGAACCCACTCTTGAAGAAATCTCACTCTTGAAGAAATCTCACTAGCTAGTCTCAAAAGAAAAAGTGATATTCCTTTGCCAAAGCCTGTTCCTCTCCTGAATCAATCATTTTTCAAGGCATCCGTGGAAGGACTCGTGGAAACAGCTGAAGAGAACCTCGTGGAAGGACTCAAGAATTTATTCATTGCCAAGGTGGAAGCTGAATGCAACGTGGTTCTGGATGAATGCTCTGAAACCCCAACTATCTGGGATTCTGAGCCTGGAGATATTTTGAGAAATTGGACTTGTACCCCGACCCTGGTTCTTTGGGAATCTTGGTAGACAATTTGTATTAAGTATTTGATGAAACAACACGATTCAAAACTGAGGCCTGAATCGTGTTTATGCTTTTGTTGTTTTGCCTCCAAACTTTTGAAAGCTCAAATGCCAAATTCAAGTTATGCTTTTATTTATTATTCCGTCTTTATTTAGTTATTTTTTCTTTTATTTTTCAGCAATCAAACTAATAAATCTGCCGATACTGTGAATGTGACACGTAATGAAACAAGTGAGCCCATAGTAAATGCCAAACAAGACCCTGAAGAATATGAAGAGGACATGCAACCTAAAGAGTTAACTAAGGATTTTGAACATTTTGAGAATAAGCCAAAACCAAATTTGGATGAAACAAAAACCATAAACTTGGGAGATTCAGAAACCGCGAGGGAAACAAGAATTAGCGTCCATTTAACTCCGTCACAAAGGGTAGAATTGATCAACCTTTTGAGACGATATATAGACGTGTTCGCATGGTCTTATGATGATATGCCGGGTCTGAGCACTGACATTTTTTCGCATAAGTTGCCTATTGATCCCTCTTGTCCTCCAATAAAACAAAAGAAGAGAAACATTAAACCGGATTTGAGTTTAAAAATCAAGGAAGAAGTTTCCAAGCAATTTGATGCAAAGGTCATTCGATCTGCAAGGTATCCCACCTGGTTAGCCAATATCGTGCCTGTACCAAAGAAGGATGGCAAGGTCAGGGTATGCGTGGATTATCGGGATATCAACAGGGCTAGTCCGAAAGATGACTTTCCCCTCCCGAATATTCACATACTTATTGATAATTGTTCGAAGCATGAGTTGCAGTCATTCGTTGATTGCTACGCAGGATATCACCAAATTCTAATGGATGAAGAAGATGCTGAGAAAACGACATTCATCACACCTTGGGGAGTATACTATTATCGGGTGATGCCTTTTGGGCTCAAGAACGCAGGCGCCACCTATATGAGAGCCATGACTACCATTTTCATGATATGATCCATAAGGAGATTGAAGTGTATGTGGACGATATCATCATCAAGTCACGAAAGAGCTCAGAGCACTTGACGGACTTGAAGAAGTTCTTTGACAGGTTGAGGCGATACAATTTAAAGTTAAATCCCGCAAAGTGTGCATTTGGTGTTCCTTTTGGGAAGCTGTTGGGTTTTATTGTGAGCAGTACGGGTATAGAATTGGATCCTTCGAAGATAAAAGCCATTCAAGACTTGCCTGCCCTAAAGGGTCGAAAGGACGTGATGAGTTTCCTCGGTCGTCTCAACTACATTAGTCGCTTCATAGCACAATCGACGGTGATATGTGAGCCAATAATCAAGTTGTTAAGAAAAGATGCTGCTACCAAATGGACAGAAGATTGCCAAAAAGCTTTCGATAGAATCAAAGAGTGTTTGTCTAATCCGCCTGTTTTGGTGCCTCCAGAAGCAGGAAGACCTTTGTTATTAGATTCGTCTGTGTTAGCAAATGCATTTGGATGTGTGTTGGGACAACACGATGAAACAGGAAAGAAAGAGCAAGCAATATACTACTTGAGCAAGAAGTTCACGCCTTACGAGGCCCGATATACTTTGTTGAAGCGCACCTGTTGTGCCTTGACTTGGGTTGCACAAAAGTTGAGACATTATCTGTCTACTTATACTACTTATCTCATCTCAAGGATGGATCCACTCAAGTATATCTTTCGGAAGCCTATGCCTACTGGGAAACTAGCTAAATGGCAAATTTTGCTAAGTGAGTTTGATATTGTATATGTTACCCAAAAGACTGTCAAAGGGCAGGCAATAACCGATCATCTTGCTGAAAATACCGTAGATGAAGAATATATGCCTCTTAGGACTTATTTCCCCGATGAAGAGGTGTTGTTTGTCGGAGAAGATATCTCAGAGGAATATCCAGGGTGGAGAATGTTCTTTGATGGGGCCGCAAATTCCAAAGGAGTTGGCATTGAAGCAGTCTTAATTTTGGAGTTAGGCCAGCATTACCCAACTTGAGCAAAGCTCAGGTTTCCGTGCACCAACAATATGGCAGAATATGAAGCTTGTATTCTTGGACTCAGAATGTTCGTTGATATGCACATACAAGAACTTTTGGTTATAGGTGATTCTGACTTATTGGTCCATCAAGTACAAGGCGAATGGACCACTAAAAACGTGAAGATACTTCCATACCTGTGTTGCGTTCAAGATTTGTGTAAAAGGTTTATCAAGGTGGAATTCAAACATGTCCCAAGGGCTCAAAATGAGTTCGCTGATGATTTGGCAACCTTGTACTCTATGATTCAGCACCCGAACAAAAATTACATAGATCCTATCAAGGTGAATGTGCACGATCAGCAGGCTTATTGTTTCTATGTCGATGAAGAGCTTGATGGAGAACCTTGGTACTATGACATTAAGAAGTATCTCAAGGCAGGAGACTATCCAGAAGGCATAACCAGTGTTCAGAAGAAAACACTTTGAAGATTAGCAAACCACTTTTTCCTAAATGGAGAAATCCTTTATAGGAGGACTCCAGATTTAGGAATATTAAGGTGTGTTGATGCCAAAGAAGCAGCCAAGTTGATTGAAGAAGTGCATGGCGGTACATGTGGGCCTTACATGAATGGTTTTACTCTGGCTAAGAAAATTCTACGAGCAGGCTATTTCTGGATGACTATGGAATCAGATTGTATTCGTTTTGTGCAAAAGTGTCATCGATGTCAGATTCATGGCGATTTGATCGAGTCCCACCAAATGAATTAAATGTGATGAGTTCTCCATGGCCATTCGCATCTTGGGGCATGGATGTCATTAGTCCTATCGAGCCTGCCGCGTCAAATGGACACAGGTTCATTTTGGTAGCCATCGACTACTTCACAAAATGGGTAGAAGCATCTTCGCACAAATCAGTGACGAAGAAGGTGGTGGAAAATTTTGTTCGCAACAACATCATTTGTCGATTCGGAATCCCAGAGTCGATTATAACAGATAATGGAGCTAATCTTAATAGTGATCTGATGCGGAAGATTTGCGAAACATTTAAGATTACTCACCGCAATTCCACTCCTTATCGACCAAAGATGAATGGAGTAGTTGAAGCAGCCAACAAAAACATCAAGAGAATATTGCGGAAAATGATTGACAATTACAGACATTGGCACGAAAAATTGCCATTGGCCCTTCTAGGTTATCACACCACTGTAAGGACTTCAACTGGGGCAACGCCTTATCTTTTGGTCTATGGGACAGAAGCGGTGTTACCTGCAAAGGTAGAGATACCATCTTTGAGAATTATCCAAGAAGCTGAGTTGAGTGATGCCAAGTGGATATAGAATCGATATGAACAATTGATGCTCATTGATGAGAAGAGGATGAATGCAGTTTGTCATGGGCAACTTTATCAGAACAGAATGGCCAAAGCTTTCAATAAGAAGGTAAGACCGAGACAGTTCAAACCGGGGCAATTGGTATTGAAGCGCATATTCCCATGCCAAAATGAAGCTAAGGGAAAATTTGCACCTAACTGGCAAGGGCCTTACATGGTTCATCGAGTGCTGACTGGAGGAGCATTAATTTTAGCAGAAATGGATAGCGAAGTTTGACCGAAAGCTATCAACGCAGATGCCATCAAGAGATACTACGTTTAGGAGCTTTTCATTTATTTTATATGTAATATCTTGTAATGTCTTTCTATGTAATGAAGCTACGTTCCCTCGGCGGGATACGTAAGAAACGTATATCGGGTTTGGTCTTTTAAGATAGAAATTTCCAAAATTTCCATTTGTTTGTAACATGAACTACGCCTGACCTGATTCTCTCGGTGGGATACGTAGACGGCCTACATGGGCCTCGGTCATATTATTAGAAAATATCAATTTTATTTTGTTTGTAATTTGAACTACGCTGGACCTGATTCCCTTAGTCGGATACGTAGGCAGCCTATACCAGGCTCGGTCTCGTCATGTTAAAAGTTCAACATCCTCCTATGCCAAAAATTGGGACAAATTTTAAGGGCATCGTTGCAAGGCGACATCGAGGGACATGGAAAGTTGTGGTCAACAGATTCATCAGACAAAGGAAAGACTTCAGAGAAAAGACGTTCGCTTTGTTTCACAATGTGTCACAGTTCCAAGTTCAGCAGAAATTATTTATCACTATATACATATTTACCATAATTTATGCATGTTTCTTTTTCAAATAATATTTTTTCAAATAGTTTTGTTAATTGGCCAAGACTTAGAAATAGGCGGAGGTTACAAGTCCAGACAAAGTTGGAAGCATGAAGTGTCAAGAGCCGGATCTTCAAAGTCAATGCGAATCAACATCCCCCCCCCCCCCCCCAAACTTACAATTTTTTTTTTGAATGCAGATTTCCAAATTGCTGAAGCTGAAATATGTAATGTTTATAGCCTTGGAAGGATTGCGCGTCGAGCGGTTTGAGCTTTCTTATAACAATTATGCCTCTCAAGTGTCAATAATTCTCTAGATTTGCAATAAATTAATGCTTGAGCCTTGCAAGTGATTTTTCAAATGTATTGACGCACAAATATTTTCTATTGCTTTCAAATGCCTCACATAAATGCTTTCAAATACACTGCGCATGCACTATTGCTTTCAAATGCCCCGCACATGCATTGCACTATTACTTTCAAATGCCCTGCAAACGCACTGCATCAATGCTCTCAAACGCATTGCACATGCATTACATTATTACTTCCAAATGCCCTGCAAACATACTGGATAAATGCTTTCAAACACACGACACATGTATTGCATTATTACTTTCAAAAGCCCTGCAAACACACTGCATAAATGCCGTCAAACGCATCGCACATGCATTGCACTATTACTTTCAAATACCCTGCAAACACACTGCATCAATGCTCTCAAACGCATCGCACATGCATTGCATTATTACTTTCAAATGCCCTGCAAACGCACTGCATCAGTGCTCTCAAACGCACCGCACATGCATCGCACTATTACTTTCAAATGCCCTACAAACGCACTGCATCAATGCTTTCAAACGCACCGCACATGCATTGAACTATTACTTTCAAATGCCCTGTAAACGCACTGCATCAATGCTCTCAAACGCACCGCACATGCATTGCATTATTACTTTCAAATGCCCTGCAAACGCATCGTATAAATACTTTCGAATGCACAGCACATAAATGCACTGCACACGCATAGTACTGCCGCTTTCAAATGCTCTGCATAAATGCTTTCAAATGCATCGCAAATACATCGCACTGTTGCCTTCAAATGCTCTGCATAAATGCTTTCAAGTACACCGTACGCTCATTGCAATACAACTTTCAAATGTACCGCACATACATTGCATGACTGCCTTCAAAAGGTTTTGCACCGCACACGCATTGCGCAAATGCTTTCATCCGCTTCGCATAAATGCTTGCAAATGCACATGCACCGCACAAATGCTTTAAAATTCACTGCACAATGCTTTGCACCATGAATCATGATGGTTTGAAAACGTCGTTTCATCAATCATTGGGTTTTAAAGAAAACCTCGTTATGCCTGCTTACCTCATTTCTCATAAATCATTCGGCTTAAATAGCCCATATTCATATCCGGTTTAAGGCCTCATTAATCATCGCCAAAGGCATCATCCTCATGAATCATCGGCCTAGAACCTCATTTGCATTAGCCTCAGCTGAGGCTATCATGTTATTAAATCATTGCAACTTTTTCATGGGCTTATTTTACATCGCTTTACTTCTGATATTTATTTTTACTGACTATTTTATCCAGTTTAAGTTTCGGAGGAGCTTTAGCGCAACGTGGAACTATTTCTTCGGCAGCGAACTGGGGCAATTTGTGGGGAAGGATAATCAGACTTCCCGACAAGGGTCAAGGATCTAACTCGAACACTCGTCTCCAACCCCAAATATTCCGCTTGCATACCAACGTTCATATTTCAGAATTCTTGAGTTCGATCATAATACCCAGTGTCATCATAATTCGACACTGGGACAATATTTTGCAAAGATTCGCGCCAATCAGGATTCGTCATTCATAGGTGTCGTAGTTTATCCCAGAACTATACACGGCCTGATTCTCATGCAACCCGAGATATGTAGACAACTCGGAGACTAGAGTTCGGCCATAATCCTCTCAAATTTTCTTTACTCTTAGTCCTCCAAAGTCCTTTAGTCTGGAAAAAATAGGCTATTGAGTCAACGACTTTGCCCGAAAATTCTTTCATCATTACCGGTCAAAGAGGGACAAGTTGTTGACACCCAATTTTGTCCCGCCTTCCTCCAAAATATCTATTTACGCTTCTAATATTTTTGGAAACTTAAGAAATAATTATTTATATTTTAATACAATTATTAGCTTTTTATTAATACCGGCGTTTCATTATCCTATTGCAGTCACTAGCTGTTATTATTTTTATTTATTACCGCTACTACTACCACTATTATCATTATTATTATTATTATTATTATTATTATTATTATTATTATTGTTGTTGTTATTATTATTATTATTATTATTATTATTATTATTATTATTATTATTATTATTGTTTTGTTATTATTATTGTACCAGTATTATTATAATTTGCATTATAATCATTTCAACATTTTTTTTTACCATCTTATACACACGCATCGCATTTATTTTTGCGTAATTAAATAATAGCATTTATTTACTGTTGAACTTTAAAAAATATTATCGCACGACTATTACGACGTCATATCATTTTATTTTTTATCTGAGCACTAATGATTACATATTTTTTATATTAGATAATTTAGCACACATTATTATATAGTTATTTGAAAATAGGTATTTTATGCAAATTTAGAAGCCCAAAATAGCACAAGAAGAAATTATATTTTTTAGCCCATCCGCCCCGATCAATTTATAAACATTTTTCGGACCAGCCCATTACCAGTCAGCCCATCTAATTATCCCAAAGTATTCAACAACCGGACCGGCCCACCATTTGTTTAAAACCTACCCAGCCCACCACCCTTCAGCCGACCTAGTCCATTAATCATTTAACCCGGTGACCCGACCCGAGGAAACCATTAGGGTTATACATCTTCTCACTTCACGCTGCACCCCCCCCCCCCCCCCCCCCCGCTCATCTCTCTTCACACGCTCTCTCTCTCTCTCCTCGACCAAAAATGGTGAAGTCGCAGATCTATTTCGCCTCCCCAGACCGTGCATGGTCAATTCGAGAATGGAGATTAATGATTTGTACCCCCTCCCGCACCCCCAAATCCGGATTCAACCTTTGAAAGAGGTTAAATTTTTGTTTTCTCCTTCTTTTTTTTTCTGTTTCGATCTGAAACCACCTTAATGAGTTTCGTCGATTTGTGAAGTTGAAATCGTTTTCCTTATCGGGTTTTTTTTTTTTTTTGTCATTTTCATGGTACAAGCTTAATGGTTTTTGTTTTCTTCTTCTCTGCTTCTGATCGATGACAGAAAAGGGGCCTCCTAACGTTTTGATTTGAAAGTATTTTGACCAGAAATCCCCCCCCCCCTTCCCCAATTTTTTGAACCCTAGATAAACCCTAGATGTTACGTATAAATCGTGGCTTATTAATTCAGTTGAGGAAGTCTTTAGCCGCCCGGAAATTCCCCCTAGAAAATATTAGTTTCAGGATTTCTTGATATCGATTCTAAAAAATATACTAAATCATTTTCTGTTCTTCTTCTGCCCCTGGGTATTGGTTCGAATCGGAGTGTATACAAACATCGGAGTTTGTAGTGTTCGAGTGGATATCGAAACCCCCGCACCCTGTTCGCTGCAGCTGAAGGAGGTCAGTAAACATCCCTTTTATCTATTTATCAGTGAATTAGGTATTTTCTCTTTGTGTTATGTTTTTTATGTGCTTTACATGTTTGTTAGTTAGGTAGTTTGATCATGTTAATAGATGTTATTCCAATTCTACTTAGATCAGGCTTGTGAAATTTTAGCATATAAATCAGTTAAGTAGTTTAGTTTGATCTAGCATATGTCGATTTGTCATTAGCTTTTTTATGGTTAGTTTAGTAGTTTGTACCTGTTTAGTTGACAGCTTAGTTCAAGTTTAGCTTAATTCAATCATTAACTTGTATAAGCATGCTTATTTATCTTAAATAGGTAGTAGTAATGTTTACTGACCTTGCTTTTTCTTCTGTTAGTCAAATATGATTTTAATATGATAACATGTTGTTAGAGTAGCCAAGTCAGAAGTGTGTACAATATGTTCTAAGTATTTTGCTAAATTAGCTTGATGAGTTAGCCATTATTGTCATGCCCATTACGTTCTGTTTGGATTAGCATAAACTAAATGTCTCCTACTTGAATATGTGCTATGTTGACCCTCAGTATTATAGTTTAGCCTAATCCCTGTTATAAGCCCTAGTCAATCAAAAAATGATGGCAAATCTTGTATTTTGGTTAGAATTTATTTGAATCAGTGAGATGTTAACATGGTTCAACCTAGTCTAGTTATTGTTCCAAATAAATGTGTGTTAAATCAGATTACTTGGCTACTAGCATACCTACAAGCTTGTTCAGTTGAAGATTGTTCAAACCGTGCTATGTGTGACATTTGCCAACCAACCAATTTGTCTATAAGCTGTCTGGTTAAGTCCTGTTCGACTGTGTGTCATAATCATGCCTATGAACTCATTGGATGCTTCAATCACTGTTTTCTTACCTGAGTATTATGGATCTGTTTAGATGCTCTATGTTAATATCATCACATGCTCATCATGATAATCTCATATGCTGGCTGGTCTAGTTAGTTAATCTGAATGTGATTGGTTAACATATTTAGTAATTAATCCTAATATAGGAAAATCAATTTGACTCTCATGCATGCATATGATTGATTTGTTAGTCTAGATTTTAATTAAAAAATGGTGTGTCCTAAAAGATAATTAAGAGTAACACCCTAATAGAATTCAGAAACCTTCTTATTAAAGTGTAACTAGCATAAACTAAGTCTAACAGATCTGAACAGGCTCAGGTTAATGATTATTTACGATAAGTTTTCTTTTCATGATTCCCCATTAGTTAAATGATATTGAAATCCTATCTAGGTTAGTGTCTGTTTGTTCCTGGAGATGCCAGCATGTTTGCAGTCCAATGTTGATTGTTGCTTGAATCAATGATGCCTAACTCGCTTATTTATGTAATTGGCATGCCTACAAATCTGTCTATAGTTTTAAACATGACCTGAGCCTCTGAATGTTGGTCTCATATGTGGGAGTATATGATTCATGAGTTTGTTCACAATCTGTAAACCTTGGTACTGCCATTGCTATGCGGATTTTGTGCCTTAGCATATTTTGTGGTTAGTTTTGTGATGTTTATTGCCACTGCTATGCAGATTCTGTTGCCCTAGCATATTTTGTAGTTAATTTTGTGAAGTTCACTGCCACAGCTATGCAGATTTTTTGTGCCTTAGCATATTTTGCAGTTAATTAGTTTTGTGAAGTTTACGACCACTGCTATGCAGATTCTGTTGCCTTAGCATGTTTTGTAGTTTAGTGTTTTGTGAAATTCACTGCCACTGCTATGCAGATTCTGTGCCGAGCGTTTTTGTAGTTAGTTTTGCGATGTTCACTGCCACTGCTAGGCAGATTCTGTGCCTTAGTATATTGTAAACGTTTTAATTTTGTTAAGGCAGTGAGGTTGTATACCTATGTATTTTTGAAGTATATTCATGAAAATACATTAATAGGGAGATTAGTTGGTCATTATGGATTAAGCTTGAACCCTCCCCGGTGTTAGCCATGCCTGGGATTCATGAAATCCCTTGGAACTTGTGCAACATCGGGAAGACGGGGGCAAAAGCTTTCCGATATTAACCTTCTAAGTACCCTTATGAATGTGTATACATGAAGTGTACTCAAATATACATAGTATATACATAATCCACTGGTCTGTTTTGAATTTACATTATATATGTTTAGCCTTATTTATTGATTACATACTAATCCTTTTCTTTCGTTTGTATGCATGACCATCGCGTACGAGTCCAAGGGACTCGTCTTCTTCCGCATTCGGTGTTGGGCTAAAAGCCCAACGTGACCTCTCTCGTGTCAGCCCCTTATCTGCAGCGAATATAAAAAAAAAAGATTTCTTGGCCAAGCCCAACAGCAGCAACAGATCGCAACAATTGGCCTAAAATGGGCCGATCCATTTAATTTTTGTACCCCTTCTACCAATAATCTCTCCTTAATAAGCTTCACCTTATTAACAGCTTGTTGAATCACATCTGGACCTATCAACTTCGTCTCACCAACATCTAATCAACCGATAGGTGACCTGCACTTCCTCCCATATAGGGCCTCGTATGATGCCATCTGAATACTAGAATGGTAGCTATTATTATAAGCAAACTCAACCAATGGCAAATGATCATCCTAGCTACCTCTGAAGTCAATAATACAGGCTCACAACATGTCTTCTAGCGTCTGAATAGTACGCTCAGCCTGTCCATCAGTCTGAGGGTGAAATGTTGTGCTAAGACTCACTTGTATCCCCAATCCTTTCTGGAACGATCTCCAAAAGTTAGCTGTAAACGGAGCTCCTCTGTCTGAAATAATGGTTGTGGGAACCCCATAAAGTCACACTATCTCCCTGATGTATAACCTCGCATAATCTTCCACGGAATAAGTAGTCTTGACTGGGAGAAAATAGGCTGATTTCGTCAGCCTATCTACAATAACCCATATAGAGTCATACTTCCGTTGAGTGCGAGGTAAACCTGTAATGAAGTCCATATTAATCACTTCCCATTTCCAAGTTGGGATCTCTATCTCCTGTAATAATCCACCAGGCTTCTGGTGCTCGACCTTAACCTGTTGGCAATTCGGGCACTAAGCAATAAACTCCGCTATGTCCCTTTCATGCCATCCCACCAATATAAGCATCTGAGGTCATGATACATCTTCGTTGACCCCGGATGAATAGAATAACAGGCATAATGTGCCTCTCCTACAACCTGTCGTCCTAGCCTGGCAACATCAGGTATGCACAATCTGCGTCTATAAAGTAGTACTTCGTCAAGTGTAACCTCGAATGGGGTCTTCTCCTTTTGAAGAGTTGTATCTCTATACTGTGCTAGAACAGGGTCCTCTTACTAATGTCTCTTTACCTCTTCTATGAGACATGACTCAACAACTTCCCGAACAGAAACTCCACTATCTCTAGAATTAGCCAAACGGACTCCAAGGCTAGCTAGTTGGTAAATCTCACGAACCATCTCCTTCCTTTCTGGCCGCACATCCGTCAAGCTGCCCATAGATTTACCGCTAAGAGCATCTGCTACAACATTTGCTTTCCCTTGATGGTATCCTTTAGTAGCTCTAGCCACCGTCTCTATCGTAAATTCAGCTCATTCTGCTTAAAGATATATTGGAGACTCTTGTGATCTGTATAGATATCAACATGAACACCATATAAATAATGCCTCCATATCTTCAAGGCATGAATCACTGCTACTAACTCCAAATCATGAGTAGGATAATTCTTCTCGTGCTTCCTAAGCTGTCTGGAGGCATAGGCTATAACCCTGCTGTTACACCCCGGAAAATTTTGCGCTACCTAGACTGAAGACAGCTTAGTGTAAGCCCGAACAAGAGTAAAGTTTTACAGGGATTAAGGAGGAAGGTTATATCATAATAGTGTGGTCATATGTATATATGATGTGTGGAGACCAAAGGGGGTAAATCGGTTCATATGTCACTTGACGAAAAGCCCTCATTACTGTAAGCTAAGCGGAGCCCACACGTCGGGAGTTTTATAAAGGACATTTGAAGGGATATATGAGTAGTGCATGGAAAGTTGAGCAAGTCCTAAGAAGGACGCTTAAGCCAAATACGGGCATAAACCCTCCAAAAGGATGATTTAAAGATACGTTTTCGGATGACCTGACTTGGAGGGGCCAAAACTCTATTATAAGTTTGGAATTTGGAAAAACACAAAGCAATAAAGTTGTAGATAATTGAATTAGCTTTCCAACCATAGGTCGTGGGCCCTCACACAATGTCGGGATCAAAAGTTATGGCCATTTTAAGAGCAAGACCCTAAGCTGCCAAAATGGGCCAAAATGGCTCCGCGGGCCCCACATGAGGAGGTCGGTGAAACCGACCTAACAGGGGTATAAATACCCCATCAACCTCATTTTTCAGCATAATAGCATTCTCAAAGGTCCTAGAAAATTCTCCACACCTCCCCCAAACATTATAGTCCGATAAACCAAGAATCTAACAAAATTACGCCAAACTAGTCCGTGAAAGGTGATTATTATTGCTTCTACTTAAGCTTGGTGTTGGAAAGAGTTGATGTGGCTGAGTTTCTTCAAATATAAGGTATGTTGTTCATCCCATCTCTTGTTTTGAGTTTATTTGAAGGTATAGCAAGCTTTAAAAATGAAAATAGTTATGGAGGAAGGGTCATAAAGTGTTGTGTGGTAGTTGTTGTGTTTATGGGTTGTTTTGAACATGTTGTGGCCGTGTGGATGGACTGATTTATGAGTATAAAAATGGTATCTAACATTGTTGGTGTGTTGATGAGATTATACTCCTTGATTGGAATGGAAAGAAGTGTATATTGTTGTTGTATATGGAGAAAAACATTGTGTGGGATGTTTATGGAATATATTGGTATGAATAATGGTGTTGTTGATGTTGGTATTATTGTTGTTGTTGATTGGTTGCTGAATTGTAATTTTGGGATAGGCATATAAACAGGGGAAATGCTGCCGAAATTTCGGCAGATTATAAATGAATTTATTCGAAGGACTAAGATAAGCGTATAACGACGAGTCCAATGATTGTGTAAATCCTCTTGAATGTAGACTAGTGAGCTTGGACAAATAAGCATAGCTAATAGGAGGTGGAACAGGTGTGTTAAGGCTCGTCCCTTCTTTCAAAGGCATGATTCCGATGTTATGACTTCATAAATGTTTCCATATCTTCCTTGTTCTTAAAAGTTAGATGTTTATGACTCCAAGGCATAATTCCTTTCCTAACAATTCATAGTTGTTTTCCAAAATGCCGTATTTTTCCCAAACTAGAGGTTTATGATTTTGAAAGCCCTTATGACAACAAGGATGGACATGTTTGTATCATGATGGCAATGATGCCAAAAATGAGAATATCTTTCTACGGTAATTATTATGAGATTTATGATCTTATTCTATGTTCTCTAAATGCTATTCTTCATTGATAGTCTCACCTTATAATAATTGTTCTTCCAAGGCGAGACAAGGCCATGATGATTATTCCATAATATAATCGGAGGTTACCGACCTTACGTCACTCCGATAGAGACATAACTTTCCTTGGGCTCTCCTGCATACTACTTACATGATATATGCATATGATATATGTATATGATACATAAACAAGATATATGCACATGATACATGAACATGATGTCTGTATGTATACGGGGAAGATGGGAAAAAAGAGCCAGAGCGCTATAGACGCTGGGATATGCACACGATACATGTATCTGTATATGACATGATATCATCCCGGACGCGGGATGCCCGGACGCGGGATATATGTGGCTAAATGGATCGGAGCCGACGCCTCGGCAACATGATATGTTCTATTTTCTGTATATATATGAACAAGAAATGTTTTTCAAAGAAAGTATTACTATGGATATATGTATATATGTATATATGTGGATCGGGCTGCACGTTCCGCAGCACTCAGCATGCATGGTACAGCCAAGAGGAATTCATATGTACAGGTTACTCTTTTATCTTACGATATGCCCTATATTCCCATTCTGTTATTATTCATACTTTACATCCCTTATTATGTTACTATTCATGCCTTACATACTCAGTACATTTCTCGTACTGACGTCCCTTCTTATGGACGCTGCGTTTCATGCCACGCAGGTGTATACAGATGAGTCGAGGATATTGCTAGAAGATGTTCCAGCTAGATTGGCGAGCTCCATTTCCTTCCGGAGTATTGCCGAGTCAAAGTATCTATGTTATTGTCACACCCCGACCTTACTAGGGTGTGATGGGCACCCGACCCTTACTTAGGGCCGAGCGAACCCTCAGACTCTTGCTGCACATAAAGTTACGTCAAAATTTTAAATCAAATCAGATAAAATACATAGTAAATTTTTTTTTCTTTCAAAAATGTTCTTTCTCGAAGCTTCCAAGCGAACAAATCTATAGTCATACAAAATTCAATACATAACACAGACCGACATATCGGCTGACGGAGCCGCTTACAGACTGACATACTATACCCACGACGCTGTCTGCAAAGTCTTTAACACCATACAGAAACCATAACACATATACCATACCCTGACTTGGCAGTCCTCCAGGAGCAAATGGAGTTCGCCACCACTGCTGAAATATCTTTTATAGGGTCCTTATCTCGTCTGGGAGTACCTGCGCGGCATGAAACGCAGCCCCCAAGGAACAGGGGTCAGTACGGAATATGTACTGAGTATGTAAGGCATAGAATACTGAAAGCAGAGCTATAATCGAAACAAACAGTACCAAGAGTACGCATGTTATCCAGATTACCAAATTACTTGCTTCTCAGACACAGTTCATACAAACCAATACCGACCATACAGACCGACACAGACCATACCCACCAATACAGATCCTACAGACCGTACAAATCATACAAAGCATAACACAATCATACAGAGTATACAGAATGCCGACATACTTACTTTCCAGACACAGATCGCACATACCGATATCAGATATCAGAAGGAGTGTGGCACGTACAGAACGCACAGATAAGGTCATACGTCAGACAGAGTACAGAACGTACTGAATACTCAGATGATGTCAGAACATACAAAATACTCAGAATCGTATGTCACATATGCGTATAACAGAACCCGGCCCTGTGATAAGGGACGCGGTAAACAGAATCATCATATATCAAATTCATGTATCATATATGCATATATCATAACTCGACCCTCCAGTGAGGGGTGCGGTAACAGAGCCCGGCCCTCTAGTACGGGACGCGGTGAACAGACAGATCATATGCCATCCTGGCCACCACCCCATATCATCATATCATCAAACCATATAACAGAGCCCGGCCCGCCTATGAGGGACGCGGTGAACAATGCAGAGGAATGCGCACAATAACAGAACGTGGCCCGGGACGCAGTGAAGGATACATTGAGTCATGCACGAGCAGAGTCGTGAGAAACCACATGCATAGGAATCAAGACTCGACAGACCAGTATACTTACCGATACCTGGGGGCTCGGAACATATTTCAGGTCAATCCGACGTAATATGAGAAAGTTACGTGCGTTCGAAGTACAGAACGCTTTATAAGCGTTTCAGAAGCCTTTTTCGGGGAATCAGAGTCATAGTCATATCAGGCACCTTCGGATGTCCTTACGAATCAGATCAAATAGAGATTTTGGAACCACACTTACGTATAAGAAAATTATGGACGTCTTGATACAGAAACCTCTTCGAACATTTCAGAGCAATCCGAGATCGTACACGGAAGTTAGGGACGTTAAATCTTACAGAAGTTCTCGAACCAGAATAAACATATCAGAACGCTCATATCAGAATACTGATTTCGGAATTCTCATATCAGGATACTCATATCAGAATGCTTATATCAGTAAACTTACATCGGAATACTTATATCGAAATACTTATATCAAGGACTGACATCAAAATACTTATATCAAAATATTTATATCAAAATACTTACATCAGAATACTTATGTCAAAATGCGGATATCAGAATACTTGTACCAGAATACTTATATCAAAATACTTATATCAAATACTTATATCAGGGGATGAACTAGGATCACAATCTCAGGTCAAGAAGTGAATTAAAATCATAATCAGACTCAGAATCACAGAACAGAGTTACCCCAAGGCATCATATCACATTATACCTTACTTGGCTCTAGGACATGCCAAAGAAAAAAAGGGTAAGCCTTACATACCTGTGCTGCGACCAACTAGTTACGCTTGTGCATCCAACTTGTTTGTCTACATGCAAGAAAGTTCATCCCTTCATTAGTTCCATTATCATATACTTACTTTAACATTTCAAACAAATTTACTTATATTCTGCCGGAATTTTGGCAGCATCTCCCCTGTAAACATACCAACCCCGAGAATATGGCTCGGCTCCAAATCAACAACAACAATCCGGGAATTTAACCCGGCCAAATCAACAACAATACTAACAATTATGCTAGCAATATTCCAACATTCAATTCAATTCAATTTAATTCACACCATATTCCAACAACTTAATCAATATACAATTTCATCCGAAACCTTCAACTTCAATCCCAACCATACATTTACTTATCGTTCGTATACCTTAACTTCGACGACACCCTTCATTCAATATCACATAATTCATAACGGCGACAACTAGAATATCAAATTACATCAATTCACCTTAACTTACCAAACAACACCATTCTCGACCACAATGACTCCTTACATATTTTCATACAATTTCTTCCATCTCTACATGTTACAACAACAACATGCTACATAAAATTCATTCATTCATTTCCATATAACACAATTCACACACACGGCCAACTTAGACCACACAACACACAACACAACACACGACTTCCACCACATACATGTGTTCCATATTTCTCATCCATTTTGCATTATGGAATTCACAACACAACCATCAAACTACTAAATAAAAATCATTTCATCTTTTCTATACAATCAACACCTCATTCGGCCAACACCACAACACACCCACTCCATGATTTTCATTCATTTATTTTTATACATTACAACACTACATAATCATGTTGAATACACTTAATTCATTACTCCTACACATTTCACACAACACACGGCCTAACTTGTACATGCAATATTTCATGAATTCCCATCACTTCTACATTCAATAACATACATAAACCATTCATAACACATAAAAGAGAAGGTTAAACCTCACCTCCTTCTTCACCCTTTTTCCACTCGGCTTGCTTGCTAAAACGCAACAACGAGCGGTTCTTTTGTTCTAACAACTTCTCCACGTTGACGAGGACCTCTCAATCACTCTAAATGCAAGAAGAAAAAGATTTTTCTCCATCAACTTCCCATGGCTCATTTTTAAGAGCCATGACCGAAACCCCCTCTCATCTCTTGCTTCTTTCTTTTGTTTTGTCTTTTTTTCTTTCTTCTCCAATTCTTAAATAAGGATGAACTAGTCATCTTTCCATATTTATATTTTAGTCCCTTCCAATCATAAAATTTTCACATGCCCCCCTTCTTTTATTCTCTAGAGTCTTCTTAAAAGAAGACTAATTAATTTAATTATTTTTTTTTCCTTTCCTTTTCTAGAATTTTCTTCTTCTTTTTCTTTTCTTTTCTTGAATTGTTTTATTTGGTCAAAGAAGACCAAATGTTTTCCTTGGTACACGTTAGCCCCCAAAGCAATGTGGGCATATACTTATGCCACACAACCAACATGGAAATTTTATGAACTTTCAAGACTTTTGTGAAATTCCCATTTTACCCCTAGCTTTCCATAATATCACCATGGCTCTATTTTGCGAATTTCTCTTTTTTTTTTTTCGCCCTCAACCTTTCTTAATATTTCCATAATACTAATGTTGTGAATAATATTTATAACCCACTTGTTCATTGAAATACATTTGGAAAATGGTCATTCCCTTAACTTCGTTACGACTACCTTGGAATATCCGAACGTATAAAATACGGGATATAACAGTTATGGTATATTAATTTATGTTAGAGACTTTGCAGATAGAGTCACGTATATAGCATGCCAGTCTTGTAAGTGGCTCTGCAAGCCGACGTACCATTATGCATTATATTACAAATTTCATATGATTACAGATTTTACTTGATTTGAGGACGACGAAAAGAATGTTTTTGACAAGTTTTCATTATGCATTTCATTTCGTGAGTTAAGGGTCCAGTGAGATTATGAACATAACGAGAACCAACGGGGTTCGCTCGGCTCTGAATATGGGGTCGGGTGTCCATCATGCCCTATCAAGATTGGGGTATGACACCTGCCATGCTGCATCAATACACAACCTAGTCCAACACCCGAAGCATCACAATAGATAACGTAGCCATCTGGTCCCTCCAGAAGAGTTATAACTGGAGCCGTCGTCAACTTGGTTTTCAGCAACTGGAAGCTTTGCTCACAAGCACCAGTCCACTGGAACTTAGCTGCCTTCTGAGTTAGCCTTGTTAAAGGCGCTGAAATCGAGGCAAACTGTTCTATGAATCTCCTGTAATATCCTACTAGCCCCAGAAAACTACGTACCTCAATAGGTGTCGTAGGTCTGGGCCAAGTATTTACCGCCTCAATCTTCTGTGCATCTACCCGAATGCTGTTAGCTCCAATAATATGCCCCAAAAATGCTACTGAAGTCAACCAAAATTCGCACTTAGAAATTTTAGCATACAAATTCTGGTGCTTGAGTACCCTAAGGACCGTCCTTAAATGATCTGCATGCTCCTCTTCTGAACGTGAATAAACCAGAATATCATCAATAAATATGATAACGAACATATCTAGGAAGGGTTTGAATATCTAGTTCATCAAATCCATAAACACTGCTGGAGCATTGGGCAGCCCAAAAGACATCACTCTAAACTCATAATGCCCGTATCGGGTCCTGAATGCCGTCTTTGGAATATCTGTCTCCTTTATCCGCACCTGATGATAACCTGACCGCAAGTCTATCTTCGAAAAACACTTAGCACCCTGTAACTGGTCAAATAGATCATCAATCCCGGGAAAGGGATACCTGTTCTTTATCGTTACCTTATTCAGCTGCCTATAATCAATACACATCCGCAGCGACCCATCTTTCTTTCTCACAAATATAACCGGTGCTCCCCAAGGTGATGTAAAAGGCCTGATGAAGCCTTTTTCTAACAAGTCTCTCAGTTGCTCCTTTGATTCCTCCTGCTTTACAGGTGCCATCCTATAAGGAGGAATAGATATAGGCTGAGTATCTGCAATACATCTATAGTGAACTCTATCTCCCATTCTGGAGGGAGACCTGGAAGTTCATCTGGGAATACATCTAGAAATTCATTAACTATTGGGACTGACTGAAGAGCCGGTACCTCTGCTTTCATATCACGCACTCGAACTAGATGATAAATATAGCCTTTCCTAACCATCTTACTTGCCTTGAGGTATGAATAAAATTGCCCCTCGGCGATGCTGTATTCCCTCTCCAGTTTATAATCGGCTCTCCTGGAAACTAAAACCGAACTATCTTTTCTCTACAATCAGCGTTAACATAACAAGAAGCCAGCCAATCCATACCCAATGATAACATCGAACTCAGTCTTGACCAAATCTATCAAGTCTGCCATGCTATGACGACTGTATATATCCACCAAACAATTTTTATATACATGCCTAGCTATGACCGAATCTCCTACCGGTGTAGCTACGTCAAACGGTTCTATCAACTCAGGTTCTATTCCGATTCTACTGGCAACAAAGGGAGATATATATGATAAGGTGGAACCTGGATCTATCAATACATACACGTCCCGGGAGAAAATTGATAATATACCTGTAACCACATTCGGTGACGCCTCCTGATCCTGCCTACTAGCCAAAGTATATATACGATTCGAAGGACCGCTAGAACTGGAAGCTCTGCCACGACCTCTACCACGGCCTGCTGGCATCTGAATACCCTGCCCCGTAGAGCACATGGCTACAACAAAAGATGAACCAGCAACCGACCTAGTAGGCTGAGCCATACCACCTGCACAACCTCCATAATGACACTCTCTTATCATATGGCCTTGACAGCCACAAGAAGAATAAACACATATAGCCCAACGACATTCCCTAAAATGGGGCCTACCACACCGAGAATACTGAGGCAGAGGAGGCCTCGACTGACTTGAACCCCTGCTCATCTGTGAACCTGAAGCCCTGGAGCTCTGACCGGCTCCTAAGTACCCTATGCTATCGAATCCCCTACCCATGAACCATAGGGGTGCACTCCGTGCTGGCTGGGGAGAATATCTAACATGCTACTGAGGCTGCCCGCCTCGAAACCCACCAAAGTAATCCGCCAATCTAGCCCTCTTATGCTGGCATCTGTCATAGTCTCTATCTAGCTGACGTCCCCTATGTCGATCCTTTACCCCCTGTGCGTATGCTTGTACCCGAGCAATATGCTGAAGAGCCACTGCCATACAACCATGAACTAGATAACGATCTAGTCCCATCACATAACGATGCACTCTATCTGCCATATCAGCAACAATAGTCGCCGCATGTCTAGCCAACAAATAAAACTCAAGACTATACTCTCGAACGCTCCTTCCATTCTGCCTCAAATACAAAAACCTATCAACTCTAGCTCGCCTTATCTCTGGAGGCAGGAGGTGGCCAAGGAAGGCCTCCACAAACTCATCCCATACCGCTGGAGGAGCATCCTCGCCCCTAGATAGCTCCCAAGATTCATACTAACTAACAGCGACGTCCCGCAATCAATATGAAGCCAACTCAACACACTACGTCTCAGAAGCCCTCATTATCCTCAATGTACGCTGCATCTGCCGGACAAGACTGATCTGATACCACTTTTGTCATGACCCAAACCGTTGGGCCATGATTAGTGCCCGAGTTGGACACTCGTATACGAACCTGCTAGCTATAATCAGACTGATACTAGGACAATATGGAAAATTTGCAAAAACATGTTGTAAACTCATATTGCCATATATCAAAATAAACCTGTCTCCTAAGGAGTCACAGTTAACCAAACATAACAAAATATGCAAGCCGACAAGGCTGCCACTATACAAGGGAATATCCAAAACGAACTACGTCTGTATAGCTGACCAAACCACATCTATAACCCACACATTTCTACTAACCTCTAAGAGTGTAACAAAGTCTATGTCATAGGATCTGCACCAAAATGACTCAAGCTCCAGAACAATAGAGCCCTCCAAGCAGCTGAGCAGAAGTCCTAAACCAGAGGATCACCAAACTAAGTGTATGTACCTGCGGGCATGAAACGCAGCCCCCGAAGAAAGAGGGTCAGTACGGAAAATGTACTGAGTATGTAAAGCATGAAGTACAGTAATGATGATCATGACTAAATGAAAAGATGACAAAAGACAAGTATGTTAATCAAGAGATATCAAAGCATCTGTACCTTGTGAGATGAGTCATGCATATATATAATATACCGCACCCGGCCCATTATGGGACTCGGTGAATGAAGGTATATACATATATACCGTACCCGGCCCATTATGGGACTCGGTAAAATAATCATATACCGTATCTGGCCCATTATGGGACTCGGTGAAATAATCATATATCGTACTCGGCCCTTTATGGGACTAGGTGAAATAATCATATACCGTACCCGGCCCATTATGGGACACGGTGAAATATATAGTATACATACCCAACCCTCTAGTGAGGGACTCGGTGAACAATGCAGTGAAACTATGCACGAATACGTACCCGGCCCTCTAGTGAGGGACTCGGTGAAATGACGTAATAACAATGTGCACGAATACGTACCCGGCCCTCTAGTGAGGGACTTGGTGAAATGAAGCAATAACAATGTGCACGAATATATACCCGGCCCTCTAGTGAGGGACTCGGTGAAATGAAGCAATAACAATGTGCACGAATACGTACCCGGCCCTCTAGTGAGGGACTCGATAAAATGAAGCAATAACAATGTGCACACATATGTACCCGGCCCTCTAGTGAGGGACTCGGTGAAATGAAGAAATAACAATAAGCATGAACACGTACCAGGCCCTCTAGTGAGGGACTTGGTGAAATGATGCATTAACAATGTGCATGAGTAGAATATTAGGAGCAATCATATACAAACTGAATCATCATCTGAGACTCGAGAGAATAGATAGAATGAACCAACACTAGAGAATCAAAGACAATTATCATGTCAAGTACCACTGAGAACCAGAACTCATTGGAATCATGTATGTGCGTCGTTTGCTCATTTTATGTAATTCATGCCAAAAAAGAAAGAAAGGGACAACTTTACATACCTTGAAGCTTATCTATTCGCTCAACCTGTACCTCTTGAACTGGTAAATCTACAATCAAGGGAACTCATACTATCGTTAGGCTCGTCATCAAGTCCTTACCCTAAGCCTTTAAGTTAACTTTTCCTAGAATCTGATGAAATTTCGGCAACACCTCCCCTGTTTATATCCCTAACCCGAAACCACAGTTACCAATAACCAACAACCAACAACCAACAACCAACAACAACAAAAACAACAACAAGAACATCATCACTAACATCAACATACTCCATAAGACATCTCATATGATATTTATCCGATTTTTCAACCAACTACTCCATTATACGACTATTTAATTGCTCTATATCCGTAAGTAAACCTAAAACCAGATCAACAGGGAGAGATTCATACCTTATTCTTACTAGGACAGCAATATCTTTAGTGTTCGCCTATAATCCAAACCGAATCCACCACAGAACAAGACAAAAAATCACCACTATACGCTATTCGAGCCTAACTACTACTCCGCTACTTGAACATTGCTCACTTTTTGATACCCTCACTCTCTCTTCTGATTTCTGGAATTTTCTGGGCAAAATCTGATGAAAAAAGGGGGTCTAACCCATTATATAGGTGGTCAAAGTCGGTGGAAACCAACTTAATAATTGACCTTCGCGAACGCGAGGCCATCTTATGAACACGAAAGGCAATTCTGCCCAGTTCGTCAAATTTCCATCTTCCGCCCATTTGACTTCCAATCCTTCCCATACTTCTCATACATGGTCATAAACCCTTATACCATAAAATAGGCACATATCACTCCAGAGTTCACAATTAAGCGGTTGACACCTACGGAACTCAACGTTCAAACTACAATGTGTAACACAAAGAGGGAGCACATATTGTTGAAACTGCTCCAACGAATCTGAAAAAGAGAAAAAAGGCATTGGGACCAAGGAACTATCCCAACAAGAAGAAATTCAAGGGAAACTACCATAATTGTGGGAGAATCAGACACAAAGCTACATATTGTCGTGCTCCGAAAAGGAAAAGAAAAAGGGTCAGGCTAATATGGTTGAAACAAATGAGGAAGTTGATGACTTCTGTGCTATGTTGTCTGAGTACAACCTAATGGGAAATCCTATAGAGTGGGGGATTGACTCTGGCACCACTCGCCACATTTGTGCTGTTAGAGAAGCCTTTGCTTCATATGCTCCCGTCGGGCCCAACGAGACTATATTTATGGGAAATTCGGCAACGGCCAAATTGAAGGTTACAGAAAGATATTGCTCAAGATGACCTCTGGCAAGGTGGTGACTCTCAACAATGTCTGTCATGTTCCTGAAATTAGGAAAAATTGAGTGTCTACCGGACTTCTAGTAAAGAACGGTTTTAAGTATGTTTATGTTTCAGACAAAGTTGTAATAAGTAAGAACGAGATGTACATAGTAAAAGGTTACCTCACAGAGGGCATTTTCAAACTAAATGTGATGGTCGTTGATAATAATAAAATTTCTGCTTCGTCTTACTTGCTTCAGTCAAATGATTTATGGCATTCACGTTTAGGACATGTAGAATATAAGACCTTGGGTAAAATGATTAGTTTGGAAGTATTGCCTAAGTTTGAATGCAATAAATCAAAATATCAAATCTGTGTTGAATCTATGTATTTTAAACATCCTTGTAAGTCAGTTGAAAGGAATTCAAGTCCTTTAGACTTAATCCATACAGATATTTGTGACATGAAGTCATTCTGTTACAGCTCGGAAAATTTTCCGTTGATGCACATTGAATAGACTAACGAAGAGCACGAAGTATACGGTATTTCAATACGTAAGGAATGACATTTGATGACCCTAATTAAGATTTCAAAGACGTTCGAGTTAAGGGAAGAAAGGTTTCCAAGAGAAGGCAAGGCATACGATAGGTATCGAAAAGGAATTACAAGTAACAAGGTAACGAGAATTTAATAATGCTTTGGAGAAGAGTTATAATGCCCCTTAGATTGTTAATGAGGTGATAAACTGTTACATCTCGGAAATTCCGTATGTGTTGCTTTGTGGATAGGTTAATGTGAGCTTAAGGTGATTATGAAATTCCTAAGAGGTTAAGCGAAGGATTAGATAGCTTGAGGTTCATACAATAAAATTTTGAAGTTTAGTTTGTTGAAGAGAGTGAAACGTAAGTCGTGTTCGGAAAGATTTCCGTTATGATTGAGCTAATGTTTATGTGGTGATGTTTTAAAGGGCGGATATAGATCCTATTGTATGGCTAATAAAGTATTATACAATTGTTAAGAAGGTTCCATAAGGATTGGAGATCGAACGAAACGATGGAAACCATTTCAGAGAAATGGAGTTATACGACTGCTTATACGGTCCATATAACTTTATACGGTCCGTATAAGGTGTCCGTATATCTCCCAGCAGGGAGTTGGTTTGCTGGTCCTTGAACCACGACCACTTATACGGACCGTGCAATACTATACAGACCGTATAAGTGTCCGTGGAAGTCCCGGCGGGCAGATTTTCAATGTTTGTATAAATAGATTCCTTGGATTATTTTACTTCATTTTTCGTATTCTACAAGTGTTGAGAGCTCAAAAACCCCTCTATAAACATATTCCACTCAAGTCCAAGAGAACATAAAGACCAAATACTAGAATCAAGTGTTTATGTGTTAGAAAGCTTCCAAGGGTTAGAGGACCAGAAGAAATTCCATTGGAGGAGAACTAGGGTTTGGTTCAAGTGAAGTGTTTCCACTCAAGATTCATTCGCACACCATCTAAGGTAAGTTTTATGGTATTTACATGTTGTTTAAGGTGTTTGAAAGTCAAACCACTTGGATTGTGAAAGGATATAGAAAATGGGTCTTAAATATGATGATAGTGATGTTTGTGAGTAGTAGCTTGAGTCGAGTAATGACTCTTGATATGCTATGATTATAATCATGTTATTTTAGCCATTAAGAACATGGGATAGACGTTGTATATGAGTGGATATAATTGTGTGCTATGACCATGAATAGCGATGAATTGGAAGTGAATTGAGAAATAAGGATAATGTATGTGAATAAAGAGTATTGTTATGATATTGTGAACGTATTATTGACGTTTGGGAGTTGATTTACGATATGGAGGAAGTCGTACAAATAAAGGAGATGCTGTCCAATTTTCTCTAATTTTAGTCGTGTATGCTAGCTATCGGTTTTCTAATGATAGTATAACTTTAATGAAGGTAGAAATGTGAGCGTTGGAGGAGAACATGCAAGTGGTAAAATAGTTGAACAGAAAGGAATGGAAGGCTAACCCTTCTTTCATAAGGCATGGTTCTTTGGCCAATCATCTAAATCTTCTATAAGTCTATAATGTCCTCCAAAAGACTCTATCTTTAAAAGCTACTAAGCTTATGATTCCCGATATATTACGATTGTACTAAGTTTCTCATATGACGAGTAATCCTATACGGATAGATGTAATGAACGACGATGATAGTGGTAACAATAATGATAACGATGATAATAGCGATGACGATAACGATGACGATGATGATAGTGATGATAATAGTAAAGATGCTTATGAACTATTATGTATATGTATCTATGTATGACTATTCTGGAACCCCGAGCTTATAAGGCCGGGTAGAATATGTATGTATGTTTATGTAACACACGCGCACCTCTGCAGTTGGGTACGGATAACCCTGAAGCCTTGGTAGGGCCAGGTATGTGTAACCTTGAGCCTTGGTTGTCCAAGTATGTATGATAACCGAGCCTAGCCATGGTCGGGTACGTGAAACACCGAACCTTTGTGGTCGGGCATGCTATGTAAATGTTATGTATATGCTATGGATATGTATATGGTATAGATATGAGTATGAATACAAATATGAATAAGAATATGTATATGAATACGACTATGGATACGAAATGTAAATTGTCACGACCCAACCCCGTGGGCCGCGACTGGTGCCCGAGATGGACACCCGTACATACCTACTAACCAGATTTTACTTGCGTTTACATATTAAGGGTTTCGTGCATACAAAACCATATACATATCACTTAAGTCGTCAATTACATTATAACACCTAAATAAATCAGGTTATCGTAGTATATAAGAAAGCTGGACGCAAACCATACATACATCACAGATCTAATACGACCCATGACCCACATACATGTCTACAGGCCTCTACAAACCATAACAGAAACATATGACGGGACAGGGCCCCGCCGTGCCCCTGAATAGTCACTTACACATAAATATGTACAACGGAAAGATCTGTACCAAAAGTGTGGGCTCCGGATCAAAGGAGCACTCCAAGTAGCAGAACAACACCCTAGACTGGCGGATCGCCACAATAAGTGTTTGTACCTGCTGGCATGAAACGCATCCCCCGAAGAAAGGGGGTCAGTACGGAATATGTACTGAGTATGTAAAGCATGAAGTACAGAAAACAGAACCATAACCGAAACAACGGTACAAAAATAAGTACATTACCCAGATTACCAAAGCGCTGTTTTACCCAGTCACAAATCATATATGCAGAAATCATATGTCAGAAAAGTGCAGACTCGGAATATCAGAATGATCGTTTCCACACGCGGATCGTATATGCCGAGGTCTTATGTCAGAAAAAGTACGGATCCGGAGCGTCAGAATATTTGCTTTCCAGACACAGATCATGTATGCTGATATCGTATGTCAGGAGAAGTACAATGGATACAGAATGCCAAAATGCTTACTTTCCGAACACAAACCAAACATATCCGAATCATATATCGTATATACACATATAATAGATCCCGGCCCTCCTGGTAAGGGACGCAGTGGACAGAATTATGTAACAGATCTCGGCCCTCTTGTAAGGGACGCGGTGGACAGAATCATCAGATGCCAAAATCGGATACCATATATGCATGTAACAGATCCCGGCCCTTTGGTGAGGGACGCGGTGGACACAGTAATCAATGCATGTCAGAATCATGTACCATATATGCAGATAACAGATCCCGACCCTCTATTGCGGAACGCGGTGAACAGAATCATCATGTGCCATCCTGGCCGACATCCCCATATCATCATATACAGACATACATATAACAGAACCCGACCGCAAGGGAGAGGGACGCGGTGAACAATGCAGAGAAAGATGCACGATAACATAACAGAACCTGGCCCGGGCGCAGTGAATAACATACTGAGGCTTGCACGAACAGAGCAGTGAGAAACCATATGCACACATATCCAGACTCGACAGATACATACACTTACCGACATTTGAAGATCATAAACATGTTCTGAACCAATCGGAGTTAGTATGTGAAAGTTACGGACATTCTTTTTATCACAGAACTTTTACGGACATTCAAAACAAATCCGAGATCACTTACGGAAGTTAGGGATATCCAGACTTACAGAACTCTTTAGGAACAAAATTCTTTATGCTTATCCTATTATTCATTCATATAATAAGCTCCATTATGTCGAGCGTACTCATATCGAATTTGAACAAAAATCGTGGACAACTCAGAAATATCTCAAATAGGGCTTCAAAAGTCATAGCTACGTATTAAAACTATATGCATGTAACTGAATAAATAAATTCCAAGACTCGATGGACAAATATATTCACGACATCCGAAGGCTCAGAAATAAGTTTCGGGTCAATCGGGTTAGTATGCGAAAGTTACAAACTTTCGTAGTACGGAACCTTCCGACAATATTTCATAAGTCATACTTGGAAATTCAGGTATCGTTCATATTAGAAGACTTTCAAACATCATTATGGATCACGTTTTCATATTAGGAAACTTGCGGATAACATTATGGATCAAATCAAATGGGGACTTTAAGACCATATTTTCATATCGAAGCATTCATCAAAGACTTTAGTTATCTCGGTTAGCATTCGAACAACATTCGGAAACATAACGACTAGAATCTTCAAACATCATAAATGCGTATCAAGCTATATAGAATGGCTTATGGAAGTCGAAGATGTTGGCCAACCTAGTGGCTCCAAGAATGGGATTTTCTTTATAAGCATACATATACCTTTTTGTCCATTTCAAAGGGATCATGCCAAAAGAAGGAAAGGTAAGCTTTACATACCTAGATCGCTCGCTAGACAACTCCCGACTCAAGTCCCGGGCTCTCCAATATCTACAATAACGTTATCAATTGCCAAACATTAGCTACAAGTACTTAGAAATTCAATTCTAACTAGTACTTGTCTACAAAAATTTCGGCAGCATCTCCCCTGTAAATTCAACATCCCCGAGAATTTAACTCGGCCAAATTCATCAACAACCATACCAAAAATACCAACAACCATACCAATAACATCAATAACCATTTCAAAACACATTCTAACATTAGTAACCTTCCTTTCAACATAATTCATCACTATTTAATTTAACTTCGTACATTCAAGCCAAGATCGACACTTACATATTCACTACTAATTCAAGATCATTCAAATACAATTCAAAAGCATTTCATACAATTCTACAAAATATTCAACAATCCCACCAAAAACCATACTTCACCCGAAACCTCCAATCTTCGACACGAACATTCACAACACATTTTAATCTTCCAATTTCATCAACAACAACAACCATTTGCACCTTGACAACTCCATTCCCATAATTACATAAAACTATAATAAAAATCACATAATTTCCTACAACAACTTAACAACCAATTTTCATGCCAACTTGAACTATTATTCTTCCATTTACATCACAAGGCCACAACAACATAATTTAACATACTAAATAAATTTCATTCTTCCCCCCTTCACTATACCCACACACGGCCACACACCCACACACCCACAACACACAAATTTCATACTTTACATTCATTTCCATATACTACAATATATATATATATATATCTATAATTCTTCCAAGACAAAAAGAGTAGAATCTTTACCTTTTTCCAATTTTTCCGCTTGCCAACAAAAGTACTTTCTTGCCTCAAAATTTATATCATGTTGAAGAGGGTCTTGAGCTTAGTAGGAATTCAAGAAAATTATAATTTTTGGACCCACGATTGATGGCTCAATTTTTTCCTTCTTTTCTTCTCCTAGGGCCGAAACCCCCTCTCTCTCTTGCTCTTAATTGTTTTTTGTTCTTGAAGCTTCTTGAACAAAATGAATACTTGTGGCCCTTTTCTCTTATTTAACACATGGATTAAATTTTTATGGGCTTGGGCCAATTTTTGGTTGCTATGGCCGGCCAACCACATGGGTTTGGGCCTCTTTTTCTTCTTTTGTTTTGTGATTTTTCAAGCCCAACTTCTTATAACTAATATTTGAAATTCATGAAACTAGTTTCCGAAATTCCAATTTTTCCCTTAGCCTTCCTCGATATTTCCGTCTCAATATTTTTCATGAACAACATATATTAAATAAAATCAAAATATTGCCGTATCTCTTACAAGTCACAATTTTTCCAAATTTTCCGAGTGTGCAAAATTACGGGATATAACATAAATGAATATGGATACGAATACGGATGTATGTACACAACCTCGCATTAGAAATTAAAGTCCCTATGACAAGCAAGTAAGTGCTTATGACGATGATTCTACTATATCCCATCTTATGCTATTTCTCATGTTGCTTATTATGCTTCTATATTGATATTGATCATGCTTTACATACTCAGAACATTCTTCGTACTGACGTCCTTTTGTTTGTAGACGCTGCGTCATGCCCGCAGGTGCCCAGGGAGACAGACTTGATTCATAGCTACATTCTCAGGGACTACATAGCGGAGCTCCATTTCATTCGGAGCTATAGCTTTTGGGTATTGATTCTTTTGTGTACATAATTATGGGCATAGCGGGGTCCTGTCCCGCTGATATGGTATGACATACTCTCCATAGAGGCTCGTAGACATGTGTATGTAGTTAGATGTGTTTGGCCTTGCCGGCCTATATTTTGGATATTATTTTGTGAGCCTCGTCGGCTTATGTACATTGATATGGGCCTAGACGCCAATGATGATAGAAAGGTGTTATTGTCCAATGAGACTAGTATGATTGATGAATCGAAATGTATGACTTAATATGTGGTTCACCTAGATATAAATGTAAAGCTACGTAAAGAGGTGCCCGGGTGCCCGTCGCGGCCCTCCAGTTGGGTCGTGACATAAACAAGTGCTAAGAAGGTTCCATAAGGATTGGAGATCAAATGAGTCGACGAGAACGAACTTCGGAAAACTGGGGATTATACGGCCAAACATACTGGTCGTATAAAACATACGGGCCATATGTTTCACCGTATAATCAGCCCAGAATAGCACCCCTCTCTGGACCAAATCTACGGCAAGACGTACGGTCAGTATAATTTATACGGACCGTATGTTGGTCCATAGAAACTGGTCGGGACAGATTTGTATTATTAATAAAGGATCCAAGTCTTATTTCATTTCATTTCATTTTCACACCTCTTGTCTCTAAAACATCTCTCTACACTTCTCCCACAATAATTCAAGAGATATTAGTGATCAACAACATCAAACTAAGTGAATCAAGTGTAAGAAACCCATTAAAGTTCATCCAAGGCAAGGAACCCAAGTGAAGGTGAAACTAGAGTTTTGCTCAAGTGAGGTGTTTTCACCCAAGGTCCATCCCTACACTATCTAAGGTAAGGTTTATGGTATTTCCATGTTATTTAAGGTATTTGAAAGTTGAAACACTTGGATTGTAGAAGGATATAGAAAAATGGGTCATGAATATGGAAATAGTATCATTGTGAGTAATAACTTGAATTGAGTCATGATTCTTGATGTGTTGTGATATGATTATGTTATATACGATGTTAAGAAAATGGGATAGGCATTGTATATGAATGAATGTAATTGTGTGTTATGATCATGGATATTGATAATTGGAAGTGAACTGAGAGATATGGATAATGTGGGCGAATAAATGCTATTGTTATGATATTTTGAATGTAATATTGACGTTTGGGAGTTGATATATGATATGGAGGAAGTCGTATAAACAAAGGATATGCTATCCAATTTTCTCTAGTGTTATTCGTGTATGCTAACTATCGATTTTCTAATGATAGTATAACTCTAATGAAGGTAGAAACGTGAGCATTGAAGGAGAACATGCAAGTATAGAATAGTTGAAAAGGAAGGTATGTAAGGCTAACCCTTCTTTCATAAGGCATGGTTCTTTGGCCAAATATCTACTCTTCTATGAGCCTATGATGCTCTCCAAATGATTCTATCTTCAAAAAGCTACAAAGCTTATAATTCTTGATATGTATTACGATTGTAGTAAATTCCTCATATGACGAATAGTCCCATAAGGATAGATGTAATGAGCAACAATAATGATGACGACAATAATGGTAATGATGACAATGATGACGACGATAATGGTAATGATAATAGTGATAACGATGATAGTAGTGATAATGCTTAAGATGCCTATGAGCTTATATGTATGTGTGCCTATGTATGGCTATTATGAAACCCCGAGCTTATATGGCCGAGTAGAATATATATATATATATATATAGATGTATATAAGTATATGATGATGCGCGCGCACCTCTGCAGTTGGGTACGGATAACCCTGAAGCCTTGGTAGGGCCAGGTATGTGTAACCCTGAAGCCTTGGTTGGCCAGGTATGTATGATAACCGAGCCTATCCATGGTGGGGTACATGAAACACCGAACCTTCGTGGTCGGGCATGCTATGTATATGATATGGGTATATATATGATATAGATATGACTATGAATACGAACATGATACGAATACGAATAAGAATATGTATAGGGATACGATTATGGATACGAAATGTAAGTGAGTACGTATATGAATACGGATACGGATATGGATGTATGTACACAATATCGCATTAGAAATGGAAAGTCCCTATGAAAAGCAAGTAAGTGCTTATGACGATGATACTACTATCTCCCATCTTATGCTATTTCTTATGTTGCTTATTATGCTTCTATATTGATATTGATCATGCTTTACATACTTAGTACATTCTTCGTACTGACATCCTTTTGTTTGCGGACGTTGCGTCATGCCCGCAGGTGGCCAGGGAGACAGGCTTGATCCATAGCTATATTTCTCAGGGACTGCATAGCGGAGCTCCATTTCATTCGGAGCTATAACTTTTGGTATTGATTCTTTTGTGTGCATATTTATGGGCATAGCGGGGTCCTATCCCACCTATATGATATGACATACTCTCCTTAGAGGCTCGTAGACATGTCTATAGTTAGATGTGTTTGGCCTTGTCGGCCTATATTTTGGATATCATTTTGTTAGCTTCGTCGGCTATTGTACATTGATATTGGCATAGTTGCAAATGATGATATAAATGTATTGATTGTCCAATGGGATTAGCATTATTTAATATGTGGCTCACCTAGATGTAAATGTAAAGGTATGTTAAGAGGTGCCCAGGTGGGCTAGCACCGGGTGCCCGTCGCGGCCCTTCTGTTGGGTCGTGACAAAAATGTTATCAGAGCAGTTCTATCCTAGGGTGTGTCTACGAGCCGTGTCCAGTAGAGTCTTGGTTATGGGTGTGTTGCGCGCCACTCTTATAAACAAGAGGCTGCGAGCATTTTTAGGAATGATTGACCTTCTTTCTTCATAACATTGTGCGATAGAGCTATGATATAACAACTTCCTTTTCCTTAACCATGTCATGTGATATGTATTTCAGAGATGCTTGTAAAGAGAAAGGCTACGGAAGCCCAAAAGGGCAAGACAATGGCAGAAAAATGGGCTGAAAGAGCACCGCCAACAGTTGTAGAGGAAAGTGAGTCCCAGAATGCGGCTCAATCTCAGTCCTCCCAGACAGCGCCTATTTCTGAGGATCGTGAGGGAGCCTCAGCCCCAGCTCCAGCACCTCCGGCTCCTCCACCGGATGCTTCAGGCCAAGATGTAAAAGAGGCCATTCATTTGCTTACTCAATTGGTTGCTGCCTAGACTCAGCGGCAAAGTACAGGGCAAGGTGATAGGGCTGTTAGTGCAAGGACCTGTGACTTCATTAGCTTGAACCCTCCGAAATTCTTTGGATCAAAACCGGATGAGGACCCTCAGAATTTTATTGATGGAATGTTGAGGACGCTTCGCTTGATACATGCTTTAGACACCGAATCAGTGGAATTAGCGTCCTATAGATTGAGGGATGTTGTGGTTCATTGGTACACGATTTGGATGGCTTCACGGGGAGTCAATACGCCTCCCCCGGTATGGTAAGAATTTGTTGATGCTTTCCTCCGACATTATTTGCCTCCGGAAGTTTGGCGAACTCGAGCCGATAAATTCTTGAATTTGAGGCAAGGTAGTATGAATGCTTTAGAGTATAGTCTCTGCTTCAATTCCTTGGCTAGGTATGCTTCGACTATGGTAGCGGATATGGGTGACTGAGTGCACCGATTTGTGAAAGGCCTAGGGCCGCATTTGATGGATAGGTGCTTGACTGCGTCCTTTCAGGACAATATGGATATTTCACGCATTCAGGCCCATGCTCAGAATTTAGAAGAAAGTCTACAACAACAAAGAAGTGAGCGTGAGCATGATAGGGGACATAACAAGAGGGCTAAATCTTCGGGTTCGATGAGCGAGCATAGAGGCGGGCACATACAGCGATTTTCGAGGCATTCAGTCCATTCTATGACTAGTGCGCCTCCACAGTTTTCAAGCCAGATATTTGATAGATCCACTCATTCCGGGCCGAGTCAGAGCTTTTCGGGATCTTAGTTCAGAGGTGATTCAGGTCAGGCGAGGCCACCCGTGCCATAATGTTCCCAGTGTGGGAAGTTACATTGGGGTCCATGCCGATTAGGTTCAGAGGTTTGCTATTCATGTGGTCGACCGAGCCATATTATGCGTGATTGCCCCTCAGTTCATGGTAGAGGTAGGACCTAGCTTTCAGGGTCGGTAGCCGGGTCTTCATCATCTGCATACCCTATGGGGCCAGGTTCATATGCGCTAGTCGGCCATGGCAGAGGCAGAGGGAGAGTCCCTAGTTCTAGCGGTCCTCAGCACCGTATTTATGCTTTGGCTGGACGCCAAGATCTTGAGTCTTCTCCTGATGTAGTCACAGGTATATTATCAGTATTTTCCCATGATATATATGCTTTGATAGATCCGGGATCCACATTGTCATATGTTACTCCGTATATTGCTGGTCTGTTTAGAGTCGAACCAGAGTCGATCAAACCTTTTAAGGTGTCTACACCCGTTGGTGAATCGGTAATAGCTAGCCGAGTATATAGAAACAATATAGTTGTGGTTTGTGACCGTCGTACTATGATTGACTTGCATGAGTTAAAAATGGTAGATTTTGATGTTATTATGGGCATGGATTGGTTGGCTTCTTGCTATGCCAATGTTTATTGTAGAATGAAAATGGTTCGTTTCCAATTTCCGGGAAAACCAGTTTTAGAATAGAAAGGGAATACGGCGTCACCAAAACGTGGGGTTATTTCCTATCTAAAGGAAAGGAAAATGATCATGAAAGGATGCATTTATCATCTAGTTTGGGTTCAAGATGTAGAAGCTGAACTGCCGACTCTTTATCCAGTTCCTGTAGTAAATGAGTTTCCGGATGTGTTCCCGGAAGAGCTTCCAGGCCTTTCTCCTGAGCGGGAGATTGATTTCGCGATTGATGTGTTGCCAGGAACTAAGCCTATATCTATTCCTCTTTATATAATGGCTCCCGTAGAGTTGAAAGAGTTGAAGGAGCAATTTAAAGACTTTCTTGAGAAAGGCTTTATTAGGCCTAGTTCATCCCCGTGGGGAGCACCCGTATTGTTTGTCCGAAAGAAAGATGGCTCCTTGAGAATGTGCATTGACTATCGGCAATTGAATAAGGTGACGATTAAGAACAAATATCCTCTTCCGAGGATTGACGACTTATTTGACCAATTACAAGGTGCCAAATGGTTTTCAAAGATAGATTTGAGGTCCGGGTATCATCAAGTGAGAGTTAGGGAGAAAGATATCCCTAAGACAACCTTTAGAACAAGATATGGCCATTTTGAGTTTCGGGTAATGTCATTTGGGCTAACTAATGCATCGGCAGTATTTATGGATTTGATGAACAATGTGTTCAGGCCCTTCTTAGATCTATTTGTGATTGTATTCATTGACGATATCTTGGTGTATTCAAGATCCGAGGCAGAAATGCGGATCATTTACGTGCCATCCTTAGAGTTCTTCAAACTCGAGAGTTGTTTGCAAAATTTTCTAAGTGTGAGTTTTGGTTAAACTCAGTGACATTTCTAGGGCACATTGTTGCAGCCAATGGTATTCGGGTAGATAGCCAAAAGATTGAGGCCGTGAAGACTTGGCCAAGGCCCACAACTCCTACGGAGGTTCATAGCTTTCTGGGCTTAGTAGGTTACTACAGGAGATTCGTTGAAGGTTTTTCTTCTATTTCTGCACCACTCACAAAGCTTACCAAGAAATCAGCTAAGTTTCAATGGACAGATGCTTGTGAATGAAGTTTCCGAAAGTTAAAAGATAGATTGACTTCTTCCCCAGTCCTGACACTTCCAGAGGGATTGGAAGGATATGTTTTTTATTGCAATGCTTCAGGCATTAGGCTAGGCTGTGTGTTGATGCAACATGGTAAAGTGATTGCGTATTCTTCAAGACAATTATGAAAACATGAGAAAAATTACCCAACCCATGATCTAGAATTGGCTGCAGTGATTCATGCATTAAAGATGTAGAGACATTATTTATATGGTGTCCATGTGGATATTTATACAGATCATAAGAGTCTTTAGTATATCTTCAAGCAGAAAGAGTTGAATTTGCGGCAACGACGATGGTTGGAATTGCTAAAAGATTATGATGTTGATATCCTATATCACCTAGGAAAGGCAAATGTTGTAGCTGATGCTCTTAGCCGTAGATCTATGGGAAGTTTGTATGATGTGCGACAAGAGAAGAGAGAAATGGCTCGTGAGCTCCAGTAGTTAGCTAGCCTAGGAGTTCGAGTAGTGGACTCAAGTAGCAGGGAAACTACTATTCAGAATTCAGCAGTCTCGTCGCTAGTAACGAAAGTGAAAGAGTGACAATACGAAGATTCCATGCTAATGCATTGCAGAGATACACTTCCTCAGAAGGAGGAGGAGTCATTTGAGATTGTAGGAGACGGAGTTCTCCGATGCCGAGGTATATTATGTGTACCTGATGTGCCAGGTTTACACCACAAAATATTGAGAGAAGCTCATTGTTCCCGTTATTCTGTTCACCCCGGAGCAACGAAAATGTACCATGATCTTAAATCTATATATTGGTAGAATGGGATAAAGAAAGATATTGCGGAATTCGTAGTTCAATGTCCCAACTGTTAACAAATGAAAATCGAGCACCAAAAGCCGGGCGGATTGTTGCAAGCTATAGAAATTCCAACTTGGAAGTGGGAAGTAATTAACATGGACTTCATTACAGGCTTACCCCATTCTCAACGTAAGTATGATTCTATATGGGTGATTGTGGATAGACTCATGAAGTCAGCTCATTTCTTACCATTCAGAACGACATATGTGGCAGAAGATTATGCAAAGCTTTATGTTAAAGAGATAGTGCGACTCCATTGTGTCCCAGCATCTATTATCTCTGATAGAAGGACTCAGTTTACAGCTAATTTTTGGAAGTCCTTCCAAGAGGGTTTAGGGACTCAAGTGAGCCTTAGCACGACATTTCACCCGTAGACTGATGGACAAGCTGAACATACATCCAGAATCTTGAGAATATATTACGGGCATGTATGATAGATTTTGGATGTAATTGGGATAATCACTTACCCCTCATTGAATTTGCATATAATAATAGTTATCATTCTATCATCCAAATGGCATCGTATGAGGCTTTATATGGGCGAAAGTGTAGATCCCCAATCGGTTATTAGCAGCCCAAAGTAGTCAAAAGTACTATGCGGATAATCGTCGAAGGGACTTAGAGTTCCAAGTGAAAGATTGGGTATTCTTAAAAGTTTCACCAATGAAGGGTGTAATGAGATTTGCCAAGAAGGGGAAACTTAGTCCCCGATACATTGGGCCTTATGAGATTGTGCACAAAGTAGGCAAAGTGGCCTATGAGTTAGATCTACCTCTTGATTTAGAGTCAGTTCCCCCAGTTTTTCATGTCTCGATGCTTCGTAAATGTGTTGGAGATCCTACTAGGATCATGCCAGTAAATGATGTTCAAGTGACAGAAAAGTTGACTTATGAAGAGGTACCCATTGCCATACTAGATAGGCAAATACGGAGGCTTAGAAACAAAGAAGTGGCCTCATTTAAGGTTTTATGGAGAAACAATAAAAGAGAAGAAATGACATGGGAAGCGGAAGAAATTATGAGATCCAAGTACCCGCATTTATTTCAGCCCCTAGAAGAAATCCAAGACGAGACATCAAGATCATAAGGTATGTATGCTTTCTTTTTATGCATTTGGGTCGTGTGTGGCCAAATTCTATTGTTATTATGTTGTGGCCCTGTGAGTCATTGTTATTATGGGCTGTTGTGACATGATGGTAGTGCCATATTACAGGGGAAACTCTAGTGATATTTTTATAAAATCCCCGAGAACCTAACATTCGAGGACGAATGTTCTTAAGGCCGGAAGAAATTTACACCTCGAAAAATTTTCCGTTGATGCACAGTGAATAGAATAACGAAGAGGATGAAGTATACGGTATTTTGATAATTAAGGAATGATATTTGATGACCCTAATTAATATTTCAAAGACGTTCGAGTTAAGGGAAGAAAGTTTGCCAAGAGAAGGCAAGGCATACGATAGGTATCGAAAAGGAATTACGAGTAACAAGTTAACGAGAATTTAATAATGCTTTGGAGAAGCGTTATAACACCCATTAGATTGTTAATGCGGTGATAAACAAGTGCTAAGAAGGTTCCATAAGGATTGGAGATCAAACGAGTCGACGAGAACGAACTTCGGAAAACTGGGGATTATACGGCCAAACATACTTGCCGTATAAAACATACGGGCTGTATGTTTCACCGTATAATCAGCCCAGAATAGCACCCCTCTCTGGACCAAATCTACGGCCAGACGTACGGTCAGTATAATTTATACGGACCGTATGTTGGTCCGTAGAAACTGGTCGGGACATATTTATATTATTAATAAGGGATCCAAGTCTTATTTCATTTCATTTCATTTCCTTTTCACACCCCTTCTCTCTAAAACATCTCCCTACACTTCTCCCACAAGAATTAAAGAGATATTAGTGATGAACAACATCAAACTAAGTGAATCAAGTGTAAGAAACCCACTAAAGTTCATCCAAGGCAACGAACCCAAGTGAAGGTGAAACTAGGGTTTTGCTCAAGTGAGGTGTTTTCACCCAAGGTTCATCCCTACACAATCTAAGGTAAGGTTTATGGTATTTCCATGTTATTTAAGGTATTTGAAAGTTGAAACACTTGGATTGTAGAAGGATATAGAAAATGGGTCATGAATGTGGAACTAGTATCATTGTGAGTAATAACTTGAATTGAGTCATGATTGTTGATGTGCTGTGATATGGTTATGTTATAAATGAAGTTAAGAACATGGCATAGGCATTTTATATGAATGAATGTAATTATGTGTTATGACCATGGATATGGATAATAGGAAGTGAATTGAGAGATATGGAAATGTGGGCGAATAAAGACTATTGTTATGATATTGTGAATGTATTATTGATGTTTGGGAGTTGATATATGATATGGAGGAAGTCGTATAAATAAAGGAGATGCTGTCCAATTTTCTCTAGTGTTAGTCGTGTATGCTAACTATCGATTTTCTAATGATAGTATAACTCTAATGAAGGTAGAAACGTGAGCATTGAAGGAGAACGTGCAAGTGTAGAATAGTTGAACGGGAAGGTATGTAAGGATAACCCTTCTTTCATAAGCCGTGGTTCTTTGGCTAAATATCTACTCTTCTATGAGCCTATGATGCTCTCCAAATGATTCTATCTTCAAAAAGCTACAAAGCTTATAATTCTTGATATGTATTATGATTGTACTAAATTCCTCATATGACGAATAGTCCCATAAGGATAGATGTAATGAACGAAGATAATGATGAGGACGATAATGGTAATGATGACAATGATGAGGACGATAATGGTAATGATAATAATGATGACGATGATAGTAGTGATAATGCTAAAGATGCCTATGAGCTTATATGTATGTGTGCCTATGTATGGCTATTATGAAACCCCGAGCTTATATGGTCGAGTAGAATATATATATAGATGTATATATGTATATGACGATGCACGCGCACCTCTATAGTTAGGTATGAATAACCCTGAAGCCTTGGTAGGGCCAGGTATGTGTAACCCTGAAGCCTTGGTTGGCCAGGTATGTATGATAACCAAGCCTAGCCATGGTCGGGTACGTGAAACACCGAACCTTCGTGGTTGGGCATGCTATGTAAATGATATGTATATGATATGGGTATGTATATGATATAGATATGAGTATGAATACGAACATTATACGAATACGAATAAGAATATGTATAGGGATACGATTATGGATACGAAATGTAAGTGAGTACGTATATGAATACGGATACGGATATGGATGTATGTACACAATCTCGCATTAAAAATGGAAATTCCCTATGAAAAGCAAGTAAGTGCTTATGACGATGATACTACTATCTCCCATCTTATGCTATTTCTTATGTTGCTTATTATGCTTCTATAATGATATTGATCATGCTTTACATACTCAGTACATTCTTCATACTGACGTCATCTTTTTTGTGGACGCTGCGTCATGCCCGCAGGTGGCCAGGGAGACAGGCTTGATCTATAGCTATATTTCTCAGGGACTGCGTAGCGGAGCTCCATTTCATTCGGAGCTATAGCTTTTGGTATTGATTCTTTTGTGTACATATTTATGGGCATAGCGGGGTCCTGTCCCGCCTATATGATATGACATACTCTCCTTAGAAGCTCGTAGACATGTGTATATTTAGATGTGTTTGGCCTTGTTGGCCTATATTTTGGATATCTTTTTGGTAGCCTCGTCGGCTATTGTGCATTGATATGGGCATAGTTGCTAATGATGATATAAATATATTGATTGTCCAATGGGATTTGTATGATTTATTATGTGGCTCACCTAAATGTAAATGTAAAGGTATGTTAAGAGGTGCCCGCGTGGGCTAGCACCAGGTACCTATCGCGGCCCTCCGGTTGGGTCGTGACACATTCCCATCTCGCGGTGGAAAGAAGTATTTCATAAATTTTATTGACGATAGTACGCGATATTGCTATGTTTATTTACTTAATTGTAAAGATGAAGCAATTGAAGCATTCTGGAAATACAAAACTGAAGTTGAGATTCAACTTAAAAAAAAGATTAAAATGATAAGGAGTGCTAGGGGCGACTAATATGAATCTCCTTTTGAACAAATACGTGTGGAATATGGCATTATTCATCAAACAACTTCCCCTTACTCGCAACTATCCAACGGAATTGCGGAAAGGAAAAATAGAACATTAAAAGAGATGATAAATGCCCTGTTATTAAGTTCTGGTTTACCCCAGAACTTGTGGGGGGAAGCTATCCTAACAGCTATCCAAATACTCAATCGAGTACCCCCATAGAAAAACACAATCTATTCCATACGAAAAGTGGAAAGAAAGGAAGCCCAATTTGGAATACTTCAAAGTGTGGGGGTGTTTGGCCAAGGTGAAAGTTCCTTATTACACCTCGAAAAATTTCCCCTTACATGTACTGTGAATAGGACAACGAAGGTCATGACGTATATGGTGTTTTGATGAGTAAGAAGTAGTATTTGTCGATCCTAAACGAGAATTTAAAAGCATGGGAGATAAGGAGAGATAGTTGCTAGGAAAAGCAAACCATATGTGGTGTATCGGGTAAGAATAACGAGCAACGATTTTGTGATGGAATAATGATGTCTTAGAGAAGTGTAATAACGCCCTTTAGGTTGATGTTGAGATGTTAAACAAGTTCCAAGAAGGTTCCATAAGGATCGGAGATCAAACGAGACAACGAGAACGAAAACGGAATCACTGGGCATTATACGGCCCAATCTACGGACCGTATAATTTATACCAGCCGTATATTGGACCGTATAATTAGCCAAGAAGGCCACCAGTCACTGGACCAAATGTACGCCCATACATACAGTCCGTATAAATAGATGCTTCAGGTGTTGGATTGGGCCGTGTCTTGATGTAGCACGGTAAGGTTGTCGCTTACGCTTCTAGACAGTTGAAGAAGTACGAGAAGAATTATCCAACCCATGATCTTGAGTTGGCAGCAGTGATTCATGCCTTGAAGATATGGAGGCACTACTTATACGGTGTCCATGTTGATATATATATTGATCATAAGAGTCTCCAGTACATCTTTACGCAGAGGGATTTGAACTTCCGTCAGAGGTGATGGTTGGAGAGGTTAAAAGATTATGATGTGGATATTCTATCTCATTCCGGAAAGGCTAATGTGGTATCCGATGCCCTCAGTCGTAAATCTATGGGTAGCTTGTCTCACGTATCGCCAGAGAGAAGAGAAATGGTCCGTGAGGTTTATCGATTAGCTAGCCTCGGGATTCGACTGATAAATTCGGGTGATGCAGGGGTTACTGTTCAAGGCACAGCGGTATCATCCTTGGTAGTTGAGATAAAGTAGCGTTAGTATAAGGATCATGTTCTAGTTCATTATCGAGATACAACACCTCAGAAAGAAAAGACACCCTTTGTGATCAAAGGTGATGGAGTACTCAGATATCGAGGTAGATTGTGTGTCCCTAGTGTTGCAGGACTCCGTCAGCAGATTATGGGAGAGGCACATTACTCCCGCTATTCTATTCATCTAGGCTCAAAAAAGATGTACCATGATCTCAAGGAAGTTTATTGGTGGGATGGTATGAAAAGAGATGTAGCAGAATTTGTCGCTCAGTGTCCAAATTGTCAGCAAGTCAAGATAGAGCACCAGAAGCCTGGAGGTCTATTGCAGGCTATGGAGATTCCGACATGGAAGTGGGAGGTAATTAATATGGACTTTATTACAAGGTTACCCCATACTCAACGGAAGTGTGATTCCATAAGGGTCATAGTTGATAGGCTTACAAAGTCAGCTCATTTTCTGCCTGTCAGAATTACTTATGCAGTTGAGGATTATGCGAGGTTTTATCTTAAGGAGATTGTACGAATCCATGGTTTTCCTTCCGCCATTATTTCAGATAGGGGAGCACAGTTCATAACCAGATTCTGGAAGTCTTTCCAGCGGGGATTGGGGACTCAGGTGAGTTTTAGCTCTTCATTCCACCCGCAGACAGATGGGCAAGTAGAGAATACTATACAGACCCTTGAGGATATGCTTAGAGCTTGTGTGCTCAAATTTCAAGGCAGTTGGGATGATCATTTGCCTCTTATCGAGTTTGCACAATAGTTACCATTCCAGTATTCAAATGGCTCCTTATGAGGCCTTATATGGGCGAAGGTGTAGATCGCCCATAGGATGGTTTGATATTGGGGAGAATTAGTTAGTAGGTCCAGAATTAATTCAACAAGCAGTTGATAAGGTGAAGATGATTAGAGTGACATTGCTGGCAGCTCAGAGCCGACAGAAATCTTATGCGGATAATCGGCGACGTAAGTTAGAGTTCAAGATGGGCGACTGGGTGTTCCTGAAAGTTTCACCTATGAAGGGAGTGATGAGGTTTGGCAAGAAGGGTAAGTTGAGCCCTCGATATATTGGGCCATATAAAAGCATTCATATAGTGGGTACAGTGGTATATGAGCTAGAATTGCCTACGGAGTTAGAATCGGTACATCCAGTATGTCATGTATCAATGCTTCGTAAGTGTATCGGAGATCCTTCAAGAGTTGTACCAGTGAATGATATCCAAGTGACCGAGCAATAATTATACAAAGAGGTCCCGGTGGCTATACTGGAGAGGTAGGTCCGTCGGTTGCGAACCAAGGATTAGCCTCCGTTAAAGTCTTGTGGAGAAATATGAATGTTGAAGAAGTGACTTGGGAAGCGGAAGAAGCGATGAATATTAAGTACACGCATATATTCCTAGCAGTACAGGGGGTGCAGTCGGAGGCATCACTTTTCTCAGGTATTATTTCCTTTCGGTTATCGTGATTGGTCGTATGAAGCCCTAGCATTATATGTTATAGTATGTGGCCCTGTGAGGCATTGTGTTAGGTTTTTGTGTACAGGACGGATTGATATAAGTACAGGGGAGACTATGCTGAAATTTTTATAACCCAGGACTGTTCGAACATTCGAGGACGAATGTTTCTAAGGGGGAAAGAATGTTACACCTCTCGTTTTCATAGTGGTAGAACTTATAATTTCCTAGTTAGGTATGCCTTGGGAATCGAGACCCAAGCCTGAGTTTTGGAGATAGAAAGTGTCCTACCCCGCGTGCAATGGTACCAGCATGAATTCCTGGTGATTTTCAGGGTTAGAAATTGAACGAATCGAATCGACGCGATCTGAACCGAATTAGAAAAGTCTACAGACACCAGTCAAGATCAACGGGTCATCGAACCTGTCGATGGGCCGTCGTTGTGCGGCGTCAACAGGGTTCTGCAGGTGCAGGTCGACGAACACGTCGACGGACCGTCGACCCGCTCGTCTAACCGGACCACTGAAGCAGTTAATTCTCCGAGTATAAATATGTGGTCCACGATTTTATGTCTTATTTCTCTCATTGCTAGATCAGAAAACCCTAATATTTTGCTCTCCCAACATATATGCCATAGTAGTGAAGATTTGACAAGACTCGGACCCCATAAACCCTAGCTTGTGAAGAAGAAGGTTGTTTCTAGGGTTTCTCCAAGAATGGGAAGCTTAGGAAGTTGAAGTTAAAGTGATTTTTGGGATTCCTGACCCCTCAAGGTATGTAAATGATTCCTACCCTTGTATTTGAGTTTGCTATCAAGAGCTTTAGTGATTTTAGGTAAATAAAGGGTATTTGTGGAAGTGATAGATTGATGATGGTAAGGTAGTGGCATGACACTATTTTAATGAAGTGATTAAGGATGGATTTACGTGTATTTGGATATATATAGGTGCTATGTTATACCTCGGAACTTTGGGTTGCTGAGCAGTGAAGGGACTAACGTAAGTTAAGGTGAACATGATGTCCCTACAAGTAAGAAGGGATACTTAATAATTCTAATTAAGATTCCAAAGAAGTTAGAGGCAAGAGAGAAAAGTTCGACAAATGAAACTCCAACGCAGTTCTGCGAAAGGGAGTTCGATGGCCGTTCTTTGTACCGTCGGATGAGTCGACGCTTCGTCGATTGTGCCGTAGAATTGAGCTAGAGCGAAGACCATTCGACGAACAGGTCGACGCTCCGTCGATCAGTTCGACGGACCGTTCTTCTCACCGTAGAATGAAGGGAAACGACAGATTGCTCACTGGAAATTTAACCACTTCGACGGCCAGATCGACGCTCCGTCTATCCAATCGACGCTCCGTCGATCGCACCGTATATCTCGGATAGGACTGATATCATGATTTAATATAAGGACCCTCCCTAAATTTTTTTCATTTCATTTTCATTGTCCACACACCAAAGAAACCTCTAGAACTTTCTCCATTATTCATCCACAAGAATTCAAGGGAAAACCATGGTCAACTACACCAAATCCATGAAATCAAGTGCATGAAACTCATTAAAAGTTCATCTAAGCCAAGAAAACTCAAGAGAAGTGAGTTAGGGTTTTGGTGCAAGAAGAGGAGCTCCACTTGAGTGTTGTTCATCCATCATCTAAGGTGCGTTTTATGACCATTTTATATGGTTTGAGTGGTTAAAAGTGGAAACACTTGGATTGTGGAAAGACATAGAAATTGGGTCGTGAATGTGTGAATAGTGTCATAGTTGAATAGTGATTGGGATGAATCATGAATGTTGGTATGCTGTGATTGTGAATATGTTATAAGTGACATTTAGACCATGGAATAAGTATTATATATGAGAAAACGCGATAACGAGTTATAAGCATAACTGTGGAGAAATCAAAGAGAAATGGTGAATTGTGGTAAGTGTAGATAAATGATGATTGTTGTTGCTATATTATGAATGTTGTTATTAACGTTTGGGAGTTGATATAGAATGTGGGAAAAGTAGTATAAACAAAGGAAGTGCAGCCCAATTTTCCCTAGAAATGATAAAATGTTCTTATAGCCGAGTAACTAATGTTAATGCGATTCCTCTTGAAGGTAGAAACGTAGGCACCAAAGGAAACCAAGCAAACGATAGATTAGTTAAGCACAAAAGGTATGTGAGGCTAGTCCTTTCTTTTTATGGCATGAATCCCGTAGTATGACTTTCCTTCCTCTCCATGAATCTCTTAAGTTCCGGAAAATATGAGCCTATGTTCCTAAATAGCTACACAAGGTAATGAGTTAAAGTATAGAAGTTCTAGATGTTCATGATATGATGTTCCTAAAACGTCAATGATGTCATTATTGCTTACAGTCACCTCATTTACTATTCCCTTCAAGGTGAGGCAGAATGTTAATGAGTCCTCCATAATGAAATCGGGGAATCACAACCTTACGTCACCCCGATAAAGTATAGTCGTCCTTGAGTCTTTATGCATGCACTATGAGAAGCATATTATGATGATGATATAACACCGCGCCTATATGGCCGGGCAGTCACCGCTAAGGCGGGCAGCTATACACCATAACCAGATGGCATGGGCTGACATCACTAGTGGGCGGCATGAGATGGTACCCAGGATACGGGAGGCCTGGACGCAGGATTCTCATGCCGCCATAAGAACCATAAGAACCTTTGGAACAATGGAGTGCTCTCAAGTTGGCAAATAGCTCCTATGAGTCTGGATCAAGATCACCTCCCTGTCTACCTGTGGGCATGAACACATCGTCCCAAAAAATGGACGTCAGTACGAACATTGTACTGAGTATGAGAGGAATAAAATATAATATTACGTCGATGAAACAAAGGAAGCATCAAGAAGGAACATCCGTATCTGACTGTCAAATAGAAAGGAAATGATGCATACTGGCTTACTCATAATCATCATTATATCATATATGCATACATATATAAGCTGCCAGGGGTATGAGTGAGAATCCTGTCGTTCAGTTTTACTTGTATTACACATTCACTTCCACTTCTCAGGGGTATGAGTGAAAGGCGCACTTGACAGGGGGTGGAGGTGTAACCTAAGATATTACGTTGTACATTTGAAAGGCAAGCTTGACAGGGGGTGAAAGTGTGGCCTATGAGTGGTCCAGGAGTGACCTATGATGTTGGAGTATATACATAAGAAAGGCACACTTGACCGGGGGTGAAGGTGTGGCCTGTGATGTGACAATGAGGTGTGTACCTACTGGATATATATATATATATATATATATATATATATATATATATATATATATATATATATATATATATATATATATATATATATATATATATTCGACATACAGATTTAGTCAGGGGCAGACAGATACTAGCTCATACAGATTCATGCAGATAGTCATTTCAGCTTATATGTTCAGATTTTATTCATGATTTCTATACATATCTACATGTTGTCTTTATGCCTTACATATTCAGTACATTATCCGTACTGACTCCCCGTTGCTCGGGGCGGCTGCGTTCATGCCCGCAGGTATAGGTAGACAAGGAGGTGGTCCAGCTTAGTAGGACCCTTATCCAGCAGAGATCAGTGCACTCCATTCGATCCGGAGTTGCAGTCTATTTTGGTAGGCCATTCTTTTGAGATGTATATAGATGGGTACGATGAGGCCCTGTCCCGTCCTTTCTACAACTTTATTCTAGTAGAGGTCTGTAGACAGTTGTATGTAGTAGCCAGACAATGTAGCGTTGTCGGCTTATATTCTTTTGTGTACAGTATATATAGCAGCCTAGCTGGCTTGCACTGTTCTTCCGCATGTTGTGTTTATATATATGCAGATTGTACAGAGTTCGGATGTTTCCTCTTTATGAGATTAGTTTGTGCCATTTATGGGCTATTGATGTTCAGCATGTTTCAGATAAGTGTTTAGGGGTGTTTGGTCACTAGAGGTCAGACTCCCGTCACGGCTCATCGGTTTGGGTCGTGACAGCTGCACCAGTAATCCCGACCAAAATCATTGGCTGGCAATAAAACGAGTTTTGGGGTATTTGAAACATATTCAAAACTTTGCTTTGCATTATAAAAGCTATCCTACAGTTATTGACGGATACAATGATGCAAATTGGATCACCGGATCAACTGAAACAAATTCCACAAGTGGATACGTTTTTACCATTGGTGGAGGAGTAGTGTCTTGAAAGTCATCCAAACAGACATGTATCGCCCGCTCTACAATGGATTCTTAGTTTATAGCTTTAGACAAAGCCGGTGAAAAAGCTGAATGGCTCCAGAATTTCTTAGAAGACATTCCGTTTTGGCCCAAACCGTTGGCTCCTATATGCATACATTGCGATAGCCAAGCAGCAATAGGAAGGGCTGGGAGTGTTACGTATAACGAAGACATAATACCATTAGGCAACTACTCTCTAGTGGAATTATCACAATTGAATACGTTAAGTCAATAGATAATATGTCTGATCCACCAACTAAAGGCCTAATTAGAGAGGTGGTGGAAAGATTATCGAGGCGAATGGGACTATGGCCGAGGACAAGTCATCGTGGTGGTAACTCTACCTAGAAGACTGGAGATTGCAAGATCTAGGTTCAAAGCGATCAAACAAAGTCATTGATGACGGTTCAACATTGTCAAAATAACTTTTTTGGTCAATTCTCGTGATGAGACAATGTTCAGTATCAGGATAAAGCATTAAGGTTTTTTAATGGTTTCTAAGTTTGATACGGGGTATATCAAATAGTGCATCTATGGGATAACACATTTAGGAATCACCTATGTAAGTGTGAAGTATAAGTTGCTTCAAGGAGAATTCTGTAAGGCTAATTCTCTACACACTTATGAACCAGGCAGTGTTCATGGCTGAAACGAACAAAACAATGAGAACCAAAGACGGTTAAAGGGTTAATTATGTAACATGTGGTTGCTGAGGTATACACCAAAGCTCGACGTTCAAAGATATCAAATCTACCGATTGACCGAGTATATCCGACATATGTTCACTACGGAAAGTTCAAAGAGAAATCTACTTATCCAGATATGATTAATCCATGCTTAAGAATCACACAGTTATTTTTTCATGCATGCATGCTTTTCATCATATAGCTATTCCCCGTTCATGTGGGGGATTGTTAAAGCTAGCAAAGTTGGTGTGAATAAGAAATGGAGGGAAACGACTATGGAAGAAAAATGAATTTTAAAGCAAAGTTCCTTTGGAAAGGAGCTTTGTACCACATTGGTGGTAGAAAGAGAAAGTTATGTGCTTATATTAGAAAGCTCTTCTTCTAGCTCTTAAAAGGTTGAGAAGAGGGACTCCCCTCGCGCCGTCGTCATCTCTCGGCTCGGCTTCGGCTTTGGATTTGGTCTGATTGATTGATTGATAATCTTTTTAGATCAAATTTATTAAAATTGAATTTTCAGTTTATGATATTAGTTTTTTTCATTTTCACTGAAAATATTAATTGATACTTAAATTTCGTGGAATAGAAAATAAACTCCCACCGTTCTTATTTTTTTCAGAAAATCAAGGCCTTTCCGAACAGTCACTAACCTGTTCTAAACAGGTATTTTCGCCGCTGTATAAACTGAGACAATGCCTCATTATTCAGCACTGATTTTTTTTTTCGACATACTGCATTATTGCACTCTGCATATAATTACTAACAAGCTTAAGGAATTTAATATTATTCATCCCTTTCTGTTCATCGATTACAGAAGGTTAAAGGGAAAAAACAATTAAGAAATAAAAGTGCTTTCCAGAAAAGAAAAGAAAAAAAGGAACTTGTATTTTGTTTGGAGACTAAAATCTTCAGATTTTCTACTCCAGTTGAGATTAAAGTTTTCGTAACTTTCTACTCATTGGGTTACTTAATTTGAAGATATAAAAACTTTATCAAGTATACAATATACAATTTCCTGCATTCGGTTTGAAGTGGTTTAATTCTGTTTGTGTAAACTTTATTCAGTTTGAAGAAATAAAATCTTCACCGTTGTGTATTAAATCTGCTTCAGTCAAAACTGATTCGGTTCGAAGATTTACGTACTTCACCGTTTATTAAATTTTTCTGTTGTTTCATTTGTGACAGAAATGGGAGATCTAACTTCAAATTAGATCCCCGGTTGGCTCTACGAGCAATGCTGCTTCCTCCAGTCGTACTGCACCAGCACCGTCTCCGGCAGAGAAGCCCGTAAAATTAACTGGGATTGATTTCAAACGATGAAAAAAAAAGATGTTCTTCTATTCAACTATTTTAAGCCTTCAAAAGTTTATTAAGGAGGACGTTCCGGTTCTGCCGGACTCAACACCTGAGAATGAACATTTTTTGTAACTGAGGCTGGGAAGCACTCAGATTTTTTGTGCAAGAATTATATTCTTAGCGGACTAGAGGATGATATTTACAACGTCTATAGCAATGTGGAAACTTCAAAAGAACTAAGGGATGCATTGGAAAAGAAATATAAAACTGAGGATGTCGAATTGAAGAAGTTTATCGCTGCCAAGTTCTCTGGACTACAAACTAGTAGATGGCAAGTTTGTTGTCGCTCAAGTTCAAGAGGTGCAGGTTATCATCCACGATCCCCTCGCTGAAGGTATAAGTTTAATTAATACTTCTGTGGAAAGTATTAAGTGTGGTGTTACTTACATATTTTTTGTTGTAGGTTTGGTGATTAGTGGCGCATTTCAAGTAGCGGCAGTAATGGAGAAGTTGCCTCATTTATGGAAGGACTTCAAAAATTAATTGAAACACAAATGAAAGGAGATGATGCTGGAAGATCTCATCGTCCGATTGAGAATCGAGAAAGATAACAAGGCAGCAGAGAAGAAGGCTAATGGGAAACCAGCCATAGGGGGAGCATATATTGTTGAAACTGCTTCAACGAATCTGAAAAAGGAGAAAAAAGGCATCGGGACCAAGGAACTATCCCAACAAAAAGAAATTCAAGTGAAACTACCACAATTGTGGGAAAATCATACACAAAGCTACAGATTGTCGTGCTCCGAAAAAGGAAAAGAAAATATGTCAGGCTAATATAGTTGAAACAAACAAGGAAGTTGAAGAATTATGCACTATGTTGTCTGAGTGCAACTAGTGCGAAATCCTAAAGAGTGGTGGATTGACTCTGGCGCCATTCACCACATTTGTGCTGTTAGAGAAGCCTTTTCTTCATATGCTCCCTCCTGGCCCGATGAGACCATATTTATGGAAAATTCTGCAACGGCCAAGATTGAAGGTTATGGAGAGATATTGCTCAAGATGACCTCTGGCAAGGTGGTGACTCTTAACAACGTCTGTCATGTTCCTGAAATTAGGAAAAATTTAGTGTTTACCAGACTTCTAGTGAAGAACGGTTTTAAGTGTGTTTATGTTTCAGACAAAGTTGTAATAAGTAAGAACGAGATGTACATAGGAAAAGGTTACCTCATACAGGGCCTTTTCAAACCAAATGTAATGGTCATTGATAATAATAAAATTTCTACTTCGTCTTACTTGATTCAGTCAAATGATTTATGGTATTCACGTTTAGGACATGTCATCTATAAGACCTTGGGTAAAATGATTAGTTTGGAAGTATTGCCCAAGTTGAATGCAATCAATCAAAATGTCAAATTTGTGTTAAATCTAAGTATGTTAAACATCCTTATAAGTCAGTTGAAAGGAATTCAAGTCCTTTAGACTTAATCTATACAGATATTTGAGACATGAAGTCATTCCCATCTCGCGGTGGAAAGAAGTATTTCATAACTTTTATTGACGATAGTACGCGATTTTGCTACGTTTATTTACTTAATAGTAAAGATGAAGCAATTGTAGCATTCAGGCAAAAAATAGAACATTAAAAGGGATGATGAATGCCCGGTTAATAAGTTCTCGTTTACCCCAGAACTTGTGGGGGGAAGCTATCCTAACTGTTACACCTCGAAAACTTTAGCGTCGTTTCCGTTGTGAGTATAATAACGTAAGATCGAAGAGGTTATGGAACCCCTATAGCGTTAAGGAATAATCTTAACAAGTATTAGGTAAGTATCTAAAGGTTCCGGGATTAAGCAAATCGAAGAAAATAAGTTTGTCAAAAATTTGGGATAATTTGGCAGAAATTTCGGGTCAACTTTAGAGAGGTATATCTCCTACTATATTGGGAGTTTTGAAGTGAAACAAAAGCCTAAAATGAATTTCATTGAGTCTAGTTTCCAACGCAACAAACCGCTTGTTGATATGACATTAGAGTAGAGAGTTATGGGCGTTACAAGTTAGGCCGCTCGAGCAGGAATTACTTTGCCTGAACGCGCCTGCGCAGTGCGCGATCTCGCGGAGGAAGAATCTAGGTCGGTGCAACCGACCTCTAGAAGTTACTTAAGGACCAAATCTGATCCTAAACCTCATTTTCTCCACTCCTTTTCACCAAAGATCATCTAAGAGACCCAAGGAACATTAAAGAATCATCTGTGAGTGAATTTAAGCAACGCGACTATATAAAAGGCTTGGGAAGCGTATAGGGTTTCGTAGTTCTTGTTCTAAACATCAAATCTTGATGGGACGAAGGAAGCTATTGAAGATAAATAAGATTTCAAGCTCTTCCAACCTTGATTGAGGTAAGAATATTCTTTACTATGGATATTATGAATTGTATCATGGAAATTTAGTTGTTAAAGCTTCGTAAAGTCTAGTGATGGGTTGAGAAATTGGGGAAAACATTGTGTGGGATGTTTTATTGAGAATATTGATGTCGATGATGATGTTGTTGATATTGGTGTTGCTATTGTTGTTGTTTTGTTGGTATTGTGATTTCGGGCTAGGGTATAAACAAGGGAGATACTGCCCGAATTCCGGCAGATTCTAAGAGGATTTAATTTGAAGGCTTAAGACAAGCATATGACGATAAGCCTAACAATAGTATGAATTCTCTTAATGTAGATTTATGAGCTTAGGAGTACAAGCGTTAAGTAGTTAAAGTTAAGGCAACCGAAAAGGTATGTTAAGGCTAGTCTCTTTCTTTCTACAGGCATGACTCTTTTCTTATGAATCCATACATGCTTTCCATAACGTCCTTATTTCCAGTAAGCTAAAAGTTCATGATTCTTAAATTCTTTATGATACTAAAGATAAATGTCTCCTATGATGTTAATGATAATGATAATGATGATGATCCCATTTCTAGAGATTCCAAAGCTTATGGGTTTGATGATATGATGAGATTATTGAGCTTAATTCATGATTTTCTTGATGTTATTCATTGGTGATGATTTCACCTTATGATAATTGTTCTTTCAAGGTAAAATATAGCAATGATGATTGGTCCATAATATAAATCGGAGGTTACCGACTTTACGTCACTCCAATAAAGTAGTAGCTTTTATTTGAGCTCTCATGCGTGCTAATTATATTTATATTTATAAGAGCGAGGCGTTATATATGCATAACCACCTGATCAGTTGGCATATTATGATATCGTCCCAGACGCTGGATGCCCGGACGCGGGATATAAGGGTGTATGGATCGGGCTGCACATTCTTGTTAGACCTCAAAAAATTTTCTGTTGATGCACAAGTGAATATACTAATTAAGAGCACGAGTATACGGTATTTCAATAGGTAAGAAATGACATTCTATGACCCTAGTTAAGATTTCAAAGATGTTTGAGATAGGGGAAGAAAGTTGGCCAAGAGAAGGCAAGACATACGATAGGTATCGGAAAGGAATTACAAGTAACGAGTTAATGAGGATTTAATGATGTCTTGGAGAAGAGTGATAATGTTCCTTAGATTGGTATTGAGGTGTTAAGCAAGTGCTAAGAAGGTTCCACATGGATTGGAGATCAAACGAGTCGACGAAAACGAGCTTCGAAATACTGGGGATTATACGGCCAAACATACTGGCCGTATAAATTATACGGTCCATATGTTGGACCGTATAATCAGCCCGGGATAGCACATTTATCTGGACCAAACATACGGCCCGTATAAAATGTACGGACTGTATGTTAGTCCGTATATCTGGTCGAGATCAGAATTGGTTCATTAAATAAGGGATTCAAGTTTTATTTCATTTCATTTCTATATCACACCCCTTCTCTCTAAAACATCTCTCTACATTTATTCCACAAGAATTCAAGAAGTATTGGTGATCAACAACATAAACTAAGCGGATCAAGTGTAAGGAAACCCATTAAAGATCATTCAAGTCAAAATCTCATTGGAGATGAACTAGGGTTTTTGCTCAAGTGAAGTATTACCAACCAAGGCTTTTTCCTACAACATCTAAGGTAAGATTTATGGTATTTCTATGTTGTTTAAGGTATTTGAGAGTTGAAATACTTGGATTGTAGAAGGATATAGAAAAAATGGGTCATAAATGTGGAATAGTGCCATTTTGAGTAATAGCTTGAATTGAGTCGTGATTCGTGATGTGTTGTGATATTGATATGTTACGAATGATGTTAAGAATACGGGATAGGAAATGTATATGAATGAACGTAGTCGTGTGTTATGATCATGGATATGGGTGATTGGAAGCGAATTGAGAAGTATAGATAATGTGGATAAATAATTACTATTGTTATGATATTGTGGTTGTATTATTGACTTTTGGGAGTTGATATACGATATGGAGGAATGTCGTATAAATAAAGGAGATGCTGTTCAATTCTCTCTAACTTTAGTCATGTATGCTAGCTATCGATTTCTAATGATAGTATGACTTTAATGAAGGTAGAAACGTGAGCTTCGGAGGAGAACATGCAAGTGTAGAATAGTTGAATGGAAAGGTATGTAAGGCTAACCCTTCTTTCATAAGGCATGGTTCTTTGGCCAATCATCTAAATCTTCTATAAGTCTATGATATCCTTCAAATGATTCTAGCTTTCGAGCTATTAAGCTCAACACTCTAGATATGCTACGATTGTACTAAGTTCCTCATAAGACGAGTAAGCCTATAAAGATAGATGTAGTAAACGACGATGATAGTGAGAATGATAAGGATGACGACTATAATGGTAATAGCGATGACGATAGCAATGACGATGATGATAGTGATGATAATAGTAAAGATGCTTATGAGCTAGTAGGTATATGTATCTATGTATGACTATTATGGAACCCCAAGATTATGAGGACGGGAAGAATATGTATATATTGATGTAACGCGCGCACACCTCTGCAGATGGTACGGATAACCCTGAAGCCTTGGTAGGGCCAGGTATGTGTAACCTTGAGCCTTGGTTGTCCAAGTATGTATGAAACACCGAACCTTCGTGGTCGGGCATGCTATGTAAATGTTATGTATATGATATGGTTATGTATATGATATAGATATGAGTGTGAATACGAACATGATATGGATATGAATATGAATAAGACTATGTATATGAATACGATTATGGATGAAATGTAAATGAGTACGGATACAGATGTATGTACACGATTACGTACTAGAAATGGGAAGTCTCTATGAAAGGCAAGTAAGTGCTTATGACGTTGATACTACTATCTCCCCTCCTATGTTATTTCTCATGTTGCTTATTATGCTTCTATATTGATATTGATCATGCTTTACATACTCAGTACATTCTTCGTACTAACGTCTTTTTATTTGTGGACGTTGCGTCATGCCCGCAGGTGCCCAGGGAGACAGACTTGATCTATAGCTACATTCTCAGGGACTACATAGCAGAGCTCTATTTCATTCGGAGCTATAGCTTTGGGTATTGATTATTTTGTGTACATAATTATGGGCATTGCGGGGTCCTTCCCGCCTATATGATATGACATCCTCTTCTTAGAGGCTCATAGACATGTGTAAATGGCTAGTATGTTTGGCCTTCTCGGCCTATATTTTGTACATCATTTTGTTAGCCTCAACGGCTTATATATATATTGATATGGGCATAGATGCCAATGATGATATAAAAGTATTGTTGTCCACTGGGAATAGTATGATTGATGAATAGAATTATATGATTTAATATGTGGCTCACCTAGATGTAAGTGTCAGTGTATGATAAGGGGTGCCCAGGTGGGATAGCACCGGGTGCCCGTCGCTGCCCCCTAGTCGGGTCATGACAATTCTGAAGCATTATAATATATTTATGGATCGGGTTAGACGTTCCGCAGCAATATAATATATTGATGGATCGGGCTACACGTTCCGCAGCAATACTATGTTATATATGTATGAAAAATATTTTTTTTTTAAAGAGACTAAGCATACATGGTATCCGCCTTAAGAGGCATTCAAATGTACATGTTATCTCTTTAACTCATGTTATGTTCCACATCTCTTGTTATGTTATTATTCATGCCTTACATGCTCGGTACATTATTCGTACTAACGTCCCTTTTAGTGGACGCTGCGTTCATACCCGCAGGTAGACAAATCTGATCCTTAGGGCCTTTATCGGTGGAGTTTCAGAAAGGCTCCAGTTGTTCCGGAGATGCAGCTTATTGGTACTACTCTTGTGTATATATATACTTGGGCATGGCGGAATCCTGCCCCGTCTTCATGGACTCATGTATTCTATATAGAGGCTCGTAGACAGATGTGTGTAGCTAGAAGTCCCATATCGTTATTAGTTCATATTGTTGCCTTATGTTTATGGGCATAGTTATTGATGATTATATAGCGATGTGTCATTATCTTATGATATATTCCCTTTCAGATTACGATACCCATGAGCTGTCTTTGTGGTCCACCTAGAAATGATTATGAGATGTATGTTCAGAGGTGCTTGGTGGGTTAGCTTCGGGTGCCCGTCATGGCCCTACGGATGGGTCGTGACAAAAGTGGTATCGTCCTATGGTGTGCCTATGAGTCGTGTCTAGTAGAGTCTCATTTATGGGTGTGAAGTGCGCCACACTTATAAACAGGAGGCTACGGGGCATCTAGGAATAATTGACCTTTCTTTCTTATCGTAGATCGTGCGATAGAGCTATGTTATCAGGATCCCCTTCTTCCTAATTGTGTGCTATGATTTGGGTGATGCCTATGAAGAGGAAAGCTACAATGGCCCAGAAGGGCAAGACAGTGGTCAGAAGGAGGACTGAATGGGAGCCACCGGTAGAAATAGAAGAGGGTGGATCCCATAATGAGGTTCCATCTAGAAACCTCCCATACTCCACCCATTTTAGAGGAGCATGAAGGGGCCTCGGCTCCAGTTCCAGTACCCCCAGTTCCTCCACCAGATGCCTCAGGCCAACAGATGAGAGTGGCCATTCAATTGCTGACCTAGTTAGTTGTCGCTCAGGCTCAGCGGCAGGGTGCGGGTCATGGTGACTGAGCGGTTAGTGCAAGGGCCCGTGATTTTATTAGCTTGAACCCTCCAGAGTTCTATGGGTCAAAGCCGGATGAAGACTCGCAAAGCTTTATAGATGAGATGTTGAGGACGCTACGAATAATACATGCTTCTGTTACTAAGTTAGTTGAATTGGCTTCTTATAGATTGCGGGATGTGGCTATCCATTGGTACAATACTTGGATGTCTTCAAGAGGGGTAAATGCACCTCCCCCGCTATGGCAAGAGTTACTGGATGCCTTCCTCCGACATTATTTGCCACCAGAGGTTCGACGGGCCCGAGCAGACAAGTACTTTAATCTTCGACAGGGGAATATGAGTGCTCGAGAGTACAATCTTCGCTTTAATTCCTTGGCTAGATATGCTCCAGCCATGGTGGCTGGTATGAGGGACTGTGTACACCAGCTCGTGAGTGGTTTGGGGCCACATCTGATTAAGGAGTGCTTGATGGCCTCACTCTAGGATGGGATGGATATTGCTCGTATTCATGCCCATGCTCAGAATTTGGAGGAATAGTAATAGCCGCAAAGGGGCGAGCGTGATTCTAATAGAAGGTATAGTAAGAGGACCAGATCTTCCAGTGCTACTAGTGAGTTCAGAGGGAGTCAAAGGCAGCAGTATTCTAGTCATTCAGGCCAATCAGTGGCTAGTGCACCTCCTTGATTCGCAAGAAAGAGATTTGATCATCCTATTTATTCTGGACAGGGTCAGAGCTCCAGGATTTCAGGTTCCCAGTATAGAGGTGAATCCGATCAAATGAGGCTGCCCTTACCACCGTGCAATCAATATGGTAGGCCATATTCGGGATAGTGCCGCCTAGGCTCATATGCTTGTTATGCCTACGAACAAATTGGTCATCGAATGCGTGATTGTCCATTAAGGAATGGCAGAGATAAGGTTCAGCCCACGGGATCAGCAGCTGGTTCCTCATCATCAGTACACCCTATGGGGCAAGGTTCGCAGGCGCCAGCAGGTCGTGGTAGAGACAGAGGAGGAGCATCCATTTCAAGCGGCCCTCAGAATCGTATATATACTCTAGCTGGACGACAGGATCTTGAGTGCTCCCCTGACGTTGTCACAGGTATATTGTCAGTATCCTCTCATGTTGTGTATGCATTGATTGATCCGGGTTCTACTTTGTCATATATTACTCCTTATATTTCCAATGGTATTGGGTTGAAACTTAAGCCAATCAAAACTTTTGAGGTGTCCACACCTGTAGGGGAAACAGTGGTAGCTAGACGGGTATATAGGAATTGTGTGGTCGTAGTTTGCGATCGTCATACTATGGCTGGTTTACATAAGTTAAAAATGTTAGATTTTGACGTTATTATGGGTATGGATTAGCTGGCCTCCTGTTACACCAATGTTGGTTGTAGAACAAAGATGGTTCGTTTTCAATTTACGAGAGAACCCATTTTAGAATGGAATGGTAATACAGCATCCCCGAGAGGTAGGTTTATTTCTTATCTCAAAGCGAGGAAGATGATTGCTATGGTCTATATCAATCATTTAATCCGGGTTCATGATACAGGAACGAAGCCGCCAACTCTTCAATCTGTCCCATTAGTGAATGAGTTTCCAGATGTGTTTTCGGACGAGCTTCCAGACCTTCCTCCAGAACGGGAGATTGAGTTTACCATCGATGTAATGCCAGATACTAAACCCATATCTATCCCTCCTTATCGAATGGCCCCTGCAGAATTAAAGGAGTTAAAGGCGCAACTAAAGGATCTACTTGAAAAAGGCTTTATTAGGCCTAGTTCATCGCCATAGGGAGCGCCTGTGCTGTTCGTAAGGAAGAAAGATAGGTCCTTACGGATGTGTATTGACTGCAGGCAATTGAACAAAGTGACGATAAAGAATAAATACCTCCTTCCAAGGATTGATGATTTGTTCGATCAATTTCACGGTGCCAAGTAGTTCTCAAAAATAGATCTAAGATCGGGATACCATCAAGTGAGGGTTAAAGAAGAAGACATTCCAAAGACAGCCTTCAGAACTAGATATAGTCATTATGAGTTTTGGGTGATGTCATTTGGATTGACTAACGCCCCAGGGTATTTACGAATTTGATGAATAATGTATTTAGTGCTTTCCTAGATTTATTCGTAATTGTGTTCATCGATGATATTCTGGTATATTCTCGATCGGAGGCAGAGCATGCAGGTCATCTACGTACTGTTCTTGGAATTCTTCGAGCTCAGGAGTTATATGCCAAATTTTCAAAATATGAGTTTTGGTTGAATTTTGTAACTTTTCTGGGGCACATTATTTCAGCTGACGGTATTCGAGTAGATACCTAGAAGATTGAAGCTGTGAAGAATTGGCCGAGGCCTACAACGCCTACAGAGGTCCGTAGTTTCCCGTGGTTGGTCGGTTACTACAGAAGATTTGTAGAAGGATTTTCTTCCATTTCGGCACCACTAACAAAGCTGACTTAGAAATAAGCTAAGTTTCAGTGGACGGACGCGTGCGAGCGTAGTTTTCAAGAGTTGATGGATAGATCGACTTCGGCCCCAGTTCTAACGCTTCCAGAAGGATCGGAAGGCTATGTTATCTATTGTGATTCTTCAGGTGTTGGGCTGGGTTGTGTGTTGATGCAGAATGGCAAAGTTATTGCTTATGTTTCAAGGCAGTTGCGGGAACACGAGAAAAACTACCCGACTCATGACCTAGAGTTGGCTGCGGTTATTCATGCACTAAAGATGTGGAGACATTATTTATATGGTGTTCATGTGGACATTTATACAGATCACAAGAGTCTCCAATATATTTAAAATAGAAGGAATTGAATTTGCGGCAAAGGCGGTGGTTGGAGCTACTGAAAAATTATGATGTGAGTATTTTATATCATCCTGAAAAAGCAAATGTAGTAGCTGATGCTCTTAGCTGCAAATCCATGGGTAGTTTATGTGATTTTCAGTTGAATAAGAGGGAGTTAGCTCGAGAGCTTCGACAGCTAGCCAGCCTAAGAGTTCGCTTAATAGACTCGGGCAATACGGGAGTTACTATCCAGAACCCAGTTGTGCCATCTTTAGTAGAGAAGGTAAAGAAGTACCAGTATGAAGACTCCATGTTAGTTCATTATAGGGATGCACTTCATTAGAAAAATAAGTCACCATTTCAGGTTCATGCAGACGGAGTTCTCATATATCAAGGCAGATTATGTGTTCCTGATGTTGTAGGGTTACGTCAACAAATTCTAAAGGAAGCTCATCATTCCCGTTATTCTGTTCATCCGGGAGCAACAAAAATGTACCATGATATCAAGTCAATTTATTGGTGGGATGGAATGAAGAAAGATATCGTAGAGTTTGTAGCTCAATGTCCTAACTGCCAACAGGTGAAAATTGAGCATCAGAAGCCCGGAGGATTGTTGCAAGCTATGGAAATTCCAACTTGGAAATGGGAAGCGATTAATATGGACTTCATTATAGGCTTACCCCGTTCTCTACGTAAGTACTACTCTATATGGGTAATTGTGGATAGACTCACAAAATCAGCTCATTTCCTACCAATCAAAACTACGTACTTAGCAAAAGATTATGCAAAGCTGTATATTAATGAGATAGTGCGACTTCATGGTGTTCCAGTATCCATTATCACGGATAAAGGAGCACAATTTACAGCTAATTTCTAGAAGTCCTTTCAAGAAGGTTTGGGAACTCAAGCTAGACTTAGCACAACATTTCATCCACAGACTGATGGGCAAGCTGAGCACACTATTCAGACTCTTAAAGATATGTTAAGGGCATGTATGCTAGATTTTGGAGGCAATTGGAATAATCATTTGCCTCTTATTGAGTTTGCGTACAACTATAGTTACCACTCCAGTATTCAAATGGCCCCATATGAAGCCCTATACGGGAGGAAGTGTAGATCACCAATTGGATGGTTCGAAGTAGGGGAGACAAAGTTAGTGGGGCCATAATGGATCCAGAAAGCGGTGGAGCAGATCAAGCTTATTCAAGATCGGTTATTAACAGCTCAAAGTTGTTAGAAATCCTATGCGGACAACCGTCGACAAGACTTGGAATTCAAAGTTAACGATTGGGTATTCTAGAAAGTGTTGCTGAAGAAAGGTGTAATGAGATTTGGCAAGAAAGGTAAGCTTAGTCCCCGTTATATTGGGCCTTACAAGATTGTGTGCAAGGTAGGCCAAGTAGCTTATGAGTTAGAACTGCCTTCAGACTTGGAGTCAGTCCACTCAGTCTGTCATGTGTCAATGCTTCTTAAGTGCGTTGGAGATCCTTCCAAAATTGTGCCTGTAGATGATGTTCAAGTTACTGAGAAATTGTCCTATGAAGAATTACCCATTGTCATTCTAGATAGGCAAGTTCGGAGACTCAGAACCAAAGACGTAGCCTCAGTTAAAGTCCTATGGAGGAAAAATAATAGAAAAGAAATGACTTGGAAGCATAGAAGGATATGAAGTCCAGGTATCCGCATCTATTTCCACCCCCAGAAGAGCTTCAGACAGAGACACCATTGTCCTCAAGTATGTGATGTTTCTTTGAATGATTTCTTGGTCGTGTGTGGCCAATATGGATATTGATGATGTATCCCTATGAGGCATTGTATATTTTGGGTTGTTGTGATAGGATGGTAGTGATATAATTACAGGAGAAACTTTAGCAAAATATTCGTAGAATTCCTAGGAGCTTAACATTCGAGGACGAATGTTTCTGAAGGGGAGGAGAATGTTACAGCTTGAAAAATTTCGCGTCGTTTGCGTTGTGAATATACTAACGTAAACTTGGAGAGGTCATGGAACCCCTATAGGGTTAAGGAATGCTCTTAACAAGTGTTAAGTAAGTATCTAAAGGTTCCGGGATCAAGCAAATCGAAGAAAATAAGTTTGTCAAAAATTTGGGAAACTTTGGTAGAATTTTGGATAGAAATTTCGGGTCAACTTTAGAGAGGTATATCTCCTAGTATATTGGGAGTTTTGAAGTGAAACAAAAGCCTAAAATGAATTTCATTGAGTCTAGTTTTCAATGCAATAAACCGCTCATTTATATGACATCGGAGTAGAGAGTTATGGACGTTACAAGTTAGGCCGCCAGAGCAGGAATTACTCTGTGCGAACACGCAGCTACAGTGCGCGATCGCGCTGAGGAAAATTCTAGGTCGGTGCAACCTACCTATAGAAGCTATTTAAGGACCAAATCTGATCTTAAACCTCATTTTCTCCGCTCCTTTTCACCAAAACATCATCTAAGAGACCCAAGAAACATTAAAGGATCATTTTGTGAGTGCATTTAAGCAACAGGACTATATACGAGGCTCGGGAAACGTATAGGGTTTTGTAGTTCTTGTTCTAAACATCAAATATTGATGGGATGAAGGAAGATATTTAAGATAAGTAAGATTTCAAGATCTTCCAACCTTGATTGAGGTAAGAATATTCTTTACTATGGATATTATGAATTGTATCATGGAAATTTAGTTGTTAAAGCTTCGTAAAGTCTAGTGATGGGTTGAGAAATTGGGGAAAACATCGTGTGTGATGTTTTATTGAGCATATTGACGTTGATGATGATGTTGTTGATATTGGTGTTGCTATTGTTATTGTTTTATTGGTATTGTGATTTCGGGTTAGGGATATAAAGAGGGGAGATGTTGCCCGAATTCCGACAGATTATAAGAGGATTTAACTTGAAGGCTTAAGACAAGCATATGACGATAAGCCTAACAATAGTATGAATTCTCTTGAATGTAGATTTACGAGCTTGGGAGGACAAGCGTTAAGTAGTTAAAGTTAAGGTGACCGAAAAGGCATGTTAAGGCTAGTCTCTTTCTTTCTACAGGCATGACTCTTTTCTTATGAATCCATACATGCTTTCCATAACGTCCTTATTTCCAGTAAGCTAGAAGTTCATGATTCTTAAAGTCCTTATGATACTAAAGATAGATGTCTTCTATGATGATAATGATAATGATAATGATGATGATCCCATTTCTAGAGATTCCAAAGCATATGGTTTTGATGATATGATGAGATTATTGAGGTTAATCATGATTTTCTTGATGTTATTCATTGATGATGATCTCACCTTATGATAATTGTTCCTTCAAGGTGAGATATAGCGATGATGATTAGTTCATAATATAAATCGGAGGTTACCGACCTTACGTCACTCCCATAAAATAGTAGTTTTTATTTGGGCTCTCAAGAATGCTAATTATATATATATATATATATATATATATGGGAAAAAGGGTGAGGCGTTATATATGCATAACCACATGATCAGTTGGCATATTATGATATCGGCCCGGACCCGGGATATATGGGTATATGGATCGGCTGCACGTTCCGCAGCAATATAATATATTTATGGATCGGGCTGCACGTTCCGCAGCAATATCATATATTGTTGGATCGAGCTGCACGTTCCGTAGCAAAACTATGTTATATTTGTATGAAAAATGGTTTTTTTAAAGAGACTAAGTATGCATGGTATCCGCCTTAAGAGGCATTCAAATGTACAGGTTATCTCTTTAACTCATGTTATGTTCCACATCTCTTGTTATGTTGTTATTCATGCCTTACATACTCGGTACATTATTCATACTGGCGTCCCTTCTTGGGGATGCTGCTTTCATGCCCGCAGGTAGACAGGTAGACAAATCTGATCCTTAGGGGATTCATCAGTGGAGTTTCAGAAAGGCTCCAGTTGTTTCGGAGCTACAAATTATTAGTACTACTCTTGTGTATATATATACTTGGGCATGGCGGAGTCCTTCCCCGTCTTCACGGATTCCTGTATTCTATATAGAGGCTCGTAGACAGATATGTGCAGCTAGAATTCCAATATCGTTATCAGTTTATATTGTTGTATTATATTTTGGATGCCTTGTTGGCTTATGTTTATGGGCATAGTTACTGATGATTATATAGCGATGTGTCATTATCTTGTGATATATTCCCTTTCAGATGACGATGCCCATAAGCTATCTTTGTGGTCCACCTAGAAATGATTATAAGATGTATGTTCAGAGGTGCTCGGTGGGTTAGCTCCGGGTGCCAGTCTTGGCCCTCTGGATGGGTCGTGAAACTAACAGCTAGCCGAATACGCAATCGAGTGCCCCATAGTAAAACACAATCTATTCCATACGAAAAATGGAAAAGACAGAAGCCGAATTTGGAATACTTCAAAGTGTGGGGGTGTTTGGCCAAAGTGCAAGTTCTTAAACCCAAAAGAGTTAAAATAGGACCTAAAACCATTGATTATGTTTTCATAGGATATGCCACAAATAGTAAGGCGTGTCGATTTTTGGTTCAAAAGTCAGAAAATCCTGACATTCAGGTGAATACGGTAATTAAATCAGATAATGCAGACTTCTTTGAAAACATATATCTGTATAAAAAGGAATGTGAGTCGTCTAGCGAAGGATCTAGAACATTAAAGAACGTCTACTTCCTTTGGACCAGATTTTCCAACATTTTTGTTGGAATATGAGCCTCGAACTTTAAACGAAGCTATGTGTTCATCGGAAGCTCAATTTTGGAAAGAAGCAATCAATAGTGAGATAGAATCCATATTGAATAACCATACTTGGGAATTAGTTGATCTTCCTCCAGGGAACAAACCTTTAGGTTCCAAATGGATTTTCAAACGGAAAATGAGACATGATAGCACTATTGATAAATATAAGGCAAGACTAGTTGTTAAAGGGTTTACACAACGAGAAGGTCTTGATTATTTTGATACATACTCACCAGCAATGAGGATTACATCTATGCGGGTGTTAGTAGCGTTAGCCGCTGTTACACCTCAAATATTTTCCCGTGAACGTACAACGAATAGACTAACAAAGAATACGAGTATATGATGTTTTAATAAGAAGGGGATGCCGTTTAACGACCCTGAGTAATATTTCAAAGGTAATTGCAATAAGAGATAGGTTATGCTCCACAACGACTACTTATGGGTCCTGAAAATGTGAAAAGTCGCAGATTTGCACTTTGGCCCAGTCGATCGTAAAATGAAATACGGACCGTAAAGTGGTATACGGCCCCTAAACTACCATGTCGTATTTCAACTTACAAAACTTCAACTTTCTGCCAAATGATCAAATGGTTAAATACGACTTGGAATACGGACCGTAAATCGAAATACGACCCGTAAACCGTGATCGTAAATCACCATGACCTCCAGCATACCTTTCTGGTTCTGTTATGCTTAAATATGTCACACCCTAACCTTGGTAGGGCATGATGGGCACCCGACTCCCTTCAGAGTCGAGCGAACCCTAAGATATTCGCTCTTATCAACATCTCTTATCAAAATCTGTCATCTCAATTTTTATTTTTTTTAAAAGAGTGACATGAAACTTTTCAAAGTAGAGATCACTGTTTTTATACAGACCATAATACCTTTCAATCAACTATGTACTCCTTACCAACTAACGTTATCTGAAAATGCATACTCTTTTAACATATACACATGACATAGGACAAGGCGAGCCAAAGAGGCTACCACCACTTCTGTACAACAAAATAATGGCCGATAAGGCCAAACAAAAATCATGACACCCATGCTGTTCACAGACTTCTAAAGAGTATGACCTGCAAAGTATATACACAAAATTATACCAAAACAGGGACAGCCTCCGAAGCAAATGGAGCTGTCTGACTCCCAGTGCTGACTCCCCCTAAGTAGCTGGGTCGCCGGGTCGCGTCCCTGAACCTGCGGGCATGAAGCGCAGCCCCCCGAAGAAAGGGGGTCAGTACGGAATATGTACTGAGTAAGTAAAGCATCACTGAATCGTAAATCAGGAAAGTGCGACAATAAACGAGTTTAGAAATCAAACTGTAAATAACCGGATACAGCATTTCGAACCAAGACCTGTGACCTTTGTCCAAATTCTAGCATAGACAATATAAATACAACATACGCAAGTATTAGAATATACAATATGAATTTAGTATCATAATAGTCCCTTCGGACGGCCGCTTCCGGCCTAATAGTAAAAATAATAATGATAGTAATAATGATAATAATAATAATGATAATAGTAATAGCCCCTTCGGGCGTACCGGTTCCGACATACGTCTATCCTGGCCCCTTCGGGCATGCCGGTCCCGTAATAATAATGATGATGGCCCCTTCGGGCATGCCGCGTCCGGCGTAATAATAATGGTGTTGGCCCCTTCGGGCATGCCGGCCCAACATACGGCTATCCTGGCCCCTTCGGGCATGCTGGTCCCGACATAATAATAGTCCTGGCCCCTTCGGCATGCCACTCGTGACATACGGCTACCCTGGCCCCTTCGGGCATGCCACTTGCGACATTTTTAATAATGATGATGTCACTCAACCTAATCCATAACTGTCAATACAAGGAAGAAACGCTAGGGAGTGTAAACATAAATCGCAAGTGAAATGGAATGGTAAAATCTCGCACCCCCTTCGGAGTGGTTTTGAAAATAAATTTTTATGTTTGTTTGTACAAAACTAGTTCCTTTTAAAATCATTAGTGAACTACAAGCACGTCTCAAATTAATCCGAGTTAGCTTACGAATATTAACGACCATATGCACGCAAATCGATGTTAAGACTCGATAGACACGTTTGCTTATCGAGACCCGAATGATTAGAAACAAGTTTCGAGTCAATCCGGTTTAATATGAGGAAGTAACGAGCGTTTGAAGTATAGAACGTTCAACACATGTTTCAGAAGCTATCTTTTCGGAAAACCGAAGCAATAATCATATTAGAGACGTTATTACACAACAAAAGTATTATAGAACTTAATGAGGTAGTTAAAACACTATCCTTCGGTGGTCGGGACAATAGCCAAAGGTTTCCCTTAATTATTATACAGAAATAAGTCAACTGGAACAATACGAAAAAGGTTTCGAGGATTGTGGGCCCAACTCGGGTCAAGTCGAGGTGGCGTACATAGATTTCGAACAATAGGCTTTGTGAAGTCATCCATGAAAGTTTGTGGGGCGATCCGGTTCAGTATAAAAAGTTACGAACGTTTAAACTATTTTTCTATCACAACATAAGGTGCCTAATTCAATTACACTGAATGAATAAGAGTCAAAATTAGGCTCAGGTTTCTAGGAATAGAGTTTCCCCCGAGGCTTGTACCATAACCTATTATGTCTAGGACATGCCAAAAGAAAGAAAGGTTAGGCTTTACATACCTTATTTGCTTCTTACGCTCGTCCAAACTCAATTCCCGTTTCGTCCAAAATCTACAATTGGTCATAGTTGCCAAATGTAAGTCATATACTTTTAGAATTTAAATCTTAAATTCATATTGTCTACCGAAATTTCGGCAGCATTTCCCCTATAAATTCAACATCCCCGAGATTTATCTCGGCCATACCACCAACAACAACACCCAACCATACCAACAACAACATCAACACTCATCACAAAACACATTATAGCACAAATAGTCTCTCTTCTACATTATGCAACAACTTCCATTCCAACTTCACAATTTCAAACTAATATCAACATTTCCATATTCATTAATTTACTTAAGACCATATAAATACGATTCGGGGCCATTCACATATAATCCGAGAGCATTTCATATTATTCCACAAAATATACCATAATTCCATCAAAACCATAATTCACCTAAAACTTCCAATCTTCCACATAATCATTCACAACACATTTTCATTTTCCAATTTCACCATCAATCATCATAATTTGCATCTTCCAACTTCATTTTCATAGTTACATGGACTATAATAAAATCACACACTTTCCGACAACAACTTAGTAACAATTTTCTCATGCCAACTAAAACCATTAGCCTTCCATTTTCATCACAAGGCTACAACGACATGATTAACATACTAAATAATTTAATTTATGATCCTCTTCCACTTAATGTTCACGGCCAACACACATACATCCACAACACACAAAATTTTCATACTTTTCATTCATTCCTACATACTATAACATATATAACCTTCCATAACATGATAAGAACATGAAACTCTTACCTTTTTCCCAAGATTTCCACTTGCCACTAAAGTTGTTCCCTTGCCAAAATAATTATACCATGTTGGAGAGGGTTTTGAGCTTAATGGAAATACAAGAAAATTAGGATTTTTGGATCAAAGATTGAGGGGCAAAAAATTTTCTCTTCTCTTCTTTTTCTCCTCTTGGCCGAAGGCCTTTCTCTTTCTCCTCTCTATCTTCTTTTGTTTTACTTTGTCTTGAATCTTCTATGGATAATCATCTATTTATTTATCCTCTTAATTAATTTGTCACATGGAATAATTCCATGGACTTGGGCCTTTGGCCATAGGGCCGGCCACCCCCTCCAATTGGGCCTTAATTTTCATTACTTATTTTGAGCCCAATGACGTATGGATCACATTTTGTAATTCCCGAAACTAATTTTCAAAATTCCAAATTTGCCATTGGCCTTCTTCCGTATTTCTGCACCCATATCTTTCATGAGTAACACACACATATTGGCTACAACCAAAATATGGCCTCATTTCTTACAAGCCAAAATTATTTCGAATTTTTTCCGAATGTTCAAAATTACGGGATATAACAAAATACAACCACGAAGTACGGCCCGTAAACTAGAATATGGACCGTAAACTGAGTTTACGACCACTGTGCACTTCAACTACTGTTCATTCCGGATTAGATTTTAAGTCATTAAAAGGAGACCCACGCTCATTAAATTCATTTCATTTCCACGATGCTTCTCTCTAGAAACCTTTAGAATATTCTCCACTCTTCATCTACAAGAAAACAAAGGAAATCAAAGATCAATATCAAGAATCCAAGTGAATGAAGTGTATGAAACTCATCAAGGTTCATCCAAGTTAAGAAATTCCAAGAGAAGCAAACTAGGGTGTTGGTGCAAGAAGAGTAATACCACTCAAGGCTTGTTCCTACAACATCTAAGGTAAGTTTTATGGCGTTTACATGTTATTTAGGGTATGGAAGAGTTGAAACACTTAGATTATAGAAGGATGTAAGAAATGGGTCATGAAAGTGTGAATAGCAGCAATGTTGAGTAAAGGTTTGAATTGAGCCATGATCATTAATAATTTGTGATTATGAAAACGCTATGAATGACATTTAGAACATCGAATAAGTGTCCTATTTGAGAAAAATGCAACGATGAACCATTGCCATGATTATGGAGAAATTGAAGACAAATTGTGAAATACGGATGTTGTAAGTGAATGATGAGTGTTGTCTATCATATTGAGAATATCGTTATGAACGTTTGAGAGTTGACATAGAATGTGGGGAAAGTAGTATAAACAAAGGAAGTGTTGTCCAATTTTCACTAGAAATAGTAGCGCGTTCTTATAGTCGACTAACTAACGTTAATGCGGATTCCCTCTTGCAGGTAGAAACGTGATATTGAAGGAGGACAAGCGAACGATAGCTTAGTTAAACGTAAAAGGTATGTAAGGCTTATCCCTTCCTTCAAAGGCATGAATCTTCCAAGTTTTTCCATGATCCTCCTATATGATGGAGCTTATGAGTCTGTAAATATACTAAACTACATACGAGCATGATAGTGATGATGATGAGTTAAAGTATAGCGATTCGAGAGTTTGTGATATTATTGCTCACACTCGCCTTATGTATTATTTCCTTCAAGGTGAGGCAAGATACTCGTAAATGTTCATAATATAATCGGGGGTTCACGACCTTATGTCACCCCGATGTAGTTATGGTTGTCTTCAAAGTTTAATGTACTTTCCTAATAATAAATGTGAAATAATGCTAATTCATGATATGTCTATAAGATGATCAATGATGCTAGCTTATAATATGCCTATGTTATGTATGAAAATGTCGAGCTATGATAAGATTACGATATGTTCATGAGATATGTAATAATGAAGGATTATGATTGATGATATGACAATATGATTCCACCGCGCCTATATGGCTGGGCATGTCACCGCTAAGGCGGGCTGCATATGATTCCACCGTGCCTCCATGGCCGGACATGTCACCGCTAAGGTGGGTTGCTATGTTTACACCGAGCCTAGAGGGCCGGGCATGACACCACTAGTGGGTGGCATATGATAGTTACCCGGACGCGGGATAACGATGAGGATTGTGATGTGACGAGATATGTGATGTGATGACATATGTACTATGATTATGTAAAATATGATATAAGTACGAAATGTATTTGCTTACGACACTCTTGTAGGTTATATATTTCTCTTATGGCTCACGATCCTCCTATTATTTTTATTTCATTCTTGTCTTACATACTCAGTACAATGTTCGTACTGACGTCCGTTTTCTTTGGACGCTGTGTTCATGCCCACAGGTAGACAGGGAGGCGAGCTTGAGCCAGACTCGTAGGAGCTGTTAGCTGATTGAAAGCACTCCTTTGTTCCAGAGGTGCTTGATTATTCTTTTGTGTTCATTTGTATATGTGGGCATGACGGGGTCCTGTCCCGTCTACATGTTTAGTACTCCAGTAGAGGCTCGTAGGTACGCAGTGTGGGTTATGTGGTTTCACGAGGTTGCCATCATGTATATATATATATATATATATATATATATATATATATATATATATATATATATATATATATATATATATATATATATATATATATTATTTTGATAGCCTAATGGCTTATGTATATAAAAGGGTAATCTGTTTGAAATTGAAGATGATTTCCAAAAACAATTAGTATAAAATTGATAAAGAAACGTCGGATGAGTATAATGAGTAATAGAATGAGTGGTGCTCGGTGGTTAGCCCCGGGTACCCGTCGCGGCCCCTAGCTGGGTCGTGACAAAAGTGGTATCCGAGCGGTTCAGTCCTAGGAAGTGTCTACGAGCCGTGTGTAGTAGCGTCTTATTTATGGTGTGTTGCGCGCCACATCAATAAACAAGAGGCTACAGGGCATTTAGGAAAAATGACCATCTTTCTTCTATGAGATCGTGCGATAGAGCCATGTATAAGATTTTGTCCTCCCTAATAGTGTGTTATGATTTCAAAATGCCACCAAAGGGAAAGGCTACAGCCACCCAGAAGGGCAAGACTACGACAAAGGGGCGGGTAGGAAGAGAGCCTCCGATGAATATAGAAGAAGGCGAATCACATAATGAGGCCTTTTCTAATACTTCTTCTACTCTGCCCAATGTGGAAGAGCAAGGAGGAGCCCCAGCTCCAATGCCTCCACCGGTTGCTTTGGGTCAACAAATGACCGAGGCCATACATATATTGACACAGTTGGTTGTCGCTCAGGCACAGCGGCAGAATGCAGGCCCAAGTGATCGGGCAGCTTGTACTCGAGCCCGTGATTTTATGAGTCTAAATCCTCCGGAGTTCTTCGGGTCAAAACTAGATGAAGACCCGCAAGGTTTCATAGATGAGATGTTGAGGACATTGAATATTGTCCATGCCTCCAAAATTGAATCCGTGGAGTTGGCATCTTATAGACTCCGGGATGTGGCAGTTTTATGGTATAATAACTGGGTGTTATCAAGAGGAGAGAATGCGCCTCCTCCGGTTTGGCAAGAATTCGTGGATGCTTTTATTCGTCACTATTTGCCACCCGAGGTCCGCCGAGCTAGAGCGGATAGATTTCTAAATTTGAGGCAAGGAAACATGAGTGCCCGGGAGTATAGCATGCAATTTTATTCTTTGGCTAGATATGCCCCGACTATGGTGGCCGACATGGGAGACCGTGTACATCGATTTGTGAGTGGCTTGGGGCCACATTTGTTCAAGCATTGCCTGACGGCCTCTTTGCAAGAAGGGATGGATATTTTCCGAATACAAGCCCATGCCCAAAACTTAGAGGGACGGAAACAACCACAAAGGGGTGATCGCGACAGTGATAGAAGACAAAGAAAAAGGGCTAGATCTATGGGCACAGGCAGTGATTATAGAGGGGGATCGAGGCAGACCTATTCCCGGCATTCAGGTTAGTCAGTGACTAGTGCGCCTCCACGATTCGTGGATAAGGGATTTGATCGCTATTTTCCTTCAGGACAGGGTCAGAGTTCGAGAGCTTCGGGTTCTCAGTTTGGGGGTGATTACAGTCAGAGGAGACCACCAGTTCCACGATGTAGCCGGTGCCGTAAATTGCACTCAGGGTCATGTCATCAGGACACGGATGCTTGTTATGTTTGTGGACAGACTGGGCATTTAATGAGAGATTATCCCTCGCGATATGGTAGAGGTGGGGCTCAGCCCACAGGTTCAGCATCTGGTTCTTCCTTAGTGCACTCGGTAGGGCAGACTCCCCAGATGTCAGCAGGCCAAGGTAGAGGCAGAGGGGTAGCACCTACTTCAGGTGTCACTCAGCCCCGTGTATTTGCTTTAGCCGGACGGCAGGATCTTGAGTCCTCCCCGAATGTGGTTACAGGTACATTGTCTATATTTTCCCGTGATATGTATGCATTGATAGATCCGGGTTCTACATTCTCTTATATTACTCCATATGTTGCTAGTTGTATTGGGGTGAAACCTGAGCCAATCAAACCTTTTGAGGTGTCTACTCCGATTGGTGATCCCATTATAGCTAAACAAGTGTATAAAAATTGTGTAATTGTGATATGTGATCGCCAGACCAAAGCTGATTTAATCGAACTGGAAATGTTAGATTTCGATGTAATTATGGGTATGGATTGGTTGGCATCATGTTATGCTAATGTCGATTGCCGAACGAAAGTGGTGCGATTTTAATTTTTGGGAGAGCCCGTTCTTGAATGGAAGGGTAATACAGCATCTCCAAAGGGTAGGTTTATTTCCTATCTTAAGGCAAGGAAGATGATAGCTAAAGGCTATATTTATCATCTAGTTCGAGTTCATGACACCGAGGCAAAGTCGCCAACTTTCCAATCAGTTCCGGTAGTGAATGAATTCCAAGATGTATTTCCCGATGAGCTTCCAGGTCTTCCTCTAGAAAGAGAAATTGATTTTGCTATTGACGTGTTGCCGGACACCAAGCCTATTTCTATTCCTCCGTATCGAATGGCTCCAGAAGAATTGAAAGAGTTAAAGGCACAGTTGAAAGATTTTCTCAAAAAAGGGTTTATTAGACCCAGTTCATCACCGTGGGGAGCCCCAGTCTTGTTCATGAGAAAGAAAGACGGGTCCCTGCGAATGTGTATCGATTATAGGCAATTGAACAAGGTGACGATAAAGAACAAATATCCTCTTCCGAGGATTGATGATTTATTTGACCAGCTACAGGGTTCCAAATGGTTTTCAAAAAGAGACTTGATATCGCGTTATCATCAAGTGAGGGTTAGAGAAGCGGATATTCCCAAAACAACCTTCAGGACGAGATATGGCCACTATAAGTTCAGGGTGATGTCGTTTGGATTTACTAATGCTCCGGCCGTGTTTATGAATTTGATGAATAATGTATTCAGGCCACTCTTGGATTTATTCGTGATAGTATTCATCGATGATATCTTGGTATACTCTGGCACAGAATCAGAACATGCAGATCATTTGCGAATTGTTCTTGGCATCCTTCGAGCCCGAGAATTGTATGTAAAATCTTCAAAGTGCAAGTTTTGGCTGAATTCTGTAACATTTCTGGGCCATGTTATTTCAGATGATGGCATTCGAGTCGACACTCAGAAAATTGAGGTTGTGAAGACTTGGCCAAGGCCTACAAAAGTCCATAGTTTTCTGGGTTTGGCAGGTTATTATTGAATATTCGTAGAGGGCTTTTCATTTATTTCAGCCCCATTGACGAAGCTAACCCAGAAATCAGCTAAATTCCATTGGAATGATGCTTGTGAGCGTAGCTTCAAAGAGTTGAAAGACAGATTGACCTCAGCTCCGATCTTAACACTTCCAGAAGGGTCAGATGTCTATGTGGTGTATTGTGACGCTTCCGGTGTTGGATTAGGATTTGTCTTAATGCAGCACGGTAGAGTTATTGCATATGCTTCGAGGCAGCTGCGGAAACATGAAAAGAACTATCCAACTCATGACCTCGAATTGGCTGCGGTTATTCATGCACTAAAAATGTAGAGACATTACTTGTATGGTGTTCATGTTGATATCTATACAGATCACAAAAGTCTTCAGTACATTTTCAAGCAGAAGGAGCTGAACCTGCGGCAGAGGCGGTGGTTAGAATTGTTGAAACATTATGATGTGAGTATTTTGTACCACCCCGGAAATGCCAATGTAGTAGCCGATGCGCTTAGCCGCTTATCAATGGGCAGTTTATGCGAAGTTCCTCCGGAAAAGAAAAAGATAGTTCACGAGCTCTATAAATTAGCTAATCTTGGAGTGCGTGTAATTGATTCGGGTAGTGCCGGGATTGGCATTAACGAACCTACAGTTTCATCTTTGAATATAGAAGTGAAAGAACAGCAATATGAAATCCTAAACTGTGCCGTTACAGAGACATATCTCATGGGGAAGAGAAGTCTCCATTCAAAGTTTCTATGGATTGAATTCTTAGATACCGAGGTAGGCTATGTGTGCCGAAGGTGGTAGAATTACGCCGACGAATTCTAGAGGAAACACATTGTTCTCGGTATTCTATTCACCCAGGTGCAACCAAGATGTATCACGACCTTAAACAAATATATTGGTGGGATGGCATGAAAAGAGATATAGCAGAATTTGTAGTCCAATGTTCAAATTGCCAACAAGTAAAGATTGAACATCAAAAGCCAGGAGGCTTATTGCAAGCAATGGAAATCCCTACTTGGAAATGGGAAGTGATCAACATGGATTTTATTGTGGGGTTACCTCATTCCCGTGGCAAGTATGATTCAATATGGGTGATCGTGGATAGATTGACGAAAGCAGCCCATTTTCTTCCAGTTAGAACCACGTAATCAGCCAAAGATTATGCGAGGTTATATCTCAAGGAAATTGTACGACTCATGGTATTCCATTATCTATTATTACAGATAGAGGGGCACAGTTTGCAGCCAAGTTCTGGAAGTCCTTCCAAGAAGGTCTAGGCACTCAAGTGAAGCTTAGCACGACATTTCATCCACAGACTGATGGACAAGCCGAGCGTACTATTCAAACTTTGGAAGATATGCTACGGTCATGTATATTAGATTTTGGTGGTAGCTGGGATGATCACTTATCCCTTATTGAGTTTTCTTACAATAATAGTTATCATTCCAGTATTCAAATGGCCCCATATGAAGCTTTATATGGGAGGAAATGTAGATCGCAGTCGAATGGTTCGAAATAGGAGAAGCACAATTAGTAGGCCCTGAATTGATTCAACAAGCGGTGGAAAAAGTTAAGGTGATCCGAGATCGATTATTGACAACCCAAAGTCGCCAAAAGTCTTATGCAGAAAATTGCCGACGAGACTTGGAATTCCAGGTTGATGATTGGGTATTTTTGAAAGTATCGCCAATGAAAGGGGTGATGAGATTTGGTAAGAAAGGGAAGCTAAGTCCTAGATACATTGGACCCTATAGAATTATCCGCAAGGTGGGTCAGGTGGCCTATGAATTGGACTTACCCTCGGAGCTTGAATCAGTCCATCCATTCTTCCACGTTTCGATGCTCCGCAAGTGCATTGGAGATCCCACAAAGATTGTCCCGATAGATAATGTGCAAGTAACAGAAAAGCTAACCTATGAAGAAGTGCCTATTGCTATTCTAGACAGGCAAGTGCGAAGACTCCGAAATAAAGAGGTAGGTTCAGTTAAAGCCTTGTGGCGAAACAATAACCGGGAAGAAATGACTTGGGAGGCGGAAGAGCAGATAAAAATCCGCGTACCCGCATTTATTTCAAACCCCAGAAGAAATTCAAGATGAAACATCAACGATATAAGGCATATATATGCTTACTTTTCATGCTTTTGGTCGTGTGTGGCCATAGATATGTTTCTATTGTGATGTAGCCCTGTGAGGCAATGATATTATGGGTTGAGATGACAGGATGGTAGTGCCATATTACAGGGGAAACTCTGGCGAAATTTTTGTAGAATCCCGAGTGTTTAGCATTCGAGGACGAATGTTCCAAAAGGGGGGAAGAATGTTACACCTCGGAAATTTCCCAGTGAACGTACAATGAATAGACTAACAAAAAATACGAGTATATGATGTTTTAATAAGAAGGGGACGACGTTTAATGACCCTGAGTAATATTTCAAAGGTAATTGCAATAAGAGATAGGTTATGCTCTACAACGACTACTTATGGGTCCTGAAAATGTGAAAAGTCGCAGATTTGCACTTTGGCCCAGTCGATCGTAAAATGAAATACGGAACGTAAAGTGGTATACGGCCCGTAAACTACCATGTCGTATTTCAACTTACAAAACTTCAACTTTCTACCAAATGATCAAATGGTTAAAAACGACTTGGAATACGGACCGTAAATCGAAATACGGCCCCGTAAACCGTGATCGTAAATCACCATGACCTCCAGCATACCTTTCTGGTTCTGTTATGCTTAAATACAACCACGAAGTACGGCCCGTAAACTAGAATATGGACCGTAAACTGAGTTTACGACCACTGTGCACTTCAACTACTGTTCATTCCGGATTAGATTTTAAGTCATTAAAAGGAGACCCACGCTCATTAAATTCATTTCATTTCCACGTGCTTCTCTCTAGAAACCTTTAGAATATTCTCCACTCTTCATCTACAAGAAAACAAAGGAAATCAAAGATCAATATCAAGAATCCAAGTGAATGAAGTGTATGAAACTCATCAAGGTTCATCCAAGTTAAGAAATTTCCAAGAGAAGCAAACTAGGGTTTTGGTGCAAGAAGAGTAATACCACTCAAGGCTTGTTCCTACAACATCTAAGGTAAGTTTTATGGCATTTACATGTTATTTAGGGTATGGAAGAGTTGAAACACTTAGATGATAGAAGGATGTAAGAAATGGGTCATGAAAGTGTGAATAGCAGCAATGTTGAGTAAAGGTTTGAATTGAGCCATGATCATTAATAATTTGTGATTATGAAAACGCTATGAATGACATTTAGAACATCGAATAAGTGTCCTATTTGAGAAAAATGCAACGATGAACCATTGCCATGATTATGGAGAAATTGAAGACAAATTGTGAAATACGGATGTTGTAAGTGAATGATGAGTGTTGTCTATCATATTGAGAAGGTCGTTATGAACGTTTGAGAGTTGACATATAATGTGGGAAAGTAGTATAAACAAAGGAAGTGCTGTCCAATTTTCTCTAGAAATAGTAGCGCGTTCTTATAGTCGACTAACTAACGTTAATGCGGATTCCCTCTTGAAGGTAGTAACGTGACACTGAAGGAGGACAAGCGAACGATAGCTTAGTCAAACGTAAAAGGTATATAAGTCTTATCCCTTCCTTCAAAGGCATGAATCTTCCAAGTTTTTCCATGATCCTCCTATATGATGGAGCTTATGAGTCCGTAAATATACTAAACTACATACGAGCATGATAGTGATGATGATGAGTTAAAGTATTGCGATTCGAGAGTTCATGATATTATTTCTCACACTCGCCTTATGTATTATTTCCTTCAAGGTGAGGCAAGATACTCGTAAATGTTCATAATATAATCGGGGGTTCACGACCTTATGTCACCCCGATGTAGTTATGGTTATCTTCAAAGTTTAATGTACTTTCTTAATGATAAATGTGAAATAATGCTAAGTCATGATATGTCTTTAAGATGATCAATGATGCTAGCTTAGAATATGCCTATGTTATGTATGAAAATGCCGAGCTATGACAAGATTACGATATCTTCATGAGATGTGTAATAATGACGGATTATGATTGACGATATGACAATATGATTCCACCATGCCTAGATGGCCAGGCATGTTACCGCTAAGGTGGGCTGCATATGATTCCACCGTGCCTCAATGTCCGGGCATGTCACCGCTAAGGCGGGCTGCTATGTTTACACCGAGCCTAGAGGGGCGGGCATGATCACCACTAGTGGGCAGCATATGATAGTTACCCGGACGCGGGATAACGATGAGGATTGTGATGTGACAAGATATATGATGTGATGACATATGTACTATGATTATGTAAAATATGATATAAGTACGAAATGTATTTGCTTACGACACTCTTGCAAGTTATATCTTTCTCTTATGGCTCACGATCCTCCTATTATATTTATTTCATTCTTGTCTTACATACTCAGTACAATGTTCGTACTGACGTCCGTTTTCTTTGGACGCTGTGTTCATACCCACAGGTAGACAGGGAGGTGAGCTTGAGCCAGACTCGTACGAGCTGTTAGCCGATTGAAAGCACTCCTTTGTTCCGTAGGTGCTTGATTATTCTTTTGTGTTCATTTGTATATGTGGGCACGACGGGGTCCTGTCCCGTCTACATGTCTAGTACTCCAGTAGAGGCTCGTAGGTACACAGTGTGGGTTATGTGGTTTCACGAGGTTTCCATCATGTATATATATATATATATATATATATATATATATATATTATTTTGATAGCCTAATGGCTTATGTATATAAAAGGGTAATGTGTTTGAAATGGAAGATGATTTCCAAAAAAATTTAGTATAAAATTGATAAAGGAACGTCAGATGAGTATAATGAGTAATAGAACGAGTGGTGCTCGGTGGTTAGCCCTGGGTACCCGTCGCGGCCCCTATCTGGGTCGTGACAGCCGCCGTGTTCGATCTTGAAATCCATCAAATGGATGTGGAAAAAACCTTCTTAAATGGAGATTTGGAGGAAGAAATCTACATGGAACAACCCGAAGGGTTTGTAGTTACCGGGAAAGATAAGAAGGTGTGCCGACTTGTTAAGTCTCTTTACGGACTAAAACAAGCACCCAAACAGTGGCATGCAAATTTTGACCATACGATGTTGTCAAATGGATTCAAGATAAATGAGTGTGATAAATGTGTCTACATTAAGAACACTCCGAACCACATCGACAATATTTGTTTGTACGTGGAGGATTTGTTGATAATGAGTAACGACATTGCTAACATAAATGCTACTAAGCGCATGCTTGCTAGTTAGTAAGTTTGATATGAAAGACTTAGGAGTTGTCGATTTAATCTTGGGAATTAAAATCCATAAGACTTCTCATGGTCTAGCATTGTCTCAATCTCATTATATTGAAATGGTACTTGAAAAGTTCAAGGATTTGGTCTTTAAAGTTGCAGAGACACCTATTGATGTGAACCTTGCTCTTGCTAAGAATAAAGGTGAAAGTCATTCTCAATTAGATTATGCAAGAGTTTTGGGAAGTTTGATGTATATCATGAACTGTACGCGACCTGATATTACATGTGCTATAAGTAAACTAAGTTGCTACACTAGTAATCCCGACCAAAATCATTGGCTGGCAATGAAACAAGTTTTGGGGTATTTGAAACATAATCAAAACTTTGCTTTGCATTATAACAGGTATCCTGCAATTATTGAAGGATACAGTGATGCAAATTGGGTCACCAGATCAACTGAAACAAAATCTACAAGTGGATACATTTTAACCATTGGTGGAGGAGCAGTGTCTTGGAAGTCATCCAAACAGACATGTATTGCCCGCTCTAGAATGGAGTCTGAGTTCATAGCTTTAGACAAAGCCGGTGAAGAAGTTGAACGGCTCCAGAATTTCTTAGAAGACATTCCTTTTTGGCCCAAACCGTGGGCTCCTATATGCATACATTTGCGATATCCAAGCGGCTATAGGAAGGGTCGTGAATGTTATGTATCACGAAAAGTCTCGTCACATATGATGAAGACATAATACCATTAGACAACTACTCTGAAGTGGAATTATCACAATTGGCTATGTTAAGTCAAGAGATAATGTGTCGGATCCACTAACTAAGGCCTAACTAGAGAGGTGGTTGAAAGATTATCGAGGGTAATGGGACTATGGCCGAGAACAAGTCATTGTGGCGGTAAATCTACCTAGAAGATTGGAGATCCCAAGATCTAGGTTCAAAGAGATCAAACAAAGTCATTGATGACGGTTCAACATTGTCAAAATAACTTTTTTGGTCCATTCTCGTGATGAGACAATGTTCAGTACCAGGATAAAGCATTATGGCTTTTTAATGGTTTCTAAGTGTGATATGCGGTATATCAAATAATGTATCTACGAGATAACACTTTTAGAAATCACCTATGTAAGTGTGAAGTATAAGCCGCTTCAAGGAGAATTCTGTAAGGCCAATTCTCTACGCAATTATGAACCAGGCAGTGTTCATAGCTGAAACGAACAAAACAATGAGAACTAAAGATGGTTAAAGGGTTGATTGTGTGACATGTGGTTGTCTAGGTATACACCAAAGCTTGACGGTTCCAAGATATCAAATCTACCGATTGACCGAGTATATCCGACATATGTTCACTACGGAAAGTTCAAAGAGAAATCTACTTATCGAGATGCGATTAATCCTTGCTTACAAATCACACAGTTTTTTGTCGTGCATGCATGTTTTTCATTATATAGCCACTCCCCATTAATAGGTGATGTATATCATGAACTATACGCGACCTAATATTGCAGACTGCAGTAATACAGTATGTCGAAAAAGTTTATCGCTGCCAAGTTCCTAGACTACAAAATGGTAGATGGAAAGTTTGTTGTTACTCAAGTTCAAGAGTTATAGGTTATCATCCACGATCTCCTCACTGAAGGTATAAGTTTAATTAATACTTTTGTGGAAAGTATTAAGTGTGTCGTTACTTACATATTGATTATTGTAGGTTTGGTTATTAGTGGTGCGTTTCAAGTAGCGGCAGTAATAGAGAAGTTGCCTCCTTTATGGAAGGACTTCAAAAATTACTTGAAACACAAACGAAAGGAGATGATGCAGGAAGATCTCATCGTTAGGTTGAGAATCGAGGAAGATAACAACGCAGCACAGAAGAAGGCTAACGGGAGACCAACCATAGGGGGAGCACATATTGTGAAAACTGCTCGAACGAATCTGAAAAGAGAAAAAAGGCATCAGGACCAAGGAACTATCCCAACAAGAAGAAATTCAAGAGAAACTACCACAATTGTGGGAAAATCAAACACAAAGCTGCAAATTGTTGTGCTCCGAAAAAGGAAAAGAAAAAGGGTAAGGCTAATATGGTTGTAACAAACGAGGAAGTTGATGACTCATGCACTATGTTGTCTGAGTACAATCTAGTGGGAAATCCTAAAGAGTGGTGGAGTGACTCTGGCGCCACTCACCACATTTGTGCTGTTAGAGAAGCCTTTGCTTCATATGCTCCTGTCGGGCCCGACGAGACCATATTTATGGGAAATTCTGCAACGACCAAGATTGAAGGTTATGGAAAGATATTGCTCAAGATGACCTCTAGCAAGGTGGTGACTCTCAAAAACGTCTGCCATGTTCCTGAAATTAGGAAAAAATTATTGTCTATCGGACTTCTAGTGAAGAACGGTTTTAAGTGTGTTTATGTTTCACACAAAGTTGTAATAAGTAAGAACGAGATGTACATAGGAAAAGGTTACCTTATAGAGGGCCTTTTCAAACTAAATGTAATGTTCGTTGATAATAATAAAACTTTTGCTTCGTCTTACTTGCTTCAGTCAAATGATTTATGGCATTCACGTTTAGGACATGTCAACTATAAGGCCTTGGGTAAAATGATTAGTTTGGAAGTATTGCCTAAGTTTGAATGCAATCAATCAAAATGTTAAATCTGTGTTGAATCTAAGTATGTTAAACATCCTTATAAGTCAGTTGAAAGGAATTCAAGTCCTTTAGACTTAATCCATATAGATATTTGTGACATGAAGTCATTCCCATCTCATGGTGGAAAGAATTATTTCATAACTTTTATTGATGATAGTACGCGATATTGCTACGATTATTTACTTAATAGTAAAGATGAAGGAAATTGAAGCATTCAGGCAATACAAAAGTGAAGTTGAGACTCAACTTAACAAAAAGATTAAAATGATAAGGAGTGATAAGGGCGGTGAATATGAATCTCCTTTTGAACAAATATGTTTGGAATATGGCATTATTCATCAAACAACTGCCCCTTACTCGCCACAATCCAACGGAATTGCGGAAAGGAAAAATAGAACATTAAAAGAGATGATGAATGCTCGGTTATTAAGTTCTGGTTTACCCCAGAACCTCTGGGGGGAAGCTATCCTAACAGCTAGCCAAATACTCAATCGAGTGCCCCATAGCAAAACACATTCTATTCCATACGAAAAGTGGAAAGGAATGAAGCCCAATTTGGAATACTTCAAAGTTTGGGGTGTTTGGCCAAGGTGCAAGTTCCTAAACCTAAAAGGGTAAAAATATGACCTAAAACCGTTAATTGTGTTTTCATAGGATTTGCCAAAAATTGTAAGGCATATCGATTTCTAGTTCACAAATCAAAAAATCCTGACATTTAGGTGAATATGGTAATTGAATCAGATAATGCTGACTTCTTTGAAAACATATATCCGTATAAAAGGGAATGTGAGTCGTCTAGCGAAGGATCTAAACGACCTCAGGAAGAAAAAAGGAAAATGTTCATGATGCGGAAAATCCAAGACGTAACAAACGTCAAAGGACCTCTACTTCCTTTGGACTAGATTTTCTAACATTTTTGTTTGAAATGAGCCTCGAACTTTCAACGAAGCTATGTCTTCATCGGAAGCTCAATTTTAGAAGGAGGCAATCAATAGTGAGATAGAATCCATATTGAACTACCATACTTGAGAATTGGTTGATCTTCGTCCAGGGAATAAACCTTTAGGTTCCAAATGGATTTTCAAATGAAAAATGAAAGCTGATGGCACTATTGATAAATATAAGGCAAGACTAGTTGTTAAAGGGTTTAGACAGCGAGAAGGTCTTGATTACTTTGATACATACTGACCGATAATGAGGATTACATCTATTCAGGTGTTAGCAGCGTTAGCCGCTGTGTTCGGTTTGAAATCTATCAAATGGATGTGAAAACAGCCCTCTTAAATGGAGATTTGGAGGAAGAAATTTACATGGAACAACCCGAAGGGTTTGTAGTTCCTGGCAAAGATAAAAAAGTGTGCCAACTTGTTAAGTCTCTTTACGGACTAAAACAAGCACCCAAACAGTGGCATGAAAAATTTGACCATACGATGCTGTCAAATGGATTCAAGATAAATGAGTGTGATAAATATGTCTACATTAAGAACACTCTGAACCACGTCGTCATTGTTTGTTTGTACATGGATGATTTGTTGATAATGAGTAACGACATTGCTAACATAAATGCTACTAAGCGCATGCTTGCTAGTAAGTTTGATATGAAATACTTAGGAGTTGCCGATTTAATTTTGGGAACTAAAATCCATAAGACTCCTCATGGTCTAGCATTGTCTCAATCTCATTATATTGAAAAGGTACTTAAAAAGTTCAAGTATTTGGACTTTAAAGTTGCAAAGACACCAATTAGTGTGAACCTTGCTCTTGCTACGAATAAAGGTGAAAGTCATTCTCAATTGGACTATGCCAAAGTGTTGGGAAGTTTGATTTATATCATGAACTGTATGCAACATGATATTGCATGTGCTATAAGTAAACCGGATTTGAAGCATACTCAAAACATTGCTTTGCATTATAACAGGTATCCTGCAGTTATTGAAGTATACAGTGATGGAAATTGGGTCACCGGATCCACTGAAACAAAATCCACAAGTGGATACGTTTTTACTATTGGTGGAGGAGCACTGCCTTGGAAGTCATCCAAACAGACATGTATCGCCCGCTCTACAATGGAGTCAGAGTTCATAGCTTTAGACAAAGCCGGTGAAGAAGTTGAATGGCTCCGGAATTTCTTAGAAGACATTCCGTTTTGGCCCAAACCATTGGCTCCTATATGCATACATTGCAATAGCCAAACGGCAATAGAAAGGACCGGGAACGTTATGTATAACGAAAAGTCTCGTCACATACGACGAAGACATAATACCGGTAGGCAACTACTCTCTCTGGTGGAATTATCTCAATTGACTATATGAAGTTAATAGATAATATGTCAGATCTATTAACTAAAGGCCTAACTAGAGAGGTGGTTGAAAGATAAGCGAGGGGAATGGGACTATGGCCGAGGACAAGTGTCACGACCCGTCTAGGGGGCCGCGACGAGCGCCCGGTGCTAGCCCACCCGGGCGCCCCTTGGCTTACACTTATACTTACATCTAGGTGAGCCACATAATTTAACATTATTCTATTCATTCATCATGCTAGTCCCATTGGACAACAATGCCTTTATATCATAATTGGCACCTATGCCAGATCAATGTTCATGAGCCGACAAGGCTAACAAAATGATATACAAAAATATAGGCCAACAAGGCCAGACATATCTAATACACGTGACTACGAGCCTCTAAGGAGAGTATAACACATCACATAAGCGGGACAGGACCCCGCTATGCCCATAATTATGTACACAAAAGAATAAGTACCCAAAAGCTATGGCTCCAAATGAAATGGAGCTCTGCTAGGTGGTCTTTGAGAATACCGCTATGGATCGAGCCTGTCTCCCTGTGCACCTGCGGGCATGACGCAGCGTCCACAAACAAAAGGACGTCAGTACGAACAATGTACTGAGTATGTAAAGCATGATTAATATCAATGTAGAAGCATAATGAACATCATAAGAAATAGCACAAGATGGGGGATGGTAATATTATCGCCATGGGCACTTACTTGCCTTTCATAGAAACTTTCCATTCTAATGTGTATTTGCGCTCATACCTCCATATCTGTATCCATATTCGTATCCATTCCATATTAGTACTCGTATTCGTATACCTACCCTTATTCACATTCATATTGTATACATAATCATATCACATACATAATCATATCATATACATAGCATTTACATAACATACCCGACCCCGAAGGTTCGGTGTTTCACGTACCCGACCATAGCTAGGCTCGGTGGTCATACATACCTGGCCAACCAAGGCTCAGTGTTACACATACATGGCCCTACCAAGGCTCAATGTTATCCGTACCCAACTGCAGTGGTGTGCGCGCGTTACGTAAGCATACATACATATACATCTATACACATACTACCCGGCCATATAGGCTCGGGATTCACAGTAGCCATACATGGGCACACATTCATACAGCTCATAAGCATCTTTACTACTTTCATCACTATCATCATCGTCATCGTTATCGTTATCGCCATTACTATTATAGTCGTCATCAATATCATTATCACTATTATCATCATTCATCACACTTATCTTCATAAGCTTACTCGTCATACGAGGAACTTAGTACAATCGTAGCATATCAAGAATCGTGAGCTTAACAACTCGGAAGATCGAATCATTTATGAGACATCATAGACTTATGGAAGATTTAGATGTTTGGCCAAAGAACCATGCCTTATGAAACAAGGGTTAGCCTTACATACCTTTGCGTTCAACTATTTACCACTTGCACGTTCTCCTCCGAAGCTCACGTTTCTACCTTCATTAAAGTCATACTATCATTAGAATCGATATCTAGCATACATGACTAAACTAGAGAAAATCGGGAAACATCTCCTCTATTTATACGACATTCCTCTATAGTGTATTTCAACTCCCAAACGTCAACAATACATTCACAATACTACAACAATAGTCATTATTCATCCACATTATCCATATTCTAGACTCACTTTTCAATCATCCATATCCATGGCCATAACGCATGACTATGTCCATTCACGTACATTGCTCATCTCATGTTCTCAGCATCATTTATAACACATTTACATTACAATACATCAAGACTCATAACTCAATTCAAACTATTTCTCAAAATGGCACTATTCCACATTCATGACCCATTTTGCCATACCTCTCTACAATCCAAGTATTTCAACTCTTAGATACCTTAAACAACATAGAAATATCATAAATCTTACCTTAGATATCATAGGAACAAGCCTTGGTTGATAATACTCCACTTGAGCAAAACCCTAGTTTATCCCCAATGAGATTTCTTGACTTGTATGATCCTTAATGGGTTGTCTTATACTTGATTCACTTAGTTTATGTTGTTGTTCACTAATAATCCTTGAATCCTTGTGGAATAAATGTAGAGAGAGGTTTTAGAGAGAAGGGGGTGTCATGTGGAAATGAAATAACGAACTTGGTCTCTTATTAATAACCCAAAATCTGATCTTAAATGAACAGTCGTCGAAAGTGCACAGTGGTTGTAAACACAGTTTACGGTCCGTATTCCATTTTACGGACAGTATTTCATGGTCGTATTTAAGAATGACAGAAACAGAAAGTCAGGCTGAGGACATGGTGGTTTACGACTCAGTTTACGGTCTGTATTCCAAGTCGTCTTTAACCATTCCAGCATTTGACAGAAAGTTGAAGTTTTTGGAAGCTGAAATACGACATGGCAGTTTACGGACCGTATACCACTTTACGGTCCGTATTTCATTTTACGACCAACTGGCCAGAATGCAAACCTGCAACTTTTCACATTTCCAAAACCTATAATTAGTCATTGTGGAGCATAACCTACCTTTCATTGCAATTGCCTTTGAAATCTTACTTAGGGTCGTCAAACGTCGTTCCCTTCTTATTAAAACATCATATACTCGTATTCTTAGTTAGTCTATTCATTGTACGTTCACGGGGGAATTCCCGAGGAGTAACAACAAGTCATCGTGGCGGTAACACTTGTTGACACCTAATTTTCACCTCATAAAATGCATATTTTAATTTTCAAATTTTTCGAGTCCAAGACGGAGTAAGGATGCCCTTAAAAAAATTAAAAATTTAAAAACCCGAGAAAATTTCAAAAGTTGATGTATAATTATTATTCCATAAAATTTAACAATTACAAGAAATTACGAGTTATTTACTTTCACAAACATGATTTGAAAAGAAGATACATATCTCGCTCCGTCTAACTCGGAAAAATTGTTAATTAAAACGACGTATGAATTACGGCTCATTTTTTTACCGCATTTTTCACATTATTAAATATTACTGGGAAGTATATCGATATTGGGCTCGTTTTGAAGCTCGTGTTTTAAAACAAAGTATTATGATTTTTATTTCGTCGAAATATTATTCTACGAGGGGCGTATTAGACTAATTAACCTAAAACTATATAAAAACTATGCTACATTTTTATAAAAAATAAGGAATAGATTTTATCCATTTGTACCTTTGTTGGTACTATTTGAATAAGGTCTTTTTGGGGAGAAAAAGTACGCCCAAGTGGCCTATTTTTGTCCATAAAATTCTAAATGCTTAGTTGGATGATTTTTAAAAATTTGAATAAGGGTTTTGGGGGGAAAAGCTATGGCCACATGGCCTATTTTTGTCCATAGAATTCTAAATTGGCTTGCCTACAAATAGAAGGGATGGACATTAAAAATGGGAGAGGTCACGTTTTTTTTTTAGAGAGAAAAAAGGGGGAAATTTTATCTTTCTATTTTGGGGATGGAGAGAACACAATAGAAAACAAAAAATATTCATCATCATCTTCCTAGAAAATGATCACGAATGACAAAAAAAAAAAAAAAGAGGGACCCATATCAATAAAAAAAATATCACCACCTTCTTTCACTCCATTTTTTACCTTCACCATTTTCACCACCTAAAAACCCATTATTGAAACCACACACAAGAGAGGAAAAAAGAAAATAAAGAAAGGGAGTTCGAAAATTAGCAAAAAGGAAAAGCTAAGGTTTACTTTATATATTCAAAAACATAGTGGCCTATACACACTCTTACTAAAAATACACAAAATATAAATACAATAGATATATATACATAGAAGAATACGGATATCATCCAAAAAATTTAAAAAGACAAAGGGGTTTTTAAAGGTTTGTGAAGTGTTGGTGCTTGAATTTGGTGGACTTAATTCCTCCTTTTGATCTTTAGGTTGCCCCATCAAAAAGTAACCTCTTATTCCATCCTTTATTTCATTTTTAGTTATGATTATATGTTATTTATGATGCTTGTGTAGTTGAAAAGGATTATGTGCTAGCCTAAGTTTATTTACATGATTAAGTGAGTATCCTATGGATTTATTACTATTTGAAAAATGAAAATAAATTAGAAGTTTGATTTAGATAATGTTAAGTGATTTTAGGTTAGTTAAATTGATAAAAGAAATATGAGAAAAAGAGTAGCTTAAGTTAGAATTTTGACATTGTGTTGGTAGGTTTAGTATGATTTATTCAATATTGTTAGCATTTGATATAAAAAAAAATAAAAAAATTACGTTGCAATTCATTTTATAAAAGTTATTTGCATTAATATTAGAATTTTTTTAAATATTTCAAAATAACATATTATATAACAGATTTAGCCAATAATTAAACATAAGTAATGTCTCAAATGAAGAGATGAATTTTACTCTCTTTCTCCCACTAAATTAGGAATTGAATGCTAGAAGTTCTTTTTTTCTATTTTCTATCTTCCCAAACTAAATTCGAATTAAATGCTAGAATAATATTTTCTCTCTCTCTCTTCCATATTTTCCAAAAATGCTAATACTACTAAATTAGGGGTTAGATGATAAAACATCATAAAAAGCATGTTTTATTTTATTTTGATGGTATGAGTACAATATAAGTAAGATCTTTGAGAATATGCATGATTATGCTTAATTAATACACAAAATTATTAACAAAATTTATGGTATGTTCCTGGTATATTAATGATATTAAACATTTATACCAGAAAATATGTCATAATTATGAAAAGCTTAAAAAATATTATATGCTCATATATAACATATTTGTGATATATTCGCCACTTAAAATTTAATTACAGGAATATATACTTGGGATATAAAAAACATGTCATATATTTTCTAGATATATATACATAAAATACACGGTTACTAATTTAATATACATCTAATATAGTTTTTTATATTAAAAAAAAAAGATGCGTACATTTTTTTTCTGAACATAGATTGTTTGTATACTTGTGTGTGTGTATATATATAGGAAGTTTTTTTGATGAACTGTATAAAGAAGTTATCCTCTCTGCATTTGTCTTTTTGCTTATTTATATGGATTATTAATTGGTGTCCTTATTAAATGGAATGTAATTTTTATATCCCGTATTTTTGAACGTCGGATTATTTGTGAGCTGAGGTGGGGCCCACACATCAAGATTTATTTTTTTTGGAACATGTGACAAGTTATATGAATCACATATGTAAAGTTAAACACAACTCAAGAAGGACCCTTGGGCCAAATCAAAGTGGAAGCCCTCCAAACGAATATTTTTAAGAAAACGTTTTCGGGTGATCTATCTTCGAGGGGCAAAAACGGTATTATAAGATTGGAATTTGGAAAAATACCAAGAAATAGAAGTTGTAGATAATGGAATTAGCTTTCCAACCATAGTTCGTGGGTTCTCAGGTGACATCGGTGCAAGGAGATATGGACATTTTAAGGTCGAAAGGTCAGTGGGCTGGGCCCAACTCGGGACCAACCGGGTTGGCCCAAAAAAATGAAAAGGAAAATTTAGGCCCAAAGAGAGAAGGGTGGCCGGCCAAGCCTAAGGCCCAACCCATGATTCTAATATTTCCCATGTGCTAAAATGAATATAAGGGTCATTTATCCATTAGAAAGTTCTTGAAACATAGAAGAGAAAAACAAAACACAAAGAAAAGCAAAAAATTAGAAGGCCTTCAGCCATAGCTAGGATTTTTCACCCCTCAAAAATCTTGATCAAAAAATTATTATCTTGTGGTTTTCCTACTATATTAAGGGTCCTTTACAACTTGGTGTAATTGTTTTGGGAGAAAAAGCACTTGTTTCTTCAAGTTGACAACTTGTTCAAGTGAAGAAGATAGGAGAAAAAGATAACAATCAATTTATTTTTCTTATGTTATGAAGTTTGGTTTATGTTGTAGTATGTAGAAATGAGTAGAATTTGTGAAAATATAGAAGTTTGCAAAGTGGGTGTGTTTATATGAAGGTGGCCGTGTGTATGTGTTAATGTATAGATATGATGAGTTGAATTTTATGTTGTATTCTAGTTGTGGTTATGGTGAAATTTATATTGGAAATGAAAGTTGAATAAATTTGGTGGAAGTTGGAAATATGGAATGTAGAAGATTATGTCACTTTAGAATGATTTTGTGATATTATGGAAATGAGGTTGTTAAGATGTGAATTATGATTATGGTTGATGAAATTGGAAGGTGGAAATATGTTATGAATATGTATGTGGAAGATTAGAAGTTTTGGATGGATTATGGTTTGGTGAAAAATTTGTATATTTTGTATATCTTGTGAATATTTTGTAGAAATGATATGAAATGCTTCCGAATTATATTGTAATGATCTTGATTAGTAATGAATGTAAAAACATTGAGATTGGTTTGGAAATGGGAAGTTGGAATGAAAGTTATTGCACTATGTTGGAAAGAGGACTAGTTATGCTATATTGTGTTGTGTAGTGATTGTTGTTGTTGGTGGTGTTGTTGTTGGGTTGTTGTTGAATTATTTTGGCCGAGTTAAATCTCGGGGATGTTGTATGTATAGGGGAGATGCTGCCTAAATTTTTGTAGACAAGTATTGGTTAAGATTGAAATCTTAAAGCCTTACAATTAACATTTGGTAATTGTGACCAAATTGTAGATTTTGGCGAACTTGACACTTGATTTTGGAGACGTGTATGAAGCGGAAAAGGTATGTAAGGCTTCACTCTTCCTTCTTTGGCATGTCTTAGACATACTAGGTTGCATATGAACCTCGAGGACAACCCTATTCTCCGGAATCCGCGTCTAAAGTTTCCCCTTTTTCATTCAGTAGAATTGAATTGAATATGTTATGAAAATTTGGAAAAATTGCCTAAACATCTAGAACTTGTACAAATGAGACCCGACTACCTTAAAACTCTCACAAGTGACATCATGGAATGTAATATACATAAATTGTGTATGCCGCCTCATTTGATCCGAGGTGGGCCCATTGTTCCCGAATTTTCTCGATTGTTCCGTTTATAAAACGATAAGTGTTGTAATTATTCTAAAGAGAATATGTCTATGATGAGTATGACAAGAATGATAGTATGTCTAAAAGTCTTAAGTGAAGGATTTAATATGAATACAAGAATAATGAACTAGTTCTTGAATCCAACTTTATTCCTTTGCCATGACTCTATTTCCTAAAAAGATTCTAAAGTACATGAAGTAATGTTTTATAAGTTTTACGATCTTGTTCCATGTTTTCCCTTAATGCTATTCTTCATTAATAGTCTCGCCTTATAATATTAGTTCCTTCAAGGTGAGACATGACGATCATGATTATTCCATAATGTAATCGGGGGCTACCGACCTTACGTCACTCCGACGCGAACATGGTTTTCTTGGACTCTCATGCATGTCGTATATATGTTATAAGTACATGTAAATGTATTTGGGAAAGATGGGGGAAGGTAAGGCGCTATAGACGCATTGCCACCTGATCAGTTGGAGTATGATACATGATATCGTCCCGGACGCGGGATGCCCAGACGCGGGATATATGGTTAAATGGATCGGAGCCGACGCCTCGGCAGTATGATATGTTCTATGTTATATATAGATGAAAAGAAATGTTTTCCAAGAAAGCAAAGTATTATATGTATATGGATCGGGCTGCACGTGCCGCAGCAATATGTTATAGTATATGCACATATGGATCGGGCTGCACGTTCCGCAGCGCTAAGCATGCATGGTATCCGCCAACGTGCTGTTATATGTACAGGTTATGTTTCTACTTCATGACATGCGCTATATCTCTTTTATGTCATTATCCCTGTTCTATATTTTCCGTATGTTATTATTCATGCCTTACATACTCGGTACATTACTCGTACTGACGTCCCTTCTTGTGGACGCTGCGTTTCATGCCACGCAGGTCAGCAGGTAGACAGATTTGACTCTTAGAAGCTCCATCAGCAGTACTGTGGCAGCGCTCCAGTTGTTCCGGAGCCTCAGTTTCTTGGTACTACTTTTGTGTATATATTTGGGCACAGTAGAACCGGTCCTTCTTGTATATATAGATGTAGCTTGTTTAGAGGCTCGTAGACAGATATGTACAGTCAGATGTTTTGTACTTTTGTTGTCCTCGTCGTTGTATAATGTGCTAGTAAAGTTTATAAGTCCATGTTTACAATTATGCCATTAATGCAGCGTTAAGCAACAGAAAAAAAAAAGATACGGTATAGTCTATATGGCCCACCTAGTAGTAAAAGTACGATACGAGATAAGGGGGTGCTCGGTACAAGTATCGGGTACCCGTCGCGGCCCCTAGTTGGGTCGTGACAGAAGTGGTATCAGAGCAGTTCGTCTTAGGGGTTTGTCTACGAGCCGTGTCTAGTAGAGTCTTGTTTATCGGTGTGTTGTGCACCACATCTATAAACATGAGGCTACAGGACATTTTGGGTGTTACCTTTCTTTGAATCTTAGATCGTGCGATAGAGCCCAGCCATAAGAAATGAAATTCCTTTTTTACTTACCCCTGATTTCAGCTGAAGAACGGTATTGACGTAAGACAGTGACTGATGATATTGGAAGCTACACAGTACACAGGCAAGCAATGGTATGAAAGATGCATGCTGGGTAAGGTATTTTGAAGTACAATTGAAACATAAAGTTGAAAATTGAAAGGGAAAGTAAACAGGAAAGTGCCTCCGATGCCGTTTGAGTTGGGCATGTGAGGTAAGTCTTGACATTTCATAATTTTATTTGAAATTGTTAGCCCTGTGTGGCTATGATACGATGTGATATGATGTGTATATACGTATGTGTGTTGGCCCTGTGAGGCATGGTTGGTATTTCCTGCGTGCAGGTTTTGGGATAGTAAGAAATACAGAGGAACCTCTGCCCAAAGTTTCCCAGAAATATAAAAAGGAGAATAAGATATAAATTCTTAATATGTCTTGAAAGTCGATACCGATAGGGTAAATCTATTATATTGGATTAAAGTTCAAGAGATACCCCCCATGTCATTCGTGAGAAGCATTATCCTTATTTGGAAAATTTTTATCTCGAGAAAGCATATATGAGCAGCGAATTCGCAATTCATTTGAACGGACTAGAAAATGTTCCAACCACATTTTGCTTTAGAAAAGCCTATGTTGAAGGGCAAAAATGTCCAACGATTAAGTTTCACCCTATTGGAAGATGAGTAAGTTTGAATAAGCATTTGGGAAATGTTTTGTAAGCGAAATGGTAGGAAAGGTATAAATGTGAATATGACACCCCATTTATGACTGTACCGACCGACAGGTGGACCTCAGCAGCCAGTGTTGCGAGGTATGAAAGACATTAACTGAACAGAATTTGAGAAACAAAGTGAAAGACATGGTACAGATATTACAAATAAACTGACACTAGTTCCGCCGCCAGTTAAGGCCGGGACGTTCTAGTACAACGATGTTCGGAAATAGAAAGAAAGCGAGTACGTAAAAGGGGGACAGTAATAGTAACGTTTGGGAAATTTTGAAACAAAGAAAGAGACCTCTCCGACGTATTATAACACCCCATAAGGCCAGTTGAACATTCGAGGATGAATGTTCTAAAGGGGGGGAGGATGTTATATCCCGTATTTTTGAACGTCGGATTATTTGTGAGCTGAGGTGGGGCCCACACGTCAAGATTTTTTTTTTGGAACATGTGACAAGTTATATGAATCACATATGTAAAGTTAAACACAACTCAAGAAGGACCCTTGGGCCAAATCAAAGTGGAAGCCCTCCAAACGAATATATTTAAGAAAACGTTTTCGGGTGATCTGACTTCGAGGGGCAAAAACGGTATTATAAGTTTGGAATTTGGAAAATTACCAACAAATTGAAGTTGTAGATAATTGAATTAGCTTTCCAACCATAGGTCGTGGGTTCTCAGTTGACATCGGTGCAAGGAGAAATGGACGTTTTAAGGTCGAAAGGTCAGTGGGCTGGGCCCAACTCGGGACCAACCGGGTTGGCCCAAAAAAATGAAAAGGAAAATTTAGGCCCAAAGAGAGAAGGGTGGCCGGCCAAGCCTAAGGCCCAACCCATGATTCTAATATTTCCCATGTGCTAAAATGAATATAAGGGTCATTTATCCATTAGAAAGTTCTTGAAACATAGAAGAGAAAAACAAAACACAAAGAAAAGCAAAAAATTAGAAGGCCTTCGGCCATAGCTAGGATTTTTCACCCCTCAAAAATCTTGATCAAAAAATTATTATCTTGTGGTTTTCCTACTATATTAAGGGTCCTTTACAACTTGGTGTAATTGTTTTGGGAGAAAAAGCACTTGTTTCTTCAAGTTGACAACTTGTTCAAGTGAAGAAGATAGGAGAAAAAGATAACAATCAATTTATTTTTCTTATGTTATGAAGTTTGGTTTATGTTGTAGTATGTAGAAATGAGTAGAATTTGTGAAAATATAGAAGTTTGCAAAGTGGGTGTGTTTATATGAAGGTGGCCGTGTGTATGTGTTAATGTATAGATATGATGAGTTGAATTTTATGTTGTATTCTAGTTGTGGTTATGGTGAAATTTATATTGGAAATGAAAGTTGAATAAATTTGGTGGAAGTTGGAAATATGGAATGTAGAAGATTATGTCACTTTAGAATGATTTTGTGATATTATGGAAATGAGGTTGTTAAGATGTGAATTATGATTATGGTTGATGAAATTGGAAGGTGGAAATATGTTATGAATATGTATGTGGAAGATTAGAAGTTTTGGATGGATTATGGTTTGGTGAAAAATTTGTATATTTTGTATATCTTGTGAATATTTTGTAGAAATGATATGAAATGCTTCCGAATTATATTGTAATGATCTTGATTAGTAATGAATGTAAAAACATTGAGATTGGTTTGGAAATAGGAAGTTGGAATGAAAGTTATTGCACTATGTTGGAAAGAGGACTAGTTATGCTATATTGTGTTGTGTAGTGATTGTTGTTGTTGGTGGTGTTGTTGTTGGGTTGTTGTTGAATTATTTTGGCCGAGTTAAATCTCGGGGATGTTGTATGTATAGGGGAGATGCTGCCTAAATTTTTGTAGACAAGTATTGGTTAAGATTGAAATCTTAAAGCCTTACAATTAACATTTGGTAATTGTGACCAAATTGTAGATTTTGGCGAACTTGACACTTGATTTTGGAGACGTGTATGAAGCGGAAAAGGTATGTAAGGCTTCACTCTTCCTTCTTTGGCATGTCTTAGACATACTAGGTTGCATATGAACCTCGAGGACAACCCTATTCTCCGGAATCCGCGTCTAAAGTTTCCCCTTTTTCATTCAGTAGAATTGAATTGAATATGTTATGAAAATTTGGAAAAATTGCCTAAACATCTAGAACTTGTACAAATGAGACCCGACTACCTTAAAACTCTCACAAGTGACATCATGGAATGTAATATACATAAATTGTGTATGCCGCCTCATTTGATCCGAGGTGGGCCCATTGTTCCCGAATTTTCTCGATTGTTCCGTTTATAAAACGATAAGTGTTGTAATTATTCTAAAGAGAATATGTCTATGATGAGTATGACAAGAATGATAGTATGTCTAAAAGTCTTAAGTGAAGGATTTAATATGAATACAAGAATAATGAACTAGTTCTTGAATCCAACTTTATTCCTTTGCCATGACTCTATTTCCTAAAAAGATTCTAAAGTACATGAAGTAATGTTTTATAAGTTTTACGATCTTGTTCCATGTTTTCCCTTAATGCTATTCTTCATTAATAGTCTCGCCTTATAATATTAGTTCCTTCAAGGTGAGACATGACGATCATGATTATTCCATAATGTAATCGGGGGCTACCGACCTTACGTCACTCCGACGCGAACATGGTTTTCTTGGACTCTCATGCATGTCGTATATATGTTATAAGTACATGTAAATGTATTTGGGAAAGATGGGGGAAGGTAAGGCGCTATAGACGCATTGCCACCTGATCAGTTGGAGTATGATACATGATATCATCCCGGACGCGGGATGCCCAGACGCGGGATATATGGTTAAATGGATCGGAGCCGACGCCTCGGCAGTATGATATGTTCTATGTTATATATAGATGAAAAGAAATGTTTTCCAAGAAAGCAAAGTATTATATGTATATGGATCGGGCTGCACGTGCCGCAGCAATATGTTATAGTATATGCACATATGGATCGGGCTGCACGTTCCGCAGCGCTAAGCATGCATGGTATCCGCCAACGTGCTGTTATATGTACAGGTTATGTTTCTACTTCATGACATGCGCTATATCTCTTTTATGTCATTATCCCTGTTCTATATTTTCCGTATGTTATTATTCATGCCTTACATACTCGGTACATTACTCGTACTGACGTCCCTTCTTGTGGACGCTGCGTTTCATGCCACGCAGGTCAGCAGGTAGACAGATTTGACTCTTAGAAGCTCCATCAGCAGTACTGTGGCAGCGCTCCAGTTGTTCCGGAGCCTCAGTTTCTTGGTACTACTTTTGTGTATATATTTGGGCACAGTAGAACCGGTCCTTCTTGTATATATAGATGTAGCTTGTTTAGAGGCTCGTAGACAGATATGTACAGTCAGATGTTTTGTACTTTTGTTGTCCTCGTCGTTGTATAATGTGCTAGTAAAGTTTATAAGTCCATGTTTACAATTATGCCATTAATGCAGCGTTAAGCAACAGAAAAAAAAAAGATACGGTATAGTCTATATGGCCCACCTAGTAGTAAAAGTACGATACGAGATAAGGGGGTGCTCGGTACAAGTATCGGGTACCCGTCGCGGCCCCTAGTTGGGTCGTGACAGAAGTGGTATCAGAGCAGTTCGTCTTAGGGGTTTGTCTACGAGCCGTGTCTAGTAGAGTCTTGTTTATCGGTGTGTTGTGCACCACATCTATAAACATGAGGCTACAGGACATTTTGGGTGTTACCTTTCTTTGAATCTTAGATCGTGCGATAGAGCCCAGCCATAAGAAATGAAATTCCTTTTTTACTTACCCCTGATTTCAGCTGAAGAACGGTATTGACGTAAGACAGTGACTGATGATATTGGAAGCTACACAGTACACAGGCAAGCAATGGTATGAAAGATGCATGCTGGGTAAGGTATTTTGAAGTACAATTGAAACATAAAGTTGAAAATTGAAAGGGAAAGTAAACAGGAAAGTGCCTCCGATGCCGTTTGAGTTGGGCATGTGAGGTAAGTCTTGACATTTCATAATTTTATTTGAAATTGTTAGCCCTGTGTGGCTATGATACGATGTGATATGATGTGTATATACGTATGTGTGTTGGCCCTGTGAGGCATGGTTGGTATTTCCTGCGTGCAGGTTTTGGGATAGTAAGAAATACAGAGGAACCTCTGCCCAAAGTTTCCCAGAAATATAAAAAGGAGAATAAGATATAAATTCTTAATATGTCTTGAAAGTCGATACCGATAGGGTAAATCTATTATATTGGATTAAAGTTCAAGAGATACCCCCCATGTCATTCGTGAGAAGCATTATCCTTATTTGGAAAATTTTTATCTCGAGAAAGCATATATGAGCAGCGAATTCGCAATTCATTTGAACGGACTAGAAAATGTTCCAACCACATTTTGCTTTAGAAAAGCCTATGTTGAAGGGCAAAAATGTCCAACGATTAAGTTTCACCCTATTGGAAGATGAGTAAGTTTGAATAAGCATTTGGGAAATGTTTTGTAAGCGAAATGGTAGGAAAGGTATAAATGTGAATATGACACCCCATTTATGACTGTACCGACCGACAGGTGGACCTCAGCAGCCAGTGTTGCGAGGTATGAAAGACATTAACTGAACAGAATTTGAGAAACAAAGTGAAAGACATGGTACAGATATTACAAATAAACTGACACTAGTTCCGCCGCCAGTTAAGGCCGGGACGTTCTAGTACAACGATGTTCGGAAATAGAAAGAAAGCGAGTACGTAAAAGGGGGACAGTAATAGTAACGTTTGGGAAATTTTGAAGCAAAGAAAGAGACCTCTCCGACGTATTATAACACCCCATAAGGCTAGTTGAACATTCGAGGATGAATGTTCTAAAGGGGGGGAGGATGTTATATCCCGTATTTTTGAACGTCGGATTATTTGTGAGCTGAGGTGGGGCCCACACGTCAAGATTTTTTTTTTGGAACATGTGACAAGTTATATGAATCACATATGTAAAGTTAAACACAACTCAAGAAGGACCCTTGGGCCAAATCAAAGTGGAAGCCCTCCAAACGAATATATTTAAGAAAACGTTTTCGGGTGATCTGACTTCGAGGGGCAAAAACGGTATTATAAGTTTGGAATTTGGAAAATTACCAACAAATTGAAGTTGTAGATAATTGAATTAGCTTTCCAACCATAGGTCGTGGGTTCTCAGTTGACATCGGTGCAAGGAGAAATGGACGTTTTAAGGTCGAAAGGTCAGTGGGCTGGGCCCAACTCGGGACCAACCGGGTTGGCCCAAAAAAATGAAAAGGAAACTTTAGGCCCAAAGAGAGAAGGGTGGCCGGCCAAGCCTAAGGCCCAACCCATGATTCTAATATTTCTCATGTGCTAAAATGAATATAAGGGTCATTTATCCATTAGAAAGTTCTTGAAACATAGAAGAGAAAAACAAAACACAAAGAAGAGCAAAAAATTAGAAGGCCTTCGGCCATAGCTAGGATTTTTCACCCCTCAAAAATCTTGATCCAAAAATTATTATCTTGTGGATTTCCTACTATATTAAGGGTCCTTTACAACTTGGTGTAATTGTTTTGGGACAAAAAGCACTTGTTTCTTCAAGTTGACAACTTGTTCAAGTGAAGAAGATAGGAGAAAAAGGTAAGAATCAATTTATTTTTCTTATGTTATGAAGTTTGGTTTATGTTGTAGTATGTAGAAATGAGTAGAATTTGTGAAAATATGGAAGTTTGCAAAGTGGGTGTGTTTATATGAAGGTGGCCGTGTGTATGTGTTAATGTATAGATATGATGAGTTGAATTTTATGTTGTATTCTAGTTGTGGTTATGGTGAAATTTATACTGGAAATGAAAGTTGAATAAATTTGGTGGAAGTTGGAAATATGGAATGTAGAAGATTTTGTCACTTTAGAATGATTTTGTGATATTATGGAAATGAGGTTGTTAAGATGTGAATTATGATTATGGTTGATGAAATTTGAAGGTGGAAATATGTTATGAATATGCATGTGGAAGATTAGAAGTTTTGGATGGATTATGGTTTGGTGAAAATTTTGTATATTTTGTATATTTTGTATATCTTGTGAATATTTTGTAGAAATGATATGAAATGCTTCTGAATTATATTGTAATGATCTTGATTAGTAATGAATGTAAAAACATTGAGATTGGTTTGGAAATGGGAAGTTGGAATGAAAGTTATTGCACTATGTTGGAAAGAGGACTAGTTATGCTATATTGTGTTGTGTAGTGATTGTTGTTGTTGGTGGTGTTGTTGTTGGGTTGTTGTTGAATTATTTTGGCCGAGTTAAATCTCGGGGATGTTGTATGTATAGGGGAGATGCTGCCTAAATATTTGTAGACAAGTATTGGTTAAGATTGAAATCTTAAAGCCTTACAATTAACATTTGGTAATTGTGACCAAATTGTAGATTTTGGCGAACTTGAAACTTGATTTTGGAGACGTGTATGAAGCGGAAAAGGTATGTAAGGCTTCACTCTTCCTTCTTTGGCATGTCTTAGACATACTAGGTTGGATATGAACCTCGGGGACAACCCTATTCTCCGGAATCCGCGTCTAAAGTTTCCCCTTTTTCATTCAGTAGAATTGAATTGAATATGTTATGAAACTTTGGAAAAATTGCCTAAACATCTAGAACTTGTACAAATGAGACCTGACTACCTTAAAACTCTCACAAGTGACATCATGGAATGTAATATACATAAATTGTGTATGCCGCCTCATTTGATCCGAGGTGGGCCCATTGTTCTCGGATTTTCTCGATTGTTCCGTTTATAAAACAATAAGTGTTGTAATTATTCTAAAGAGAATATGTCTATGATGAGTATGACAAGAATGATAGTATGTCTAAAAGTCTTAAGTGAAGGATTTAATATGAATGCAAGAATAATGAACTAGTTCTTGAGTCCAACTTTATTCCTTTGCCATGACTCTATTTTCTAAAAAGATTCTAAAGTACATGACGTAATGTTTTATAAGTTTTACGATCTTGTTCCATGTTTTACCTTAATGCTATTCTTCATTAATAGTCTCGCCTTATAATATTAGCTCCTTCAAGGTGAGACATGACGATCATGATTATTCCATAATGTAATCGGGGGCTACCGACCTTACGTCACTCCGACGCGAACATGGTTTTCCTGGACTCTCATGCATGCCGTATATATGTTATAAGTACATGTAAATGTATATGGGAAAGATGGGGGAAGGTAAGGCGCTATAGACGCATAGCCACCTGATCAGTTGGAGTATTATACATGATATCGTCCCGGACGCGGGATATATGGTTAAATGGATCGGAGCCGACGCCTCGGCAATATGATATGTTCTATGTTATATATAGATGAAAAGAAATGTTTTCCAAGAAAGCAAAGTATTATATGTATATGGATCGGGCTGCACGTGCCGCAGCAATATGTTATAGTATATGCACATATGGATCGGGCTGCATGTTCCGCAGCGCTAAGCATGCATGGTATCCGCCAACGTGCTCTTATATGTACAGGTTATGTTTCTACTTCATGACATGCGCTATATCTCTTTTATGTCATTATCCCTGTTCTATATTTTCCGTATGTTATTATTCATGCCTTACATACTCGGTACATTACTCGTACTGACGTCACTTCTTGTGGACGCTGCGTTTCATGCCACGCAGGTCAGCAGGTAGACAGATTTGACTCTTAGAAGCTCTATCAGCAGTACTGTGGCAGCGCTCCAGTTGTTCCGGAGCCTCAGTTTCTTGGTACTACCTTTGTGTATATATTCGGGCACGGTAGAACCGGTCCTTCTTGTATATGTAGATGTACCTTGTTTAGAGGCTCGTAGATAGATATGTACAGTCAGATGTTTTATACTTTTGTTGTCCTCGTCGTTGTATAATGTGCTAGTAAAGTTTATAAGTCCATGTTTACAATTATGCCATTAATGCAGCTTTAAGCAACAGAAAAAAAAAGATATGGTATAGTCTATACAGCCCACCTAGTAGTAAAAGTACGATACGAGATAAGGTGGTGCTCGGTACAAGTATCGGGTACCCGTCGCGGCCCCTAGTTGGGTCGTGACAGTAATAACTTGTTTTAATTATGGAATAAATCCTTAAATCAGTTAAGTTACATTAAATCTGCCAAGATACGGGTTACATTTTTTTTTTGTTGGGGGGGGGGGGGGGGGGGGGGATCAGATATTATTTGGCTAAAACTGATATGTTTAATTTTGTGTTAAAATTATGTAATGTCAAATTTAACATTTTCTAGTTATGAAAGTTACTCAAAAAAAAAAATTAGTTCTTGTGAGTTTGTTACTAATTCATAGCAACTATTGAGCCTATTGCATAAATTGTCCTTTTATTTGTAAACTTGATAATTATGGGCTTGGCTTAATGTTATACCCCGCATTTTTAGAGCATGAGCGTGACACGTGCTTCCTCAAGAAAAATTGACAATCATGTTGTTGCTACATAATTTAAACTCACGTTGATAGTGGTGTATCTCGTATTTTTGTACGTCAGATTATTTGCAAGCTGAGGTGGGGCCCACACGTCGAGATTTGTTTTGGGACAAGTGACAAGTTATATGAAGCACATATGTGAAGTTAAACACAACTCGGGAAGGACCCTCGAGCCAAATCAAAGTGGAAGTCCTCCAAACAAATATTTTTAAGTAACGTTTTCGGGTGATCTGACTTCGAGGGGCAAAAACGGTTTTATAAGTTTGGAAATTGGAAAAATATCAAGATATAGAAGTTGTAGATAATTGAATTAGCTCTCCAACGATAGGTCGTGGGTCCACAGGTGACGTCGGGATAAGGAGTTATGGACGTTTTAAGGCAGAAGGGTCAGTGGGTTAGGCCCAATCCGGGCCCAACCGGATTAGGCCCATGACCCATGGTTATTTAAGTAAAATTTCAGCCTTTCCCCCTCACTTTTCACACCAAAACACCCAGAAATTTCTAGAGGAAAAGAGAGAAGAGATCCTAGAGAGAAAAATCAATTTTTGACCAAAATCCGAGCCCCGAATTCTGAAGCCCATGAAGAGAAAAGTGTCCTACGTCTCGTTGTCATCAATTTGAGCTAAAAATCAACCAAGGATGAGAGTGATAACGTGGTGGCTGCCTACCTAAGGTAATATGAAGGTTCCTTTTCATTGTTAACAAGTTTATTTAAAGATTTAACGGATTAGAACAGAAGAAATAGCAATATAAATTTGTTTGTCGGTGTTGATGTGGTAGCCGTATAGGGGGCTGTTTTGGTGGGGTATGATGAGCTAATTTTATTTAGTAGTTTGATTGTTGTGTTGTGGATTTCATGATGTAAAACGAGTATTTAATGGCTTGAAATGAAGTTGTAGTCGTTATGGTATTGTATGGAAGGTAATGCGACACTAACATAAATTCTTATATTTGTATGAATAAAGTTGTTAATGTAGGTTGTTGATGGAATTCATGAATTTGGAAGAAAAGAAGGTGTTGTTGTTGGTTATGTTGTGTTGTGAAGTTTCGGGTTATGTTGTAAGTTGGTTAGGCCGTTGATCGTATGCAGTTGAATTGAATATAATTGTTGGTATTGTTATTGATAACGTGGCCGAGTTCCATTCTCGGGTTTGTTGTTGTTGAATTAGCCGAGTTAGATTCTCGGGGATGGTGTACTTACAAGGGAAGTGCTGCCGAAATTTCGGTAGAATATAAGTGAATTCATTTGAAAGTCTAAGGCAAGTGAATGATAATGAATTTAATGATTATGTGAATTCTTTTGTATGTAGACTAGCAAACTTGGATAAATAAGCGTAGCTAATAAGGCGTGACACAGGTATGTAAGGCTTACCTTTCTTTCTTTTGGCATGATCTCTATGAAATGAACAAACGATGTATATGTATGATTTCAAAGAAATTCTCGTTCTTAGAGCCATTAGGGTGTCTAATATCTTTGACCTCCATGAGCCGCTTCATATGGTTTCGATACGTATTCATGATTCCGAAGCTCTATTTGATAAGTTTCCGGGTTTGTCTATGATTCCTATTGGCCTATTGATATGAGTAAACGTAGTATGGTTAAGATTATTGCATGATTGGATAATAAGCCAAGTATAAAAATTCGTGTCCTTAAAATTATTTTGTAAGTATTAATGTTTCTAACTTTTGCATACAATCTAGGATCGGGCCGAAAGTTCCTCGGCAATAATATAATATGTTCATGGATCGGGCTGCACGTTCCGCAGCAATACAATGTATGATGTTCTACGAGTATGCGTGCATGAATCTGATATATGTATATATATATGATATATGATGTCAGCATGATGTCCAAAGACCTATTTGATATGTTCCTGAATTGGTATTAAGCGATAAGCGATATAATTAATGTCTTGATTTTCAAATGATAGCACGTCCGACTATTCCATCGAATCTTGATATACTTTGATATGTACATATGATCCTAAAAAGTTATATTTGATTTGATCTATATGACATCTGAAAGATACCTGATATGATTATTACTTCGATTATGCAAAATGGCTTCTGAAATGCTTATAGAACGTTCTGTACTTCAAACGTTTGTAACTTTCGCATACGAAGTCGGATTGACCTGAAACTTGTTTCTGAGCCTTCAGATGTCAGTAAGTGTACGTATCTATTGAGTCTTGATTTGTGTGCATATGGTTTCGCATTTTTCTGTTCGTGCAAGCCTCCGTTTGGATTTCACTGAGCCCGGGCCAGGACATGTTATCATGCGCACTTCTCTGCATTATTCACCGAGTCCCTCTTACTTGCGGGCCGGGACACGTTATATGTATATGTATGTGATGATATGATGATACGGGGATGGCGGCCAGGATGGCATATGATGACTTATCCACCGAGACCCGCAATAGAGGGCCGGGACACGTTATGTATATATGGTATATGATTCTGCCATGCATGATTCTATCCACCGAGTCCCTTAGAAAAGGGCCGGGACACGTTATATGCATACACTCTACATGATGTTGACATACATGATTCTGTTCACTGAGTCCCTCACAAAAGGGCCGGGACACGTTATATGTACATATGGTATGTGATGTTGATATGCCTGACCTTATTCACCGCGTCCCTCACTGAGGGTCGGGGCACGTTATATGATACATGATATATATGATATACGATGATGGCATACATGATCTTCATTTACGGTTTATGATGACCTACATGATTTTTGTCTAAAAAGGCAAGTGCTTTGATGTTTCAAAAGTTCATACCTGATTCTGGCAAATTTCTGTTCCGGTTATGATTCTCTTTTTTGTATTCCATGCCTTACATGCTCAGTACATATTCCGTACTGACCCCCTTTCTTCGGGGGCTGCATTTTCATGCCACGCAGGTACACCCAGATGAGTGGAAGACATTACAGAAGATGTTCCAGTGAAGTTGGCAAGCTCCACTTGTTCCTGGAGTGTTGTCGGGTCAGGGTATTATGCTATGATGTTTTGTTCGAAGTTAGAGACTTTGCAAACAGAGTCGTGGGTATAGTATGTCGGTTTTGTAAGCGGCTCCATCAGCCAATATGTCATTCTGTGTTATGATGTGAATTTTATATAATTATGAATTTCTGTTTGATTTGAGAATAACGGAAAGAATATTTCTGAAAGTATTACTATGCACTTCACTTTATTTGATTTAAAAATCCGAAAAGATTATGTATGTAATAAGAGTCTGAGGGTTCGCTCGACCCTAAGTAAGGGTCGGGTGCCCATCACACCCTAGGGAGATTAGGGTGTGACACTTAAAAGCATTGTAAATCATTTTGGCCTTGTAAATTAGATAATTGACCTCAGCCTATTACTAATGTTTTGTACACCTATCTTTTGTGACCTCTCAAATTTGTTGGTGAGTCTTTCGAGGCCCATTAACATTTTTAGATCTAGTCAACCCCTATCATGGAAGGACTAAGGCATTGGAGCATAATTTGGAGCGGAAATATTTACTTATGCATTTTTCTGTCGGGTTTGGTTGGCCCAACTCCCTATCTCTTTACTATTTATTTGTCAAAATTGATTAAATGTGATTTATTGGAACCCTTAAAAATTGTCATGTATTAGAGTTGCCAAAAAACTATTTTCTAAATATAAAACTGATTTTTACAATTATTAGCATATATAAAAATAATTTTTGGGACAAAATAATAGACTTGATTAATTTTGCGGAACTAGAGACAAAAATGATTGTGGGCCGTGCATATGGACATTTTGGACAAAATTAGACTTAAACTATTTTTTGAATTAACTTGGACTAAAAGGATAAAAATCTAAAAAATCTAAAATATTGTTAAAATATGGATAATAATAGTATGCCAAAAAATGATTTTTTTATAAACCTTAAAACTAAAAAACTTTTTTCTAAACTTAGGTGGGCTTACGTAGTGTTCTACTTCGGTTAACGCCTTCGGGTTTTAAGCTAGTTGTTCTAGTCTGAAACCCAAAATTCTCAATTTTAGGCAAAACTCTACCATTTTCATTTCTTGAAAGGTGAGTATTTTTGCATAAATGACACATCTTGATTTGCGGAAATATTAACAAAAGCAGTTTTTTATCACAAACAATTTATATCTACAAAGGCATACTATTAGAACCCGTAGATCAACCTTATTTTACGGATCCTTAATACCGGGGTGACTAACACCTTCCCCGGGGGATCACCAGAACTCTTACCCTAACTTTGGTTAAATTAGGATTCTTTTAAATTTAACCGTTTTGAATGAACCCTTTTCAAACTGATTTTCCTAATTTCCTAAAAATTAGGTGGCGACTCTAAAATAAAGTCCATTTAGAACACCATCCAAGTGAAAGTATATTTTTTCCTTTTTCCCGATACGATTGACAACCGTCCTTTCGCGGGACACTTTCCTTTTTAAATGAGGCAAGTGTAAATACGAATCGGAAAAAATAGAGCCGCTACAGATGGCGACTCTGCTGGGGAAAAATTTAAGGTTCTAATGATAAGGGTTCCAATAATTTGTTAGTTTGTATGACATAAATTGTTAAGTGATATAAATTGTTTATGTATTTAAATTTCCACAAAATATGACTGTCATTCATGCATGCATGCTCCGCCACTCCTGTTATTTTATTTTACACTTTGTTTCTAAGGGTGACGACGCAGGATGAGCTGCGGTCATACCTTCACAAAAAAACCCTTTGCTATATTTCTTTGGAGGTCTCTAAGGTCGAGTGGGCATGTGGTCAACCCACGTCCTTATAGAGCCCACCCCTAGCTTGTGCGCTCGGGTAACTTGTGTCATTTGCTTGAAAAACCACTCTAGAATAACTAGTGTAGAGCGAAGCCAAATCCCTACCGGTATAGCGCATACGGACCATAGACCGGTTTGGGTATCTCAGACCTACCTGAATCTGACAGGAAGACCGCCCGCATCCAACTATGTGAAAAATTGAAGGATGTACATGCCGTTATATGAACCGTTTGCCCTTGGGTTTGGGTTTTCACTTTTTAGTTTAGGAGTTGTACCCCTGCGCGGGACTAATATTTTGTATACCCCGTTCCCCTATTATGTATCCCCTTTGATATTTATCAATGTTGTATATATTGGGGCAAACGGAACGTCTGAATGGTACCTGCATCCTTCAAATGAGAGTACACTTTTGTTGATATATTGATTACATGATATATATTGTTTACATGCTACGTGCTATATACTATGCTTTGTCGTGCCTATTTTTGATTTACGCATATAAAGACATCTGTTTTGCTTCAAACAGGAATAGTCCATAGTTCGATTCCCAAAATCTTAGAATGTCGTCAAAACGCCCTAAAGTAAAATCACGAAACACCACGTCAAAATCCAAGTTTTCTAAAACTTCTACAGCGTCGTTCGATCATCATCCAATCCACGTGAACCATGTCATTTCCAAAAACACATTTTGTACACTCAATATTGCTAAGAGCCGCACCCCTCGGTCCTCGCAACCTCTAAAGTTTCAGGACAAATAGCCCAGCCATCGCAAATTGCCGACAACTACTTCATTCCTAAAAAAACATTCTTATCAGACCCAAAATATCGTTAAGGTCATACTTTGCCATTTCAAAGTCAAAACACTTCAAGTCCAAAATGGTCAAGTCATCATCCAATACTCGTTGACCGTGTCATCCTCAAAGATCACTGTCACATACAAAGATTACCAAAGTCGCACATAAATCAGTCGAATGGGCAAAATCCTGTCCATCCGGGTCATCTCCAAAAGTCTCTATGTGAGCCGAAGTTTGGACAATATCTTTCAAGTAAAACAGATGTTACATGTCGTATTATGATTAACGAACTAACACGTTTACCTCTTGAGTTTTTCTTCTCTTTTGATTGACTCGTGGGGACCACCGAGAGGTTTCGGTAATGAAACTTAAGTCGTTATCTGTTTTAGACCATCCATGTGCTACGTTATCGTGATCTCATAAAATTCAAATCACATTTTTTTTAGCTCACCCATGCGCTACACTATCATGATATTACAAAATCTAAATCACAACTCCTTACAAAATTCAAGATTATGACCTTTTTTAGACCACCCATGCGCTACGCTAAAATGTCCGACATCCAAAAATGACAAGCCTGCGCTTATTCAGATAGACAAGCCAAATATGTCAGTTTCGAATTCCGAACTACGTCAGACCTGATTCTTGTTCCAGCAAGATACATAGGAAATCCTATTTAAGGGTGCAGTCTCCCTGCTGTTTCAAAACACAAAACCCGATAAGGAATTGGGGTACGTCTTTGATCCAGTCTTCAAAAACTTCATTTTTCTACTATTTCAAAATATGGACTCTCCAAGCTGATCTGGGGTATGTCTTTGAATCAGTCAAGCTATTCAAATTTTCAAGCGCAAACATCTTGAACTAAGTGCCCTAGGACTGGAAGCCCGGGTGACTGGTCCAAAACAGTTCGACAATTCTAATATCTTCATTCATTAGGGTTGCCCAATCAAACGAACAACTCCTTCCCTTATGAGAATCCAAAATAACAACGTAAGTGGCTTCTTTCGAACGAACGACTCATCCTTTTATAGAAATAAAAAAAAATAGAACGTGCCTTACGTGACATCCTATATCACTTATTTAGCCTTGGACTCACTCAATACTTATCCTGGGGATCACATTCCCGATTCCTTCAGTCTATCATGACACGCTCGGTGAGGTCAACACGAGGCGATCACTTTTACTCTAAAGAAATATTCTTTGAGCACAGGGACAAAGAAGCTACAAAACAACGAGTGTAAAGTCGACGTCAAGTCCAACCAAAGGCGTTATTGAGCCTACCATCGCCTCAACTCTATAAGCCAAAAATGGCTTCATTTCTAACTCAGCCTTCAAATTGGATTCCTTTCACTTCATTATGTCCACTGACACTTGCTCTTAGAATATTGCAGGTTATGACACTATGCAAAGTTGAACTCGGGAATCAAGATTATGAGACGCTGGTTAGATCCTCACCAATCCACATAAGCCAAGATGGCTTCGTTACTAACCTTTTGTGTTATCCTTATCAAAACAATACTATGATTCTACTGACAATAAAGTGGAATCTCGCACGAATCATGCATCAACACTGCCAAAGACTGGCACATCAAGACAAAAGGATCAACAACATCACTTGCCCGAGCATAATCATCACAAAATAGGCAAAACAAACATCAAGCCTTCAAAGACCGCCGAGAATATCAAAAGCCTATTTAATGGCCTAGGCCGAACGGCGGCATCTCTAACTCTTCTCCCAATTCTTAAAGGCTACTTTTAACGACTTTGCTTTAAAATTTTGTAGAGTCAACTTCAAGTCATCAATGACTCCAATCGACCCCAAAACAGGACAATTTGCTTAGGAGGAATGTCGAATCTTCCCGAAAAATAGGAGCTCCACATCATGCTACAAAGTACGATCGAGGATCGAAAAAGTCGACAGAGAGCAAGGTCTACCCCTACAAAAGCAAGCTATTGCTCAACGGTTTCGTATATCTTTCTAAAGTCCTTTTTAGATTATCTTGACTAAAGTCACTGGTAAAGCGACCACGTAGCTACTAATCATCTTCTTTAAGTACAGGTGGTTGCTATAAGATTAAGAGGCATCAAAGTAGTGATCGTCCTTAATGTCAAAGGAAATGAGTCAATTGAGCCAAAGGGGCTATAAAAGGACAAAACACTGCAAGGGCCACATAATTGAGCTGAAAGGGCTATAAACAAAATCAAGCAAAAGAAGCAACAGATGGACGAAGCGCCACAAGGGCGATGCTATCAACAGGGACTATAAGATAGACATAGTGTCGTAAAGACGGCATAAAAGAGCCAAAAAGGGCAAAACAACCATCTAACCCAGAGAACCACAGTCCTCGGGGGTCGAGATGATGACAAAGAAGTCAAGAAGGCTACGAAGAACACCGAGAAATATGTTCTCAAGCTATACCAAGAAGGTTATTGTAACACCCTGTATCTTCAAAGAAGCACTTATCAAATTTGAAACATAAGTACGTTGAGTTATGGTTAAGTAAAACCACTTTGGAATATAAGGAGAAAGCATTATTAAGTTTATTTAATGAGGAAGGATGTATATAAGGTATACCAGAGGGTTTTATAAGGAAATGAGTGGAAGAAATGGAGTAGTACGACTTTGGAGAAAGGATGGGTAATGTTTTGTGTGAAAATTTTGGTCCAACTTGGTGGACGAATGTATCTTAGCATATGAAGTGTTTTAAGGTGAAACAAAATCCTAAAATGAAGTTTGTCCAGTCTAGTTTCCAACGCAACAAACCGTTCGTCAATAGGACATCGGAGTAGAGAATTATGGACGTTACAAGTTCAGCTGACAGAGCAGAAACGCGTGCTACAGTAACCGACCTGCTACAGTGCTGCTACAGTGAACCCGACCCGAATTTGACCCTTATAAAAAGGGTAAGAACCCCTTTTTTTCACCAGATTTTACTGGAAAATTCCAGAAATTGAAGAGAGAGAGAGAGGGAAACAAAAAGTGAGCAATTTTTAAGTCGCGGAGTAGTGGTTTAGGACCGGGTAATGCATGGTTGTGATTATAGTATCGTTTTGCGGGAGATTTTAGCGTGGATATTGAGGTTATTGTTGTCTTAACAAGAAAAAAGGTATGAATCTTTCTCTTTTGGTATTATATAAGGCTTATTTACGGAGATAAAGTCGCTAAACAATCGTTTAGTAAGTTTGTTAGTTATGGAAGTTGGAAAACAGCGTGTGGGCTGTTTTATGGTACATATTGGTGTTGGAAATGATGTTATTGATGTTGGTATTGTTGTTGGTTGCTGAATTATGATTTCGGGCTAGGCATATAAACAGAGGAGATGCTGCCGAAATTTTGGCAGATTTTAGGAAGAATTATTTGAAGGCTTAGGATAAGTATATGATAATGGGCCTAATCATAGTATGAATGGTCTTATATGTAGACTTGCGGGCTCGGACGGATAAGCGTAGATAATTGGAGGTTGAACGGGTATGTTAAGGCTCGTCCCTTTCTTTCAAAGGCATGATTCCTATGGTATGATTCCATAAGTGTTTCTATAACCTCTATGATTTCAAAAGCTAGAAGTTTATGACTCTTAAAGCTTCTTATGATGTTAAAAATGAGAATTTCTTTATGAGGATTACGTTGAGGATGATTTTATGCTTAAAGGTCTCAAATATGATTTCAACGATTATATGAAAATGTTAAGCTATTTCATGATTTTCTCGATTTATTTCACTGTTGTTGATCTCACCTTATAAATTGTTCCTCCAAGGTGGGATAGAGCGATAGTTTTCATTTGAACTCCTATGCATACTATGAGTATAATATATGTATATGGCTATTTTGTGACATTACAGAGAGCTCTATTATTTCATTTTGATTATGCACTGCACTCATTTTCATTCTTCATGTATATGTAAGGCACAGTTGACAGGGGGTGACGCTGTGATCTTTGTTGTGTATTACAAGTCCCAGTTGACAGGGGGTGATGCTGTGGCCCTTCTTGTGATGTGTATATATATATGGCATATTTGACAGGGGGTGTGCTGTGGCCTTTGTTGTGACGTGTATATATATGGTACAGTTGACAGGGGGTGTGCTATGGCCTTTGTTGTGATGTGTATATATATGGCACAGTTGACAAGGGGTGTGTTGTGGCCTTGTTGTGATGTGTATATGTATGGCACATGTTATATCCCGCATTTTGGTACTTTCGGATAATTTAAGATAATTGCGGGAAGTTAAGAGCAAGGCTATAATTTTGATTTTTGTTTGGCGCATAAGTTGTTCATAAAATTTTTGATGTGGAAATATCAATGGCTAGGGGTAAAAAGGGAAATCCGCAATATGACTCATGGAAATATGGAGGAAGGCTAAGGGCAAATTTGGAATTTGAAAAAAAATAAATTTTCATGAAGAGCAAAACCAAAAAAAAAAAAAAAAGTGGGCTTGAGTTATTGGGCCATGTTGGCCGTCCAAATGGAGTGGTCTTAAGCCCACAAAGGAGCTTGATGAATAAGATTAAAAGATGACCAAGTCAACATAAGTTTCATCTTATTCCTAGAAATTTCAAGAAACTTAAAGAACAAAGGAGAAGGAGAAAACGACCAAAGGCCATTCGGCCATGATCAAACCCACAAGAACCTTGGAAAATTTTTCATCAAAAATTATTCTCTTCTAGCCAAACAACTAATTGAAGGGTCCTTAGCAAAGTGAAGTGGTTATTGGAGCAAGAAAAACATATATTCATACAAGTTGCAAATTCTAGCCAAGTGAAGAATCAAGGAGAAAGGTAAGGCTTAATCCTTTTCTTATATGTTATGGATAATTATGTATGTTGTAGTATGTGAAAGTGGATGAAATTCATGGAAATATGGACACTTGTTGTGGCCGTGCATGTATGTGTGTGTGTAGGAATAATGATTTAATTATTTTATCTAGTGTTTGGTTGTTGTTGTTGTGGATGTTATGCTGATAATGAAAGTTGGATGATTCTAGTGAGGTTGTGATGGTTGGAGAGTTGTTTTAGAAATTAGTGTGAATTGAAAATAGTCTTCTTGTATTTATGGAAGATAATGTTGTTAGTGTGTAAATTGTTGGGTTGTTGTGATTGAATTTGAAAGAAGGAATTAGGTTGTTATTGTTCTTATTAAAGTTGGAAAGTCTCGGGGAAAGTAGTATGTCGATTGGGTTGCTTGGGATGATATGTGAATTATTTGAAGAATTTTTTAATCATGTTGGAATGATTTCGGATTAATACTTGAATGTGGTATCATTGGTATTGGCTTGATTATATGTGATTGACTTGAATATAAATGAATTGCCGATGAATTGTGTGGCAAGGATTGTTAATGCTAGAATGTATTTTTGATAAATTGTTAAAGTTGTTAGTATGGTGATTGGTATTGTTGTTGATAATTTGGCCGAGTTGAATTCTCGGGTTGTTGTTGATAAACTTGGCCGAGTTAGATTCTCGGGGATGGTGTATTTACAGAGGAAATGCTGCCGAAATTTCGGTAGGCAAAGTGTTAGTTTAGGATGAGATCCTTGAATATCCATAGCTAATACTTGTATTCATTAACGTTGTTATAGATTTTGGGAAGGCCAAGAGTTAAGTTGGATTGACTAGGGAAGCGGACAAGGTATGTTAAGGCTCGTCCCTTTCTTTCAAAGGCATGATCCTGATGTTATGATTTCATAATTGTTTCCATATTCTCCTTGTTTTCAAAAGATAGATGTTTATGATTTTAAGGCATGATTCCTTTCCGATAACCCGTCAATGTTTTCCAAAAATGTTCGTCTTTTTCCAAAACAAAGGTCTATGGTATTGTAAGCTTTTATGACAAAAAAAAATGATGGATATGTTTTACAACGATATTGATGATGTCGAGGATGAGAATATTTCTATGATGGCTATGATAAGAATGGTTTCATGTTTGAAAGGTACTTGATGTGATCATTGCTTGATTTTCCAAAAATGGCTTCTGAAAAGTTCGTAGAAAGTTCTGTACTTCAAACATCCATAACTTTTTCATACTAACTCGGATTAACTCAAAACATGGTTATGATCTTATTCTATGTCCTCTTAACGCTGTTATTCGTTGCTAGTCTCATCTTATGGTAATCGTTCCTTCAAGGTGAGACAAAGTCATGATGATTGTTCCATAATATATTCGGAGGTTACCGACCTTACGTCACTCCGATAGATACATGACTTTCTTTGGGCTCTCATGCATGCTGCTTATATGATATATGTATATGATACATGGACATGATATATGTATATGTATATGGGGGATATGGGGAAAGGGACATATGTTGCGCTATAGACGCGTTGCCACCTGGTCAGCTGGCGTAACTCATCCCGGACGCTGGATGCCTGGACGCGGGACATATGTGGGGGAGCCGACGTTACTCGGCGTTATGACATGATGATATGTTCTATTTTCTATATATGGACAAGAAATGTTATTTTTTCAAAGGAAAGATAAGCATGTATGGCATCCGTCCTAAAAGGCACTCATATGTACAGGTTACTCTCTTATCTACTATATGCTCTATGAACTCATTATATTATTATTCATACTTTATGTTCTCGTTATGCTGCTTTTCATGCCTTACATACTCGGTACATTACTCGTACTAACGTCCCTTCTTGTGGACGCTGCGTTTCATGCCACGCAGGTAGATGGGTTTGATTCCTAGGAGCTCCTCCAGCGGTACATTGAAAGTGCTCCAGTTGTTCCGGAGCTCCAGCTTATTGGTACAACTTTTGTGTACATGTTCGGGCACGGCAGCACCCGACACTCTTTGTTATTATATGAATTTTGTTTAGAGGCTCGTAGACAGATATGTACAGTCAGATGTTTTGCACTCTTGTTTGTCATCGTCGCTGTATAATATGTTAGCAAAGTTTATTAACACATGTTTATAATTATGCTATTAATGATAGTGTTAAGTAAAGAAATAACGGTGTCGTTCATACGACCCACTCAGTAATAAGGATAAGATACGAAATAAGAGGTGCTCAGTATAGCAGTATCGGGTACCCGTCGTGGCCTAGTTGGGTCGTGAAAAAAGTGGTATCAAAGCAGTTCGTCCTAGGGATTGTCTACGAGCCGTGTCCAGTAGAGTCCTGTTTATGGGTATGTAGCGCGCCACACTTATAAACAGGGGGCTGCAGGGCATTTAGGAAATCTGACCTTCTTTGTACTCTAGATCGTGCGATAGAGCTATGTTACCAGGTTTCCATGTTCTTTTCTTAATCCTGTGTTATGGTTTCAGTGATGCCGGTGAAGAGGAAAGCTACGGCGGCCCAGAAGGGCAAGACGGTGGCTGGAAGAAGAGTTGAACAGGAGCCACCGGCGGAAGTAGAAGAAGGTGAGTCTCACAACGAGGCTTCTCCCCAGATTTCTCCTGCTTCCCCTGTATCAACAGAGCAAGAAAGAGCTCCAGCTCCAGCCCCAGCACCTCCAGTTCCACCGCCAGCAGCTTCGGGCCAGCAGATAACAGAGGCTATTCAGTTGCTGACCCTGTTAGTTGCCGCACAAGCACAGCGGCAAGATGCAGACCAGGGAGACAGGGCAGTGAGTGCAAGAGCCCGTGATTTTACCACCCTGAAACCTCCGGAGTTTTATGGATCGAAACCAGAGGAAGACCCGCAAAGTTTCATAGACGAGATGTTGAGGACACTGATGATAATACATGCTTCGGATACAGAGTCAGTAGAGTTGGCTTCATACAGGTTGCGAAATGTAGCGGTCTAGTGGTATAATAATTGGATATCTTCAAGGGGAGCAAATGCACCTCCCCCGGTTTGGCAAGAGTTCACTGAAGCATTCCTGCGACATTATTTACCACCGGAGGTTCGACGGGCTCGAGCCGATATGTTTTTGAATCTCAAACAGGGAAATATGAGCGTCCGGGAATATAGTCTCCGTTTTAACTCTTTGGACAGGTATGCCCCAGCCATGGTGGCTGATATAGGAGATCGTGTACATCGGTTCGTGAGTGGGTTGGGGCCACATTTAGTTAAGGAATGCTTGACGGCTTCACTCCAGGATGGAATGACTATTGCTCGTATCCAGGCCCACGCCCAAAACCTGGAGGACCAACACCAGCTACAGAGAGGTGAGCGTTATTCTGACAGGGGTTCCAGAAAAAAGGCAAAAATTTTCGAGACTAGAAGTGAGTATAGAGGGGGACAAGCACAACAACAATCCAGGCATTCAGGACAACCAGCGGCCAGCGCACCTCCTCGATTTGCGAGTGGGAGATTTGATCGCCCTACCTATTCAAGACCAGATCAGAGTGCCAGAGCTTCAGTGTCCCAGTATAGAGCTGATTCTAAAAAGACGGGGATACCCCCACCACGATGTGCTCGGTGTGGCAAGCCACACTCTGGGCAGTGTTACTTAGATACAGGTGCTTGTTTTGCCTGGGGTCGGACTGACCATTTGATGCGTGATTGCCCACTAAGGAATGAGGGAGACCAAACTCAGCCCGCCGGATCAGTAATTGGTTCATCATCGACCGTGCGCCCTCCTGGACAGACTTCCCAGGCTCCAGCAAGCCGTGGCCGAGGCAGAGGAGGAGGGGCACCCAGTTCAGCCGGTCCTCCGCACCGCATATATGCATTGGCGGGACGGCAGGATCCTGAACCTTCCCCAGATGCGGCTACAGGTACACTATCGGTATTTTCCTGTGATATGTATGTGTTAATTGATCTAGATTCTACTCTATCATATACCGTTCTGTGTATTGCTGAACGTATTGGGAATTTGGAAATTCAGGACGAAAAGTAATCGTACACATAGGTAAAAGGTGAATACTGGGGATTGCGAAGGCTAAAATAGTAATTAAAGGGGGAAAATGCGTTACGAGAGTGTTTCGGAAATTGTTAAGACCCCAACTTGCTCCAGATTACGTGATAAAGGTAGTGCAGGGGAGCGGAGGCAAATATACCAGCATTAAGACACCGAAATGCATTAGGGTTTCGAGGTTAAGCGTGCTAGGGTGAGAGCAATTTTAGGATGGGTGACCCCTGGGAAGTGTACTGAAAATTCCATAAATGTAGGTATAGGAGACGAATGTGAAATTAGGGTAACCTAAAGGAAATCAGAGTATGTGGAGGGGTTAGAAACCTTATAGAGGTCGCGTAGGCTGAGACGGACTAGACTAGTGAAAAGGGAGAAAGCACGACACGGCTTTAGGATTAAAGAAAGTTTGAATAGCATTTGGAAATGGTTGTGAGGGAAATGGTAGTAAATATATATATAGGTATATGACGTTTCATTGTGACGGTATCGATCGATAAGTGAACCCCAACAACTAGTGTTGCGATATATAGAAGATACTGACCGAACGGAATTCAAGAGACGGAGTGAAAGGTATAAGTACAAATGTTATAGGATAACACTGATACTGGATCCACACTAGTTAAGGCTGGAAAATCCTAATACGGTGATATTCGGGAACAGAAAGAAAGTGAGCACGTAGAGAATAAGGAGCTTCGAAGTATTAGAAATATCAAAGAAAGGATCAGGATAAGGAGCAGTTGACCAGAAAACTTATGATATGGAATGAGAGATTCATGAGGAGATCGAAAGGGCTCAACTATAAAGAAAATGGGATGAAGGATAAAGAACGGGCAGGAAGGAAAGGATGTAGAAATAAATTGGCAACGGGTGTAATATGAGGCAGAGATAGGGAGAAAATTTGGAAGGTACCTGGAGAGGTCGAAAAATATAAAAAGGACAATTGAGACAGCACCATATGAGGCTTTGTACAGCATGAAGTGCAAGTTACCAATCGGGTGATTCGATGTTGGCCGAACTAAGTTGATCGGCCCACGGCCTACAGGCAACCTAAGCTTCTAAAACGGATATGCTAAAGTGATCGTATGTGACAACTATAAATGAGACCTCCCCAAAGTGTTATAATACGCCATGAGGCCAGTTCAACATTCGAGGACGAATGTTCTAAAGGGGGGGAGAATGTTATATCCCGCATTTTGGTACTTTCGGATAATTTAAGATAATTGCGGGAAGTTAAGAGCAAGGCTATAATTTTGATTTTTGTTTGGCGCATAAGTTGTTCATAAAAATTTTGATGTGGAAATATCAAGAATGGCTAGGGGTAAAAAGGTAAATCCGCAATATGACTCGTGGAAATATGGAGGAAGGCTAAGGGCAAATTTGGAATTTGGAAAAAAATAAATTTTCATGAAGAGCAAAACCAAAAAAAAAAAAAAAGTGGGCTTGAGTTATTGGGCCATGTTGGCCGTCCAAATGGAGTGGTCTTAAGCCCACAAAGGAGCTTGATGAATAAGATCAAAAGAAGACCAAGTCAACATAAGTTTCATCTTATTCCTAGAAATTTCAAGAAACTTAAAGAACAAAGGAGAAGGAGAAAAAGACCAAAGGCCATTCGGCCATGATCAAACCCACAAGAACCTTGGAAAAAATTTCATCAAAAATTATTCTCTTCTAGCCAAACAACTAATTGAAGGGTCCTTAGCAAAGTGAAGTGGTTATTGGAGCAAGAAAAACATATATTCATACAAGTTGCAAATTCTAGCCAAGTGGAGAATCAAGGAGAAAGGTAAGGCTTAATCCTTTTCTTATATGTTATGGATAATTATGTATGTTGTAGTATGTGAAAGTGGATGAAATTCATGGAAATATGGACACTTGTTGTGGCCGTGCATGTATGTGTGTGTGTAGGAATAATGATTTAATTATTTTATCTAGTGTTTGGTTGTTGTTGTTGTGGATGTTATGTTGATAATGAAAGTTGGATGATTCTAGTGAGGTTGTGATGGTTGGAAGTTGTTTTAGAAATTAGTGTGAATTGAAAATAGTCTTCTTGTTTTTATGGAAGATAATGTTGTTAGTGTGTAAATTGTTGGGTTGTTGTGATTGAATTTGAAAGAAGGAATTAGGTTGTTATTGTTCTTATTGAAGTTGGAAAGTCTCGGGGAAAGTAGTATGTCGATTGGGTTGCTTGGGATGATATGTGAATTATTTGAAGAATTTTTGAATCATGTTGGAATGATTTCGGATTAATACTTGAATGTGGTATCATTGGTATTGGCTTGATTATATGTGATTGACTTGAATATTAATGAATTGTCGATGAATTGTGTGGCAAGGATTGTTAATGCTAGAATGTATTTTGGATAAATTGTTAAAGTTGTTAGTATGGTGATTGGTATTGTTGTTGATAATTTGGCCGAGTTGAATTCTCGGGCTGTTGTTGATAAACTTGGCCGAGTTAGATTCTCGGGGATGGTGTATTTACAGGGGAAATGCTGCCGAAATTTCGGTAGGCAAAGTGTTAGTTTAGGATGAGATCCTTGAATATCCATAGCTAATACTTGTATTCATTAACATTGTTAAAGATTTTGGGAAGGCCAAGAGTTAAGTTGGATTGACTAGGGAAGCGGACAAGGTATGTTAAGGCTCGTCCCTTTCTTTCAAAGGCATGATCCTGATGTTATGATTTCATAATTGTTTCCATATTCTCCTTGTTTTCAAAAGATATATGTTTATGATCTTAAGGCATGATTCCTTTCCGATAACCCGTCAATGTTTTCCAAAAATGTTCGTCTTTTTCCAAAACAAAGGTCTATGGTATTGTAAGCTTTTATGACAAAAAAAAATGATGGATATGTTTTACAACGATATTAATGATGTCGAGGATGAGAATATTTCTATGATGACTATGATAAGAATGGTTTCATGTTTGAAAGGTACTTGATGTGATCATTGCTTGATTTTCCAAAAATGGCTTCTGAAAGTTCGTAGAAAGTTCTGTACTTCAAACGTCCTTAACTTTTTCATACTAACTCGGATTAACTCAAAACATGGTTATGATCTTATTCTATGTCCTCTTAACGCTGTTATTCGTTGCTAGTCTCATCTTATGGTAATCGTTCCTTCAAGGTGAGACAAAGTCATGATGATTGTTCCATAATATATTCGGAGGTTACCGACCTTACGTCACTCCGATAGATACATGACTTTCTTTGGGCTCTCATGCATGCTGCTTATATGATATATGTATATGAGACATGGACATGATATATGTATATGTATATGGGGGATATGGGGAAAGGGACATATGTTGCGCTATAGACGCGTTGCCACCTGGTCAGTTGGCGTAACTCATCCCGGACGCGGGACATATGTGGGGGAGCCGACGTTAATTGGCGCTATGACATGATGATATGTTCTATTTTCTATATATGGACAAGAAATGTTTTTTTTCCAAAGGAAAGATAAGCATGCATGGCATCCGTCCTAAAAGGCACTCATATGTACATGTTACTCTCTTATCTACTATATGCTCTATGAACTTATTATATTATTATTCATACTTTATGTTCTCGTTATGCTGCTTTTCATGCCTTACATACTCGGTACATTACTCATACTGACGTCCCTTCTTGTGGACGCTGCGTTTCATGCCGCGCAGGTAGACGGGTTTGATTCCTAGGAGCTCCTCCAGCGGTACATTGAAAGTGCTCCAGTTGTTCCGGAGCTCCAGCTTATTGGTACTACTTTTGTGTACATGTTCGGGCATGGCAGCACCCGGCCTTCCTTGTTATTATATGTATTTTGTTTAGAGGCTCGTAGACAGATATGTACAGTCAGATGTGTTGCACTCTTGTTTGTTCTCGTCGCTGTATAATATGTTAGCAAAGTTTATTAACACATGTTTATAATTATGCTATTAATGATAGTGTTAAGTAAAGAAATAACGGTGCCGTTCATACGGCCCACTCAGTAATAAGGATAAGATACGAAATAAGAGGTGCTCGGTATAGCAGTATCGGGTACCCGTCGCGGCCTAGTTGGGTCGTGACAGCACAGTTGACAGGGGGTGACACTGTGGCCTTTGTTGTGATGTGTATATGTATGGCACAGTTGACAGGGGTGACGCTGTGGCCTTTATTGTGATATTTCTATGGATATATGTGTTTCTTTGATATAGCTATACAGATGCATTTATTTTGCCCATTCATTGACACGCCTCAAATGTTTTCCTTGATTTTATGTATATATTGATTTCATGCCTTACATACTCAGTACACTATTCGTACTGACCCCCTTTCTTCGGGGGCTGCGTTTCATGCCCGCAGGTACAGACCCTCAGCTTGGTTATCCTTTGGCTTAGGACTTCTGCCCAGCTGCTTGGAGAGCTCCATTGTCCCGGAGCTTGAGCTGTTTTGGTACAGATCTTCTTATATAGACTTTGTCATACTCCTAGAGGTCTGTAGACATATGTGGGTTGTATATCTGGTTTGGTCAGCTATACGGATGTAGTTCGTTTTGGATATTCCCGCGTATAGTGGCAACCTCGTCGGCTTGCATATTTTGTTATGTTTGGTTAACTGTGACTCCTCAGGAGACAGGTTCATTTTGATATATGGCATTATGAGTTTACAACATGTTTTTGCAAATTTTTCGCATTGTCCTAGTATCAGTCTGATTATAGCTAACAAGTTCGTGTACGAGTGTCCAGCTCGGGCACTAGTCATGGCCCATCGGTTTGGGTCGTGACAGTTATTACTATAAATCAAAATCGAGGGGTTATAACTACGCGAGAATGGTAGAATAGAAACAAACTTATCTTCATGACAAAGCAGGGTTGTCCGCCCTAAAAATGTGACAAGCCGGGTCGTCCGCCCTAAAAATGAGACAAACAGGGTCATCCGCCCTAAAAACTTGACACCTACCTCTTAAGTAGACATTTCCTATCTCTAAAGTGGATTATCATAGGACGATACGTTGGTCTCGAAAATTCGAGATGACGTCATACAAACATTACCACCAATTATGTTTATGACATAATTCCCAAAGTGGGATTACATAGGCATTTTTCGAGTTTGGTCGCACCAAACGAAAATCATGGATATCCCTCAATAGAAACTAGAGCAGAAATTTTGAGATCTTTTTGGGAGATCTCAAAACTTCCTCAAAACTTGACACGATAGGTCGCCGATGCAGCTTTAACTGGGGCAGAAATTTTGAGAGGATGTCAAAAATTCTTTCAGTACGGCAAGTTTAAGAATTAGAGAATATACTTCTACATTGGAGTAGAAATTTTGAGAAAACGTCAAAATTTCCATTTTTCAGACTCAGAATAACGCCGTTACCAAGCGACATGATAATATCAAAGGCATCAACCAGACAAGAGTCGCCATGTCAAACGATTTCATATCCAACTTTATCTTTCATACCTTACTAACTTTAGTATAAGGGTTTTGCAGGTAATACCATCAAACATCGAGGACATGCCCAAAAATGACGGACGAAAGTGGACATCAAATCCGCGATAACGTTGCCCCAGAAATCAGCAAAGTTTCAATGGACAGATGCTTGTGAACGTAGTTTCCAAGAGTTAAAAGATAGATTGACTTCTGCCCCATTCCTGACACTTCCAGAGGGATTGGAAGGATATGTTGTTTATTGCGATGCTTCAGGCATTGGGCTAGACTGTGTGTTGATGCAACATGGTAAGGTGATTGCGTATGCTTCAAGGCAATTAGGGAAGCATGAGAAAAATTACCCAACCCATGATCTAGAATTAGCTGCAGTGATTCATGCATTAAAGATGTGGAGAAATTATTTCAATGGTGTCCATGTGGATATTTATACCGATCATAAGAGCCTTCAATATATCTTCAAGAAGAAAGAGTTGAATTTGTGACAACGACGATGGTTGGAATTGCTAAAAGATTATGATGTTGATATCTTATATCACCCCGGAAAGGCAAATGTTGTGGCTGATGCTCTTAGCTATAGATCTATGGGAAGTTTGTATGATGTACGACCAGAGAAGAGATAAATGGCTCGTGAGCTCCAGCAATTAGCTAGCCTAGGAGTTCGAGTAGTGGACTCAGATAGCAGGGGAACTACCATTCAGAATTCAGCAGTCTCGTCGCTAGTAGCGGAAGTGAAAGAGCAACAATATGAAGATTCCATGCTAATGCATTACAGAGATACACTCCCTCAGAAAGAGGAGTCATCATTTGAGATTTCAGGAGATGGAGTTCTCCGATGCCGAGGCAGATTATGTGTTCCTGATGTGGCAGGTTTACGCCACCAAATATTGATAGAAGCCCATTGTTCCCGTTATTATGTTCACCCTAGAGCGACGAAAATGTACCATGATCTTAAGTCTATATATTGGTGGAATGGGATGAAGAAAGATATAGCGGAATTCGTAGCTCAATGTCCCAACTGTCAACAAGTGAAAATCGAGCACCCAAAGCCGGGCGGATTGCTACAAGCTATAGAAATTCCAACTTGGAAGTGGGAAGTAATTAACATGGAATTCATTATAGGCTTACCCCGTTCTCGACGTAAGTATGATTCTATATGGGTGATTGTGGATAGACTCACGAAGTCAGCTCATTTCTTACCAGTCAGAACGACATATGTGGCAGAAGATTATGCAAAGCTTTATGTCAAAGAGATAGTGCGACTCCATGGTGTCCTAGCATCTATTATCTTAGATAGAGGAACTCAATTTACAGCTAATTTTTAGAAGTCCTTCCCAAGAGGGTTTAGGGACCCAATTGAGCCTTAGCACGGCATTTCATCCGCAAACTGATGGACAAGCTGAACGTACCATTCAGACTCTTGAGGATGTGTTACAAGCATGTATGATAGATTTTGGAGGTAATTGGGATGATCACTTACCACTCATTGAATTTGCTTTTAACAATAGTTATCATTCTAGCATCCAAATAGCACCGTATGAGGCTTTATATGGACAAAAGTGTAGATCTCTAATTGGGTGGTTCGAGGCAGGAGACACTAAATTGATAGGGCCAGACTTGGTCCAGCAAGCCATAGAGAAAGTCAAGCACATACAAGATCGGTTATTAGCAGCCCGAAGTCGTCAAAAGTCCTATGCGGATAATCGTCGAAGGGACTTAGAGTTCCAAGTGAAAGATTGGGTATTCTTAAAAGTGTCACCAATGAAGGGTGTAATGAGATTTGGCAAAAAGGGGAAACTTAGTCCCCGATACATTGGGCCTTATGAGATTGTGCGCAAAGTAGGCAAAGTGGCCTATGAGTTAGATCTACCTCCTGATTTAGAGTCAGTTCACCCAGTTTTCCATGTCTCGATGCTTCGTAAATGTGTTGGAGACCTACTAGGATCGTGCCAGTAAATGATGTTCAAGTGACGGAAAAGTTGACTTATGAAGAGGTACCCATTGCCATATTAGATAGGTAAGTACGGAGGCTTAGAAACAAAGAAGTAGCCTCAGTTAAGGTTTTATGGAGAAACAATAAATGAGAAGAAATGACATGGGAAGCAGAAGAAATTATGAGATCCAAGTACCCACACTTATTTCAGCCCCTAGAAGAAATCCAAGATGAGACATCAAAATCATAAGGTATGTATGTTTTCCCTTTTATGCTTTTGGGTCGTGTGTGGCCAAATTCCAATGCTATTATGTTATGGCCCTGTGAGGTATTGTTATTATGGGCTGTTGTGACAAGATAGTAGTGCCATATTATAGGGGAAACTCTGGCGAAATTTTTATAGAATCCCCGAAGACTTAACATTCGAGGACGAATGTTCTTAAGGGGGGGGGGGAGAATGTTACACCTCAGAAATTTCGTATGTATTGATTTGTGGATAAGTTAATGTGAGCTTAAGGTGATTATGAAATCCCTAAGAGGTTAAGTGAAGTATTAGATAGCTTGAGGTTCATGTAATAAGATTTTGAAGTTCTATGAATATGTGAAGTTTAGTTTGTTGAAGAGAGCGAAACGAAAGTCGTGTTTGGAAAGATTCCGCTATGATTGAGATAATGCCTATGTGGTGATGTTTTAAGGGACTAATATAGATCCTATTGTAGGGTTAATGAAGTATTATACAAGTGCTAAGAAGGTTCCATAAGGATTGGAGATCAAACGAGTCGACGAAAACGAACTTCAGGAAACTGGGGATTATACGGCCAAACATACTGGCTGTACAAAACATACGGACCGTATGTTGGACCGTATAATCGGCCCAGAATAGCACCCCTCTCTGGACCAAATCTACGGCCAGACATACGGTCAGTATAATTTATACGGACCGTATGTTGGTCCGTAGAACTGGTCGGGACAGATTTGGTGTATTTGATAAAGGATCCAAGTCTTATTTCATTTCATTTTCCTTCCACACCCCTTCTCTCTAAAACATTCTCTCTACACTTCTCCCACAAGAATTCAAGAGATATTAGTGATCAACAACATCAATCTAAATGAATCAAGTGTAAGAAACCCACTAGAGTTCATCCAAGGCAAGAAATCCAAGTGAAGGTGAAACTAGGATTTTGCTCAAGTGAGGTGTTTTCACCCAAGGTTCATCCCTACGCCATCTAAGGTAAGATTTATGGTATTTCCATGTTGTTTAAAGTATTTGAAAGTTGAAACACTTGGATTGTAGAAGGATATAGAAAAATGGGTCAAAATGTGGAAATAGTGTCATTTTAAGTAATAGTTTGGATTGAGTAATGATTCGTGATATGATATGATTATAATCATGTTGTAAATGACGTTAAGAACATGATATAGGCATTGTATATGAACGAACGTAATCGTGTGCTATGACCATGGATGTGGGTGACTTGAAGTGAATTGAAGAATATGGATAATGTAGGAGAATAAAGATTATTGCTATGATATTGTGAATGTATTATTGATGTTTGGGAGTTGATTTACGATATGGAGGAATGTCGTATAAATAAAGGAGATGCTGTCAAATTTTCTCTAGCCTTAGTCATGTATGCTAGCTATCGGTTTTCTAATGATAGTATAACTCTAATGATGGTAGAAACGTGAGCATTGAAGGAGAACGTGCAAGTGATAAAATAGTTGAACGGAAGGGTATGTAAGGCTAACCCTTCTTTCATAAGGCATGGTTCTTTGGCCAAATATCTATTCTTCTATGAGCCTATGATGCTCTCCAAATGATTCTATCTTCAAAAAGCTACAAAGCTTATAATTCTTGATATGTCTTACGATTGTACTAAATTCCTCATATGACGAATAATCCTATAAGGATAGACGTAATGACAACGATAATGGTAATGATGATAATGATGACGACGATAATAGCGATAACGATAATGATGACGATGATAGTAGTGATAATGCTAAAGATGCCAATGAGCTTATATGTATGTGTGCCTATGTATGGCTATTATGAAGCCCCGAGCTTATATGGCCGGGTAAAATATATAGATGTATATATATGTATATGCCGATGCGCGCGCACCACTGCAGTTGGGTACGGATAACCCTGAAGCCTTGGTAGGGCCAAGTATGTGCAACCCTGAAGCCTTGGTTGGCCAGGTATGTATGATAACCGAGCCTAGCCATGGTCGGGTACATGAAACACCAAACCTTCGTGGTTGGGCATGCTATGTAAATGTTATGTATATGCTATGAATATGTATATGATATAGATATGAGTATGAATACGAATACGAATAAGAATATGTATATGAATACGATTATGGATACGAATGTAAACGAGTACGGATATGAATACGGATACGGATGTATGTACACAATCACGCACTAGGAATGGAAAGTCCCTATGAAAGGCAAGTAAGTGCTTATGACGATGATATCACTATCTCCCATCTTATGCTATTTCTTATGTCGCTTATTATGCTTCTATATTAATATTGATCATGCTTTACATACTCAGTACATTTTTCGTACTGACGTCCTTTTGTTTGTGGACGCTGCGTCATGCCCGCAGGTGGCCAGGGAGACAAGCTTGATCCATAGCTATATTTCTCAAGGACTACATAGCGGAGCTCCATTTCATTTGGAGCTATAGCTTTTGGTATTGATTCTTTTGTGTACATAATTATGGCCATAGCGGGGTCCTGTCCCGTCTATATGATATGACATACTCTCCTTAGAAGCTCGTAGACATGTGTATATAGTTAGGTGTGTTTGTCCTTATCGGCCTATATTTTGGATATCATTTTGATAGCCTCGTCGGCTTATGTACATTGATATGGGCATACTTGCTATTGATAATATAAATGTATTGATTTCCAAGGGGATTAGTATGATTGATGGATAGAATGTATGATTTAATAAGTGGCCCACCTAGATATAAATGTAAAGGTATGTTAAGAGGTGCCCGGGTAGACTAGCACCGGGTGCCCGTCGCGGCCCTCTGGTTGGGTCGTGACACAAAATGCCGAGAAGACCATGCATTTAAGACAAAATTTAAAGGAAGAACAACAGAAGCTGCAATTCAACGAAGGAACACTCGGAAAGGGTAACAAAGCTATTGTAAATAGAGTTTTTTCTGCTAACTTGTTTGTTCAGTGATTGAGACAGGAAATGGTGCTAGCGGAACAAAACAAAGCAAAAAGCCAAAGGCAAAACAAAAAAAACTAAAAGCAAAGACGAAAAATTCAAAGACAAAGCAATAAAAGTGAGAAGCATCCGAAAAAGGAATAATGATGACGAAGCAAAATAAAGACAAAAACTTGAAGAGATGTGATAAAGCAAAAGCATCCGAGAAAGGGTAACGAAATCCTCCCTAAGTAAAGTTTGTTTTACACTAATAAGTTTGTTCGTTCTGCAGAGCACGAAGATTTTTACAAAAGAAAATTTTTAAGATTACAAAAAGATATAATCACGATTTATCGAAGTCTAGTCTCCACTAAACAGTATTGTATCAAGGTATTGAGACCTCGGCTAGATGTCGCATGTCTTGCCTTGATACAATGACTGATTAGAGGTCTTAATTTGGTAACCACGGTCCTCGCCTGAATCAGGTGACGTAATTCTGACATCAAATTTAAGATCGTCGATTCAAATGTCAAAAAAGATGGATTAATTTTGACCCGAAGAGTGATCACAATTTTCATCCTGACAATCTGTGATTTGAAGACGATGCGTTGATATCAGCATTGAAATGTCGTATCCACAATAGAGTCTATTCTTTTCGGAAGATGTGAACCCTGTTGACGAGCGGGTATTCTTCCCCGGAGTCAAAAAAGGAAGGTGTCAGTCTTGCCACCGAGGTAAGCATCATTCCTCAAGATGACGATATGGATTAAACGACTATATGCCGAAGGGGATGAGTCGTCATCCATATATATAGCAAAAATAGGTAGCATAATTCCGAGGTTGATGTCCACAATCGTTGAAATACGAATGTGATTCCTACATCAAGATTTGCAGTCGCTACTGCAGTTTATTTCAAGTTAATGTAATCCTGGTTCAGGTATAGTGGTAGTCATGAGAAAAGGCTCCACACTTGAGTATGCAGTAGTTAACTTGAATATTCTAACTAAGTGTTGTAATTCTGGACACAGAGGTTAGTAGTCATCAAGAAAGGAACATGATACTGCACTCTGATGTGCAGTCTACATTTGAGTATTTTTTACTATAAGTGATGTAGTCCTGAACTGGTATACCGCAGACTTCTTATGAGGATAATGATGCAGTCGACACCAGCTTTTCAACAGTCACCGCAATGTGTGGAAATGATGTGAGTCCAAATTTTCAAGAGTGACAGATGTCATAAGAAACAAAAAATGACCCAGCACTTGAACGTGGTTTTCATTAGTAGCATCCTGCTTATGAAAATGACAAACGGACTGGGGTGTGAAGGTTTCTAAAAATGTGGTATAGCCCGACCGAGATTTCAATGAAAGTGTTATACCTCGGAACTTTGGGTTGCCGAGCGGTGAAGGGACTAACGTAAGTTAAGGTGTACATGATGTCCCCACAAGTAAGAAGGGATACATAATAATTCTAATTAAGATTCCAAAGAAGTTAAAGGCAAGGGAGAAAAGTTCGTTAAATGAAACTTCACCACAGTTCTGCGAAAAGGGAGTTCGACGGTCGTTCTTTGTAAAGTCGGACGAGTCGACGCTTCGTCGATTGTGCCGTAGAATTGAGCTAGAGCGAAGGCCATTCGACGAACAGGTCGACGCTCCGTCGATCAGTTCGACGAACCGTCCTTCTCACCGTAGAATGAAAGGAAATGACAGATTGCTCACTGGAAATTTAACGACTTCGACGACCAGATCGACGCTGCGTCGATCCGATCGACGCTCCGTCGATCGTACCGTATATCTCGGTCGGGATTGATTTTGAGAATTAATATAAAGACCCCTCCTTCATTCATTTATTTTCATCTCACTCCTCCACACATCAAGAAATCTCTAGACCCTTCTTCATCATTCATCCATAAGAAATCAAAGGAAATCCATGATCAACTACACCAAAACCATGAAATCAAGTGTATGAAACCCATTAAAAGTTCATCTAAGCCAAGAAAACTCAAGAGAAGAAAGTTAGGGTTTTGGTGCTAGAAGAGAAGTTCCACTCAAAGGTTGTTCATCCATTATCCAAGGTGAGTTTTATGGTATTTACATGTTATTTAAGGTGTTGAAAGTTGAAACACTTAGACTGTAGAAGGAGGTAGAAAATGGGTCATGAATGAGTGAATAGTGTCACTATTGAACAATAGTTGGAGCAATTATGAATGTTAGTATGTTGTGATTGTGAATATGTTATTAATGACACTTAGAACATGGAATAAGTATTATATATGAGAAAACGCGATAATGAGCTATAACCATAATTGTGGAGAAATTGAAGCGAAATGGTGAATTGTGGTAAATGTAGACGATTGATGATTGTTATTGCGATATTGTGAATATTGTTATGAACGTTTGGGAGTTGATATAGAACGTGGGGAAAGTTAGGACCAAAGGAAATGCTGCCCAATTTTCCCTAGAATTAGTAAAATGTTCTTATAGCCGAGTAACTAATGTTAATGCGAATCTTCTTGAAGGTAGAAACGCGAGCATCGAAGGAGAACGACCAAGCGATAGAGTAGTTAAATGACAAAGGTATGTGAGGCTAGTCCTTTCTTTCGTGGAATGAATCCTATAGTATGACTTTCCTCCCTCTTTAAGAATCTCTTAAATTCCGGAAAACTATGAGCCTATGTTCTTGAATAGCTACACAAGGTAAGAGTTATGTTATGAGCCCAATAATGATGTCATTTATTGCCTACACTCACCTCATATACTTTTCCCTTCAAGGTGAGGCAGAATGTTAATGAGTGCTCCATAATAAAATCGGGGGATCACAACCTTACGTCACCCCGATAAAGCATAGTTGTACTGGAGTCTTTATGCATGCACCATGATGAGCATATTATGATGATGATATAACACCGCACCTATTTGGCCGGGCAGTCACCGCTAAGGCGGGAAGCGTATACACCATGGCCAAATGGCATGGGCAGACACCACTCGTAGGCGGCATGAGATGATACCCCGGACGCGGGAGGCCTGGACGAAGGCTAATGATTATCACACTGATCCGATACGGACGGGCAGCTTATATATTTATGCATATATGACATGATCATGATTATGAGTAAGCCAACATGCATTAATTCCTTTATATTTGACAGTCAGATACAGATGTTCTTTATTGATGCTTCCTTGTTTCATTGACGTAATATCATTGTTTAGGCCTCTCATACTCAGTACAATGTTCGTACTGACGTCCGTTTTCTTTGGACGCTGTGTTCATGCCCACAGGTAGACAGGGAGGTGAGCTTGATCCAGACTTGTAGTAGTTGTCAGCTGATTTGAGAGCACTCCACTATTTCGGAGGTGCTTATGATTATTCTTTTGGTGTACATACGTATATTTTTGGCATGACGGGGTCTTGTCCCGTCCTTATGTCTAGTACTCTAGTAGAGGCTCGTAGATACGCAGTGTGGGTTATATGGTCTCACGAGATTTCCATTATGTATATATATATATATATGCATATGTTATTTTAATGACCAAAAAGGCTTGTGCATATAAAACTATTTATGTTTCCGAAAGAAAGATGATTTTCGTATAATTTGAGTACGATTTTGATAAAAAAACGTTGAATGAGCATGATAAGTAGTAGAACAAGGGGTGCTCGGTGGTTAGCCCCGGTACCCGTCACGGCCCCTAGTTGGGTCGTGACAAAAGTGGTATCAGAGCAGTTCAGTCCTAGAAAGTGTCTACGAGCCGTGTCTAGTCAAGTCTTGTTTATGGTGTGTTGCGCGCCACATCAATAAACAGGAGGCTACAGGGCATGTGGGAAAAATGACCATCTTTCTTCTTATGAGATCGTGCGATACAGCCGTGTATAAGCTTTTATCCTCCCTAATAGTGTGTTGTGATTTCAGAAATGCCGCCAAAGGGAAAAGCTACAGCTGCCCAGAAGGGCAAGACTACGACAAAAAGGCGGGTAGAAAGAGAGCCGCCAATGAATGTAGAAGAGGGCGAGTCACATAATGAGGCCTTATCTAATACTTCCTCCATCCCGCCCAATGTAGAAGAACCAGGAGGAGCTTCAGCTCCTGTTCCTCCACCGGTCGCTCCGGGTCAACAAGTGACCGAGGCCATTCATCTATTGACACAGTTGGTTGCCGCCCAGGCATAACGGTAGAATGCGAGCCCAAGCGATCGATCAGCTAGTACCTGAGCCCGTGATTTTATGAGCTTGAATTCTCTGAAGTTCTTCGGGTAAAAGCCGGATGAAGACCCACAAGGTTTCATTGATGAGATGTTGACAACATTGAGAATCATTCAGGCCTCTGAGACTGAATCCGTGGAGTTGGCATCTTATAGACTCCGAGATGTGGCGGTATTGTGGTATAATAATTGGATAGCATCAAGGAGAGAAAATGTGCCTCCTCCCGTGTGGCAAGAATTCGTAGATGCTTTCATTCACCATTATTTGCCACCCGAGGTCCGCCGAGCTAGGGCAGATATATTTCTAAATTTGAAGCAAGGAAGTATGAGTGTCGGGGAGTATAGCCTGCAATTTAACTCCTTGGCTAGATATGCCCCGACTATGGTGGCTGATATGGGAGATAGGGTGTACAGGTTTGTGAGTGGCTTGGGGCCACATTTGTTCAAGGATTGTTTGACGGCTTCGCTACAAGAAGGGATGGATATTTCCCGAATACAAGCCCATGCCTAGAACTTAGAAGGACGATAGCCACCACCAAGAGGTCATCGTGATATTGAAAGAAGGAAAAGCAAGAAGGCTAGATCTATGGGGGCAGGCAGTGATTATAGAGGGGGATCAATGCAGACATATTCTAGACATTCAGGCCAGTCGGTGACTAGTGCACCTCCTCGATTTACGGGTAGGAGATTTGATCGCTCCTTTCATTCAGGACAGGGTCAGAGTTCGAGGGCCTCAGATTCTCAGTTCAGGGAAGAATATAGTCAGAGGAGACCCTCAGTACCGCGATGCAGCCAGTGCGGTAGACTACATTCCGAACAATGTCGCCAAGGTTTGGATGCTTGCTATGCCTGTGGCCAGGTTGGGCATATGATGTAAGATTTCCCGTCGACGAGCGGTAGAGTGGGGATTCAGCCCACAGGATCAACAGCGGGTTCATCTTCAGTGCGCCCAGTAGGGCAGACTCCCCAGATCCCAGCAGGTCGAGGTAGAGGCAGAGGGGGAGCGTCTACTTCAGGTGCCACTCAGCCCTGTCTGTATGCTTTAGCCGGACGACAGGATCTCGAGTCCTCCCCAGATGTAGTTGCAGGTACATTATGTATATTTTCCCATGATGTATATGCCTTGATAGATCCGGGTTCTACTTTCTCCTATATTACTCCATATGTTGCTGGTTGTATTGGGGTGAAACCTGAGCCAATCAAACCTTTTGAAGTAACTACTCCGGTTGGTGATCCCGTGATAGCTAGACATGTGTATAAAAACTGTGTGCTTGTGATATGCAATCACCAGACCAAAGTTGATTTAATTGAGCTGGAAATGCTAGATTTCGATGTGATCATGGGTATGGACTAGTTGGCATCATGTTATGCTAATGTGGATTGCCGAATGAAAATAGTTCGATTCTAATTTCCGGGGAAGCCCATGCTTGAATGGAAGGGTAATACAGCCTCTCCAAAAGGTAGGTTTATTTCCTACCTCAAGGCAAGAAAGATGATAGCCAAAGGCTACATTTATCATCTAGTCCGAGTTCATGACACCGAAGCAAAGTCACCAACTTTCCAATCCGTTCCGGTAGTGAATGAATTTCTAGATGTATTTCCAGATGAACTTCCAGGTCTTTCTCCAGAAAGAGAGATTGACTTCGCCATTGATGTGCTGCCGGATACCAAGCCTATTTCTATTCCTCCTTATCGAATGGCTCCGGCAGAATTGAAAGAGCTAAAGGCGTAGTCGAAAGATTTGCTTGAGAAGGGGTTTATTAGACCTAGTTCATCACCGTGGGGAGCACCAGTCTTGTTCGTGAGAAAGAAAGATGGTTCCCTACGAATGTGCATCGATTATAGGAAGTTGAACAAGGTGACGATAAAGAACAAATATCCTCTCCCCAGGATTGATGATTTATTTGATCAACTACAGGGTGCCAAGTGGTTTTCTAAAATAGACTTGAGGTCGGGTTATCATCAAGTGAGGGTTAGAGAAGAAGATATTCCCAAAACAACTTTCAGAACAAGATATGGCCACTATGAATTCCGGGTGATGTCGTTTCGGCTGACTAATGCCCCGGCAGTGTTCATGAATCTGATGAATAATGTATTCAGGCCACTCTTGGATTTATTCGTGATAGTATTCATTGATGATATTCTGGTGTATTCTCGCACAGAATCAGAGCATGCATATCATTTACGTATCGTACTTGAAATTCTTCGAGCTCGAGAATTATATGCAAAATTTTCAAAGTGCAAGTTTTGGCTAAATTCCGTAACATTTCTGGGCTATGTCATATCAGATGACGATATTCGAGTTGATACTCAGAAAATTGAAGCTGTGAAGAATTGACCAAGGCCTACGACGCCTACCGAGGTTCGTAGTTTTCTGGGATTGGCAGGATACTACAGAATGTTTGTAGAAGGATTTTCCTCTATTTAAGCTCCATTGACGAAGCTAACCCAGAAGTCAGCTAAATTTCAATGGAATGATACTTGTGAACGCAGCTTCCAAGAGCTGAAGGACAGATTAACCTCAGCTCCAGTCTTAACACTTCCAGAAGGGTCAGATGGTTATGTGGTATACTGTGATGCTTCCGGTGTTGGGTTAGGATGTGTGTTAATGCAGCATGATAGAGTTATTGCTTATGCTTCGAGACAGCTGCGGAAGTACGAAAAGAACTATCCAACTCATGACCTCGAATTAGCTGCAGTTATTCATGCATTAAAGATATGGAGACATTACTTGTATGGCGTACATGTTGATATCTATACAGACCACAAGAGCCTCCAATACATTTTCAAGCAGAAGGAGTTAAACCTGCGGCAGAGGCGGTGGTTAGAATTGTTGAAAGATTATGATGTCAATATTTTGTACCATCCTGGAAAAGCAAATTTAGTGGCCGATGCGCTTAGCCGCCGATCAATGGGCAGTTTATGTGAAGTTCCTCCGGAAATGAAAGAGATGGTTCACGAGCTCCATCAATTAGCTAATCTTGGAGTGTGTGTATTTGATTCAGGTAGTGCAGGGATTAGTATTAATGATCCTATGGTATCGTCCCTGAATGTGGAAGTGAAAGAGCGTCAGTATGAAGATCCTCATTTGAGCCACTATAGAGACACATTTCATGAAAAAGAGAGATCTCCATTTAAAAATTCTATGGATGAGATCCTTAGATACCAAGGCAGGCTATGTGTTCCGAATGTTACAGAATTACGCCGACGAATTCTGGAAGAAGCCCATTATTCTCGGTATTCTATTTACCCAGGTGCAACAAAAATGTACCACGATCTCAAATTGATATATTGGTGGGATGGCATGAAGAGAGACATAGCAGAATTTGTAGCCCAATGTTCAAATTGCCAACAAGTAAAGACCGAACATGAGAAGCCAGGAGGATTATTGCAAGCAATGGAAATCTCTACTTGGAAGTGGGAAGTGATCAATATGGATTTTATTGTGGGCTTACCTCGTTCTCGAGGCAAGCATGATTCTATATGGGTGATCGTGGACAGACTCACGAAAGCAGCCCATTTTCTTCCAGTTAGAACCATATACTCCACAGAAGATTATGCGAGGTTGTATCTCAAGGAAATTCTGCGACTTCATGGTGTTCCATTATCCATTATCACGGATAGAGGAGCACAATTTACAGCCAAGTTCTGGAAATCTTTCCAGGAAGGTTTGGGTACTAAAGTAAGGCTCAGCACAGCATTTCATCCGCAAACTGATGGGCAAGCCGAGCGTACCATTCAGACCTTGGAAGATATGCTCCGAGCATGTGTGCTGGATTTCGGTGGTAGTTGGGATGATCACCTACCCCTTATAGAGTTTGCATATAACAATAGCTACCATTCCAGTATTCAAATGGCCCGGTACGAAGCTTTATATGGAAGAAAGTGTAGGTCCCCGATTGGATGGTTCGAAATAGGGGAAGTACAGTTAATAGGCCCTGAATTGGTTCAGCAAGTGGTAGAAAAATTCAAAGTGATCCGAGATCGATTGCTGACAGCCCAAAGTCGCCAAAAGTCTTACGCGGACAACCGCCGGCGAGACTTGGAATTTCAGGTTGATGATTGGGTATTTTTTAAGGTATCGCCAATGAAAGGAGGGATGAGATTTGGTAAGAAAGGGAAATTGAGTCCCCGCTACATTGGACCCTATAAAATTATCCGTAAGGTGGGCCAAGTAGCCTATGAATTAGAATCGCCTTCGGAGCTTGAATCAGTTCACCCAGTTTTTCATGTCTCAATGCTTCGCAAGTGTGTTGGAGATCCCAAGAGAATTGTTCCAATAGATGATGTGCAAGTGATAGAAAAGTCAGCATATGAAGAAGTACCCATTGCCATCTTAGACAGGCAAGTACGAAGACTTCGAAACAAGGAAGTGGCTTTAGTTAAGGTTTTATGGCGGAATAACAATCGAGAAGAGATGACTTGGGAAGCGGAAGAGAAAATGAAATGCAAGTATCCACACTTATTCCAACCCCCAGGAGAGGTTCAAGATGAAACGCCAACAATATAAGGTATGAATGCAGTAAATGAAGTGTAATAATTAGAGTATCTGAACACCCCTATTTCCATCATTACTCAGATATTATATCCCCCATCTTCGGGAGTTTTCGTAAGTCCTTCTTAGAGTTTTATTGTGTTGTAGCCCTGTGAGGCAGAATTATTATGGGTTGTTGTAACAGGACGGTAGCGCCATATTACAAGGGAAACTCTGGCAAAATTTTTGTAGAATTCCCGAGTACTTAACATTCGAAGACGAATGTTCCAAAAAGGGGAGAAGAATGTTATACCTCGGAACTTTGGGTTGCCGAGCGGTGAAGGGACTAACGTAAGTTAAGGTGTACATGATGTCCCCACAAGTAAGAAGGGATACATAATAATTCTAATTAAGATTCCAAAGAAGTTAAAGGCAAGGGAGAAAAGTTCGTTAAATGAAACTTCACCGCAGTTCTGCGAAAAGGGAGTTCGACGGTCGTTCTTTGTACCGTCGGACGAGTCGACGCTTCGTCGATTGTGCCGTAGAATTGAGCTAGAGCGAAGGCCATTCGACGAACAGGTCGACGCTCCGTCGATCAGTTCGACGAACCGTCCTTCTCACCGTAGAATGAAAGGAAACGACAGATTGCTCACTGGAAATTTAACGACTTCGACGACCAGATCGACGCTGCGTCGATCCGATCGACGCTGCGTCGATCCGATCGACGCTCCGTCGATCGTACCGTATATCTCGGTCGGGACTGATTTTGAGAATTAATATAAAGACCCCTCCTTCATTCATTTATTTTCATCTCACTCCTCCACACATCAAGAAATCTCTAGACCCTTCTTCATCATTCATCCACAAGAAATCAAAGGAAATCCATGATCAACTACACCAAAACCATGAAATCAAGTGTATGAAACCCATTAAAAGTTCATCTAAGCCAAGAAAACTCAAGAGAAGAAAGTTAGGGTTTTGGTGGTAGAAGAGAAGTTACACTCAAAGGTTGTTCATCCATTATCCAAGGTGAGTTTTATGGTATTTACATGTTATTTAAGGTGTTGAAAGTTGAAACACTTAGACTGTAGAAGGAGGTAGAAAATGGGTCATGAATGAGTGAATAGTGTCACTATTGAACAATAGTTGGAGGAATTATGAATGTTAGTATGTTGTGATTGTGAATATGTTATTAATGACACTTAGAACATGGAATAAGTATTATATATGAGAAAACGCGATAATGAGCTATAACCATAATTGTGGAGAAATTGAAGGGAAATGGTGAATTGTGGTAAATGTAGACGATTGATGATTGTTGTTGCGATATTGTAAATATTGTTATGAACGTTTGGGAGTTGATATAGAACGTGGGGAAAGTAGTAGGAACAAAGGAAATGCTGCCCAATTTTCCCTAGAATTAGTAAAATGTTCTTATAGCCGAGTAACTAATGTTAATGCGAATCTTCTTGAAGGTAGAAACGCGAGCATCGAAGGAGAACGACCAAGCGATAGAGTAGTTAAACGACAAAGGTATGTGAGGCTAGTCCTTTCTTTCGTGGCATGAATCCTATAGTATGACTTTCCTCCCTCTTTAAGAATCTCTTAAATTCCGGAAAGCTATGAGCCTATGTTCTTGAATAGCTACACAAGGTAAGAGTTATGTTATGAGCCCAATAATGATGTCATTTATTGCCTACACTCACCTCATATACTTTTCCTTTCAAGGTGAGGCAGAATGTTAATGAGTGCTCCATAATGATATCGGGGGATCACAACCTTACGTCACCCCGGTAAAGCATAGTTGTACTGGAGTCTTTATGCATGCACCATGATGAGCATATTATGATGATGATATAACACCGCGCCTATTTGGCCGGGCAGTCACCGCTAAGGCGAGCACCGTATACACTATGGCCAGATGGCATGGGCAGACACCACTAGTGGGCTGCATGAGATGATACCCCGGACGCGGGAGGCCTGGACGCAGGCTAATGATTATCACACCGATCCGATATGGACGGGCAGCTTATATATTTATGCATATATGACATGATGATGATTATGAGTAAGCCAGCATGCATTAATTCCTTTATATTTGACAGTCAGATACAGATGTTCCTTATTGATGCTTCCTTATTTCATTGACGTAATATCATTGTTTATGCCTCTCATACTCAGTACAATGTTCGTACTGACGTCTGTTTTCTTTAGACTCTGTGTTCATGCCCACAGGTAGACAGGGAGGTGAGCTTGATCCAGACTCGTAGTAGCTGTTAGCTGATTTGAGAGCACTCCACTGTTTCGGAGGTGCTTATGATTATTCTTTTGGTGTACATACGTATATTTTGGGCATGACGGGGTCTTATCCCGTCCTTATGTCTAGTACTCTAGTAGAGGTTCGTAGATATGCAATGTGGGTTATATGGTCTCACGAGATTGCCATTATGTATGTATGTATATATGTATATATATATATATATATATATATATATATATATATATATATATATATATATATATATATATATATACATACATATGTTATATTAATGACCAAAAAGGCTTGTGCATATAAAACTATTTATGTTTCCGAAAGAAAGATGATTTCGTATAATTTGAGTACGATTTTGATAAAAAAACGTTTAATGAGCATGATAAGTAGTAGAACGAGGGGTACTCGGTGGTTAGCCCCGGGTACCCGTCATGGCCCCTAGTTGGGTCGTGACAAAAAGTTGCCAACTGAAAAATGCCAACTGAACTATCATGATTATTATTCAAAGTTATTTAAAAAATATACATGCACAAAAGCACACATTTACAGGAAAATAAGAACAGACGGATGAGTGTTCGCCGAAAGCTGAATAAATGACAGAAGCTGACGGAGTTAACCTTTAAAGCAGATGGCAACAATGCCGCACAGGTATGACATTTACGATAAAGATAAAAAAATTCAAATCACTAACACGCAGGACTCGGCACTTGGAGATGGCTAAAAGCTACCGAGATAGGGGCAAAAGAGCCAGACTCAAGACATGCGGAGCAAACGTGGAACTTTTCTTGGGCAACCGATCAAAAACCGTGCACGAGAGTCAAGCTTTCTACACCAGGGATTGAAAAATAACTTCAAACATCAACACTAATAAATCTTTTTCAAAAAACCGCCTCCGGTCCGGATTCCCAACCGGAAATAGTCAAAGGGATTCCCTTATAGAGGGATATTCCTTTCCGGGCTATCGAGTCGAACTACAGTTGGCCTGATTCTCAAAACCAGGGATATGTAGGATACTCAAATTTCGAGGATCGACCATATTCCTATGATTATTTTAGGACACCCTGAGATAGTTTAAAAGTTTCTTTATGTGTTAGTCCTCCTAGAGTCAGAACTACAAACGGCCTGAATTCTCGTGTAATCTGAGATATGTAGGAAGCCCAAAAACCGGGGTCCGGCCATACTTTCGAAATTTTGCGCAAAGAAAACTGTAATTTCTATTATTTGGTAAAAATTAGGTTTGTCAAAATTCGTAGCTCAAGGATGGCCTTGCCACCCTCGAACTGCGAATGAGTAGTTGTTGATACCTAATTTTCACCTCATAAAACGTGTATTTTAATTTTAACATTTTTCGAGTCCAAGATGGAGTAAGGATGCCCTTAAAAAAATTAAAAATTTAAAAATCTCGAGAAAATTGCAAAAGTTGACGTATAATTATTATTCCACAAAATTAACGATTACAAGAAATTACGAGTTATTTACTTTCACAAATATGATTTGTAAAAAAGATACATATCTCGCTCTGTCTACCTCGGAAAAATTATTAATTAAAACGACGTATGAATTACGGCTCATTTTTTTACCGCATTTTTCACATTATTAAATATTACTGGGAAGTATATCGATATTGGGCTCGTTTTGAAGCTCGTGTTTTAAAACAACGTATTATGATTTTTATTTCGTCGAAATATTATTTTACGAGGGGAGTATTAGACTAATTAACCTAAAACTATATAAAACTATGCTACATTTTTATAAAAAATAAGGAGGGGATTTTATCCATTTGTACCTTTGTTGGTACTATTTGAATAAGGTCTATTGGGGGGAAAAAGTACGACCAAGTGTCCTATTTTTGTCCATAAAATTCTAAATGATTAGTTGGATGATTTTTAAAAATTTGAATAAGGGTTTTGGGGGGAAAAGCTATGGCCACATAATCTATTTTTATCCGTAGAATTCTAAATTGGCTTGCCTACAAATAGAAGGGATGGACATTAAAAATGGGGGAGGTCACGTTTTTTTAGGAGAGAGAAAAAAGGGGAAAATTTTATCTTTCTATTTTGGGGATGGGGAGCACACAATAGAAAACAAAAAATATTCATCATCATCTTCCTAGAAAATGGTCACGAATGACAAAAAAAAAAAAAGGAGGGACCCATATCAATAAAAAACATATCACCACCTTCTTTCACTTCGTTTTTTACCTTCACCATTTTCACCACCTAAAACCCCATTATTGAAACCGCACACAAGAGAGGAAAAAAGAAAACAAAGAAAGGGAGTTCGAAAATTAGCAAAAAATAAAAGCTAAGTTTTGATTTATATATTCAAAAACTTAGTGGCCTATCACACTCTTACTAAAAATACACAAAATATAAATACAATAGATATATATACATAGAAGAATACGGATATCATCCAAAAAAAAAAAAAGACAATGGGTTTTTAAGGATTTGTGAAGTGTTGGTGCTTGAATTTGGTGGACTCAATCCCTCCTTTTGATCTTTAGGTTGCCCCATCAAAAAGTAACCTCTTATTCCATCCTTTATTTCATTTTTAGTTATGATTATATGTTATTTATGATGCTTGTGTAGTTGAAAAGGATTATGTGCTAGCCTAAGTTTATTTACATGATTAAGTGAATATCCTATGGATTTATTACTATTTGAAAAATGAAAATAAATTAGAAGTTTGATTTAGACAATGTTAAGTGATTTTAGGTTAGTTAAATTGATTAAAAAAAATAAGAAAAAGAGTATCTTAAGTTAGAATTTTGACATTGTGTTGGTAGTTAGTATGATTTATTCAATATTGTTAGCTTTTGATATAAAAAAAAATTACATTGCAATTCATTTTATAAAAGTTATTTGCATTAATATTAGAACTTTTTTAAATATCTCAAAAATAACATATTATATAACAGATTTAGCCAATAATTAAACATGAGTAATGTCCCAAATGAAGGGATGAATTTTACTCTTTTTCTCCCACTAGATTAGGAATTGAATGCTAGAAGTTCTTTTTGTCTCTTTTCTCTCTTCCCAAACTAAATTCGGATTAAATGCTAGAATAATATTTTCTATCTCTCTTCCCTATTTTCAACAAATGCTATTACCATTAAATTAGGGGTTGGATGATAAAACATCATAAAAAGAAATTTTTTATTTTATTTTGATGGTATAAGTACAATATAAGTAAGATCTTTGAGAATATGCATGATTATGCTTAATTAATACACAAAATTATTGACAGAATTTATGGTATATTCCTAGCATATTTATGATATTAAACATTTATACCAGAAAATATGTCATAATTATGAAAAGCTTAAAAAAAAATATATGCTCATATATAACATATTTGTGATATATTCACCACTTAAAATTTAATTACAGGAATATATAATTGGGATATAAAAAACATGTCATATATTTTCTAGATATATATACATAAAATACACGGTTACTAATTTAACATACATCTAATATATTTTTTTATATTTAAAAAAAAAGATGCATAAATTCTTTTTCTGAAAATAGATTGTTTGTATACTTGTGTGTGTGTGTGTATATCGAAAGTTTTTTTGATGAACTATATAAGGAAGTTATCCTCTGTGCATTTGTCTTTTTGCTTATGTATAGGGATTATTAATTGGTATCCTTATAAATGGAATGTAATAAGTTGTTTTAATTATGGAATAAATCCTTAAATCTGTTAAGTTACATTAATTCTAGCAAGACACGGGTTACATTTTTTTTTTTGGGGGGGGGGGGGGGGGGGTCAGATATTATTTGGCTAAAATTGATATGTATAATTTTGTGTTAAAATTATGTAATGTCAAATTTAACATTTTCTAGTTATGAAAGTTACTAAAAAAAAACGTAGTTCTTGTGGGTTTGTTACTAATATATAGCAACTATTGAGCCTTCTGCACAAATTGTCCTTTTATTTATAAGTATAATAATTATGGGCTTGGCTTAAAAGTATTGTAATTCATTTTGGTTTTGTAAATTAGATAATTGACCTCGGCCTATTACTAATGTTTTGTACACCTATCTTTTGTGACCTTCCAAATTTGTTGGTGGGTCTTTCGATGCCCACTAATATTTCTAGATCGAGTCAACTCCTATCATGGAAGGACAAATGCATTGGAGCATAATTTGGAACGTAAATATTTATTATGCATTTTTCTGTTGGGTTTGGTCGGCCCAACTCCCTATCTCTTTACTATTTATTTGTCAAAATTGATTAAATGTGATTTATTGGAACCCTTAAAAATTGCCATGTATTAGAGTTGCCAAAAAAACCGTTTTCTAAATATAAAACTGATTTTGACAATTATTAGCATATAAAAATGATTTTTGGGACAAAATAATAGACTTGATTAATTTTGCGGAGCTAGAGTCAAAAATGATTGTGGACCGTACATATGGACATTTTGGACAAAATTGGACTTAAACTATTTTTGGATTAACTTGGACTAAAAGGATAAAAATATAAAAAATATAAAATATAAAATATGGTTAAAATATGGATAATAATAGTATGCCAAAAAATGATTTTTTTATAAAACTTAAAACTAAAAAACCCTTTTCTAAACTCGGGTGGGCTTACGTATTGTTCTACTTTGGTTAACGCCTTCAGGTTTTAACCTAGTTGTTCTAGTCCGAAACCCAAAATTCCCAATTTTGGGCGAAACTCTACCATTTTCATTTGTTGAACAGTGAGTATTTTTGCATAAATGACACATCTTGATTTGCGGAAATATAAAAAAAAGCATTTTTTTATCACAAACAATTTATATCTACAATGGCATACTATTAGAACCCGTAGGTCAACCGTATTTTACGGATCCTAAATACCGAGGTGCCTAACACCTTCCCCGGGGGATCACCAGAACCCTTACTCGAACTTTGGTTAGATTAGGATTTTTTTAAAATTTAACTGTTTTGAATTAACCCTTTTCGAACTGGTTTTCCTAATTTCCTGAAAATTAGGTGGCGACTCTAAATATAAAGTCCATTTAGAGCACCATCCACGTAGAAGTATCTTTTTTCCTTTTTGCCGGCACGATTGGCAACCGTACTTCCTCGGGAAACTTTTCTTTTAAAATGAAGGAAGTGCAAATACGAATCAGAAAAAATAGAACTGCTACAGCTCTACCTAGAAGACTGGAGATCCCAAGATATAGGTTCAAAGAGATCAAAAAAAGTCATTGATGACGGTTCAACATTGTCAAAATAACTTTTTTGGTCCATTCTCGTGATGAGACAATGTCCAGTACTAGGATAAGGCATTAAGGCTTTTTAGTAGTTTCTAAGTTTGATACGAGGTATATCAAATAGTGCATCTATGGGATAACACATTTAGGAATCACCTATGTAAGTGTGAAGTATAAGTCGTTTCAAGGAGAATTCTGTAAGGTCAATTCTCTACACACTTATGAAACAGGCAGTGTTCATAGCTGAAACGAACAAAACAATGAGAACCAAAGACGGTTAAAGGGTTAATTGTGTGACATGTGGTTGTCTAGGTATACACCAAAGCTCGACGTTCAAAGATATCAAATCTACCGATTGACCGAGTATATCCGACATATGTTCACTACGGAAAATTCAAAGAGAAATATACTTATCCAGATGTGATTAATCTTTGCTTACGAATCACACCGTTTTTTTTTTTCGTGCTGGCATGTTTTTCATCATATAGCCATTCCCCATTCATGTGGGGGATTGTTAAAGCTAGTTAATGATTAAAGCTAGCTAAGTTGGTGTGAATGAGAAATGAAGAGAAAAGACAATGGAAGGAAAATGAAGTTTAAAGCAAAGTTCCTTTGGAAAGGAGCTTTTTACCACATTGATGGTAGAAAGGGAAAGTTATGTGCTTATATTAGAACACACATATTCTAGCTCTTAAGGGTTGAGAAGAGGGACTCCCCTCGCGCCGTTGTCGTCGCTCGGCTTCGGCTTCGGCTTTGAATTTGGATTTGGTCTGATTGGTTGATTGATAATCTTTTTTAGGCCAAATTTATTTAAATTCAATTTATTTATTTTTAATTTAAAACCAACTAGCTGATTGCTAGTGGTGTTTTATTCCAAAATCAAAGTATTTACATAGATAGGAAAAAAGAAGAAACAAAGCAAACAAACTATAAAAGAAAAGAAACTACTCTAAGCTAAAGACACTGAAAACAAGATCAAAATGCTACAAGTTCTCTTGTTTTGGGATGATTACACTATCAGACACCTCAAAGCTCTCACCAGGTGCTATGTTATCAGACCCCATGATAATTCAAACAAGAGTAAAGCTGCATATGCAATCTGTTGCTGTCCATAATCATGTGTAGTCAAGTTGAATCCATTTCACTACCTATATTGATCATAACATGGTGTTGTAAACTCTTAATCTAAACCTGCTAGAAGAATGAGCAGTAGCACTGTTAATTCCACTATCTAGCTAGGCTGGTCCCAGTAGTTACTAGTCATATTACGATCTGAAGATGAGTAGTGAACTTGAACTAAAGTGCAAAAAATCCTTCTTCAATCTGGTTCCCTCTCCTTGTATGTTTTGAATTTGAAGTTAGGCATCATAGATTTATCCATATTTAGCAATCTCTTCCCTGTAGGTGTGAGTTCCTGAAAATTGTGAACTTCCAATGTACCTACATAATTGAACACATTGTTAGCTAAAAAAATCTGCTACTGTATTGCCCTCCCTCAGGACATGGACAAACTGGACTTGTCCTCTCTTTCTCCACTCTTTAATCTTTTGCACCTCTATACTAACTTTCCAAGGAGCTTCCCAATCTCTTTGAATGATGTTCACCGTAGCTAGAGAGTCAGTTTCCATGATCACAGGTAACACTTGTTTGTTAACACAATATTGCAGACCATTATGAATTGCAACTGCTTCTGCACATATATTTGTTGTGTTAGCTATTCTTCTAGCAGCAGCATGAACTAGATCACCTCTTTCATCTCTAATGCAAAAAGCAGCTGAGCTTTGGCCTGGATTATCCCTTGATGCACCATCAGTATTGCACTTATACCACCCTGCACTTGGACATCTCCATTGTACCATTTGATCTCCTACTCTAGGATTAAGTCCTTCTAAAATCCGTACTATCTGAGGCCAAGTATGTGGGACATTTATCAACCATGGATATAGACTACTTATCAAGTTATGAATGTTCTGATTAATGCAGTAAATGACTTTACTCTTACTCATATGTGCTCCATTCATGAGTGAATTTCTTCTCTTCCACAACTGCCAGCAGATGAATGATGGCATTGCTTCAAAAAATGGTTTTAACTTGATTGCACACTTTGTATTCCACCATTTTACCACTGCTTGATGTAACTGTATTAGAGGACCCATGAAACTAGCTGCTGTGGTATAGTATTGCCATACTTCTACTGCACAATTACCAGTCAAGAAAAGATGTTGCAATGTCTCCTCTGACTGTGAATTTAGACAGCATCTGCATCTTGATACAATGGAAATATTCAACCTTTTGAGTACATCATCTACTGGGAGTTTAGCTTTCCACATCCTCTATAAAAAGAATGAAATTTTGAATGGCACTCCTTTACTCCATATTCTTTGATAACTCAATGACTCTTGCTCCTGCTGTCTCATTAAGTTCCATGCACTACTCACTGTAAATTTGCCCGACTTAGTTAAAGTCCACCATGGTACATCTGCATCTGTTGATTTCACTATTATGCTCAGTTCAAATCAAACATGATTCACCACCTACTCTGGTAACACTGCATTAATTTTTTAGAAGTCCCAACCCTCTGAGTTCATGAGTTCAGCCATCTCTTCTATATTGTGATCTGTGGTTGAGAATTCCCTGAGAGGACCCAATCTAGTCCAGTTATCTTCCCAGACATCAAATCAACCATTTCTAGCTTCCTACCAAATTAAGTGATCCATTTGATCCCTGGCTTCCAACATCTTTTTCCATACTTGTGAACCACCCTTCCATTGTACCCTTGTTGGTTTCAGCTTCTTATAATATTTATTCCACAAAAAGGTAGACCATAAAGAATTTGAGGTCCTAAATCACCACCATAGCTTAGCAAACAAAGCTTTAGAAATATCAAACAAGGACCTAAATCCTAGCCCACCCTCAGCTTTAGGCATGCAAATCTTCTTCCATGATACCCAATGTTTGCTTTTATTCTCTTCCTTATTACTCCAGAAAAACCTTGCAAGGATTCTATGGAGCTCATTTGGAGTGTATTTAGTAGGTACTACAGCAGATAGCACATACACTAGTACACTTTGTAGAACATTCCCTATCAATACAGCTTTACCACCAAATGACAGTAATTTGCCCTTCCAACTGTGCAATTTATCCGTCACTTTCTTGATGAGATCTTGATAGTAGACTTTCTTCTTTCTGGCATGAAAAATGGGACATCCTAAATACTTGAAAGGGAACTATCCCTTTGTGAAACCTGTCACCTGCTGCACATCCTGCATCAGTCTATCTGCCACCTTATGATACATGTAGAAGGCACTTTTTTCAGTATTGATCAGTTGACCAGATATTGCTTCATAATCTCTGAGAATGTCCATGATCATTTGTAAAGAATTCCTCTCAGCAGATGCAAATATTATGGTATCATCTGCATAAGCAAGATGGTTGATGTTGGCACTCCATTTAGGCAAACCATACCCTACATACAAACTGTTGTCATACAATGAGTTTAATGCCCTTGATAGCATTTCTGCTGTCAAAATAAACAAAGTTGATGACAAAGGGTCACCTTGTTTAACACCCCTTGTAGAGTGAAAGAAACCTGTAGCTTTGCCATTAAACAAAATTGAATACCAGTTGTTTGCTATCAGTCTCTATATCCTATCAATGAATATTCCTGAAAATCCCATCTGATTTAGGACTTTTGTCAAAAAACTCCAGGAAACTCTATCATATGCCTTTGTCATATCTAGCTTTAAGATCACATTAGCAGGTTTACCCCTCTTCTTAATGTCTGTGACAATTTCTTCTGTGAGAAAAACATTCTCAATTATACTCCTAACCTTCACAAAACCAACCTGATAAGGAGAGTTTAGAGTAGGAAGAACCTTCTCTAGCCTGTCATGCATAACTCTGGATAAGACTTTATTGATAAAGTTACTCAGACTTATTGGTCTTAAATCTGAGTAACTTTGAACCATCTCTTTCTTAGGGATCTGCACTACATTAGTATGAGTGATTGACTTTGGAAAAGTATCACCTTGGAAAAATGCAATTACCATCCTGATCACATTTGCTTCTACAATAGACCAACAAACTTGATAGAATAAACCTGAAAAGCCATCTGGTCCAGTGGCACTAGAACCACTGAGGTTGAACACAGCTGCTTTCACTTCCTCGTTTGAAGGAATTTTACATAACATTTCATTACGCTCCTAATCCAATATGCATGGAATATGTTGAAGAATATCCTCATTTGTATGTCCCATATCCTCCTGACTAAACTAGTTTTGATAGAACTTTACTGCTTTATTTGCCATTTCCTCTTCATTGTCTAACCAGTTACCATTAAAATCTTGAATCCTCTGAATTTGTAGCTCTTTCCTCCTACCTTTCACCAGATTATGAAAAAATTTGGTGTTTCTATCACCCTCCACAAACCAGTCAATACCAGACTTTTGTCTCCAATATTCCTCCTCATAATGTAAGTACTTTTTTAGTTCAGCTTGGGATTGTTGAAGCACACTTCTATACCCACTGCTAGGACATTCTTCAAACAAGTTTTCCTTAATTCTAACAATTTCCTCTCTAATGATCAATTGCTTGAGGATATCCCCATAAGTAGATCTAATCCATTGAGATAGCACCCCTTTCATATGCTTCAACCTTAGCTTGAAACTAATAAAAGGATCTTCATGCATCCAGGTAGACCAATTCTGCTCAACTGTGTCAAAGAAAGATTCATGTTCCACCCAAAACTTGAGAAATTTGAAACGTCTGTGTTGATTTTGAGTAACTTCCCCATAAGTACATAATAGTGGAGCATGGTTGGATCCAGTTCTAGTCAAGTGCTCCACCTCCAAATGAGTAAACTAGTTTTGTACTCTGCGTTCACCAACATCCTATCTAATCTTTCAAAAATACAGTCATTAGAGGTTCTACCATTCAACCAAGTGAAAGGACTGTCCTTGAATTGAATTTCCTCCAATTCACAAGAGTTGATACAAAAAGCAAAATCTTCAATATCTTGAGCAAGAACAGGAATCCCTGCTATTTTCTCTTCATCATTCAACACCACATTGAAGTCTCCTCCTATCATCCAAGAAAGTAACATACTATTTGCCAAACTATAAATTATATCCCATGGCTTTAGTCTTTCCACCTCATTACATTTGGCATAAACTAAGGTAGTAACCAAACTTTTACCAGAATCATTAAAGACCAACTTTAGAGAAATTTGTTGCTCACTATCTGAAAGAACCTCCACCTCTATATTATCTGCTACAAAAAACTAGATCTTTCCATTACAATTAGCTCCAGCTTGATTCATTCTCAGTCTCTGCTATAATACTGCAAGTGCCTAACATGCTGGAATGGTTCCATAAGTGCCACAAGGAAAAACTTATGATGTCTATGAAGCTTTTAAACTCTTTGAAAAGCCTGTTGAGTCCTCACTGACCTGATATTTCAAATCAATGATTTTATCATCATTTACAATAGGCTTTAGCTGCAGATCTCTTTGGCACCACCCTGGTAGGCTGTTGTTTTTCTGGTGGTACAGTCTTGCCACTCTTTTTCTGACCCTTATTAGTGATAAATTTTGGAGAAACACCAACCGATTTTTTATTTCCCTTTCTAGTGCTGCCTTGTTCCTCCTTATTGACTACTGCTTCCTTTTCCACTTCCCACCCCTTATTAGGAGACAACTTCTTTGATAAATCTACAATCTCCACATCAAGAGCTGGCTCATGACCTGGATCTTCTACATCTTTAATTACATTATCATCAATGCTTTCCTTCAATAGACCACTGGATCATTTACAAGTTTGTGTGAAACAAAATCATGTAATTTTCTCATAGGAGAACTCTTTTTTATTGAAGACACCTTCCCGCCACTTAGACTAGATTCAACCCCTTCTATAGACTCTACCTGCTTACCATCTGTAGCTTTTGAAGGATACCATTGTACTGATGAATCAACCTTCTCCTGTGATTGATCTGCATCTAGATTCTGTTAAGGAGAAACCACTATATCAGTATCTTGATTCACCAAATCTCTCTCCTTCTGGATAACCTCCTCAGACAAGTCCCTTTCTTCAACTTCACCATCTTCTAATTCATCTTCCACTCTATCACCCCATTTTGAAGGGGATAAGACTTTTCCACCTTCAGATGAATTATTATTCACCAGCTCCTCTATCATAACTTTATCTTCTTCATGAGACCTCAACATGTCAGTGTTACAAGCACTTACTATAACTTGATCACCACAATCCTGAACATCAACTGTGTTGTCTTCTATAACCCTCTCCTCCACTTTCTCCATCAGATCATCAGCTTTACACCATTTTCTGCAGTTTCTTTTTCTGTCATATCTTCTTCATTGAACATAACAGCAAATTTGTTTTGCATAGCAACTACTGATTCCAATCCTTCCTTATCGGCATCATTGGTCTTCATTGGACTTTTCTCCTTTGTTACTACTCTATTATCTTTGGCTGGATTAAATTTAACAGCATTCCCAAACACCTTTCCCCTTGTTAAATATTTATCATGCTTAACCTTATTCCATGCACTCCCATCAGTCTTCAGGATAACCTCTCCATTTAGTTGTTCGTCTACTTATTCTCGTCATTGTGACTACTTCTTAATTCACGATGCAATATTCTACAACCCTCCTCATGATGCCCTTGTAATTTACACTTTTTACAGTACTTAGGCAAAACATCATATTGAATCTTAACATCCACATCCCTAATCTTCTTATTCTCCTTGTCTACAATCTCTATAGTTACAGAATGTAGGAGTTCCTCAATTAAGTCAACTAGAACCTTAACCCTAGCACAACTAGGTTGTGTTTTATTGATAGTAGCCATGTCCAATTGAAGAGGTTTACCTACAGCAGATGCCAATGAGAACAAAGACTCTCTAACAAAGAAGGTAGGTAATAGATGTCGGAATGAAATCCAAGCCATAGCTTTCGTAGTTTTTTCTTCCACCTTAAAAGTTAGATCATAAATCAGAGGCCTCATTGGATAATAATATCCATCCTTAGAATGAATGTTATGAACATCTTTAGATGTCATAGTGATAAAATCTTCCAGTCTATCCAATCGCATCAAAATATGACGATGCCTAAACAAACTAATCCTGCAATCTCCCTTAATTCCACATTGTTTAGGAATTTGAACTCTCAATGCTTCAAGTTCAGGCCAGCCGTGAGAGAATTTTCCCACCACTGCATAATCAAGTTCTTCAATGGAATTCATACGTAAGACTTCATCCTCTGTCCAAGTAATCACTTTCTTTCCATCTTTTGTCACTATAGGCTTGATCTCTATGGGTTGAACATCAACTTTGGTCGTGTGCATGGACAAATCCAGCGGCTGCATGTTAACAAGATTGGCATACATTAAGATTTTATCTAGGGTTTTACTTGTGTTCTCTACTATAGAAGGATTTGTATTCGTGGATAAGGGATTTAATGGAGGAAATTGAGATGAAGAAGCAATATCATGACCAACCACCAATGGTGGCTGGCCGCCGGCCACCATCATGACACTAGGGCTTACTCGCTTTTGGGGTTTTGCATGGAGAGAGGAGAGAGAGTTTTTTTTTTTTTTTGCTTATCAAACCTAGCTCTCACAGATAACCAAAATTTAAATTTAATTTTCATTTTCTGATATTAGTTTTTTTTTATTTCCGCCAAAAATATTAATTGATAATTAAATTTCGCGGAATAAAAAATAAACTCCTAACGTTCTTATTTTTTCGGAAAAGGCAAGGCCTTTCCGAACAGTCACCAACCTGTTCTGAACTAGTGTTTTACGGCTATATAAACTGAGGCAATGCCTCATTTTTCAGCACTGAATTTTTTTTTTCGACATACTACATTACTGCACTCTTCATATAATTACTAACAAGCTTAAGGAATTTAATATTATTTCTGTGTTCATCCCTTTCTGTTCGTCGATTACAGAAGGTTAAAAGGAAAAACAATTAAGAAATAAAAGTGCTTTCCAGAAAAAAAAAAAAAAAAAAAAAAACTTGTATTTTGTTTGGAGACTAAAATCTTCGGATTTTCTACTCCGATTGAGATTAAAGTTTTCATAACTTTCTACTCATTTGGTTACTTGATTTGAAGATATAAAAACTTCATCAAGTATACAATATACAATTTCCTGCATTCGGTTTGAGTCAAGTGTGATTTGTTACCGTTCTTGAGTTCGACGAAGTCGTGGAAGTTTGAGGCACCGCTACATCTACGACAGGTATATCTGTTTTATCCTGGGAGGAAGTATTCCATAACCTCAAGTATAATGAGGGGATTAAATTCCTTAAAAACACACAGTGAATTCTGTGGTCTCGAATATTTTTTTTTTGTTTCTGTATTTTTTCAAGTTTGCACAGTTTCTGGTTTTCTATTTCTGGTTTTTTCTGTTCCTAAGTTTCTGAACACAAATTACTAACGGAATATACATTAGAGGGGGTATAAGTGTATGAGGTTTATAGTACAGAGTTGTACTAGTTTGATTTTACAATACAGGGTGTCCATCTATAACTTTTTTTTTTACCCTTCCCCCAGTGCTCCCCCACTTTCTTTTGCTCCCTTGGTAGCTCGTAGGTTGGAGGTGGAGGATACTTACCACTTGAGTAATCATTTCTTCTCCCATTTGTAACTGAGTCATAGTTCAGAAGTGTTTGGTGTAGTTAATCCTAAAAAAAAAGACAACTTTTAATAATTAACATTCAGATCTAACTATAAAGAGACTTAACAATAAAGATTAAAATATTCATTAAATATAAATTACTGATCTGGAGTTGGATGAAGTCATATCAGATATATCCAACTTAGAACTTTAGAGCACCATGGATGTTGGTTTTTAAGAGAGTGATCATTTTATTTTTCGAAGGAACTGGAGACAACCGTAGACCAAGAAAACCTAGGTGTTAGAGAAATGATGAAACCTTGACCAAAATAAGCTATTATTTAAACCAATTCACCAAAGTAATACGTTTTTAATTTTTTTTTACAGAACTAGCATAAACGTATTCCTGAGTAATATATTAGGCATTATTTTATTCAAAAATTCTAACGGAAAAAATAGCTGGGGTTAATGGTGTTAAAATAGAATTCGTGACTGTTAGTAACGTATTATTCCTAATACGTTACTGTCAGTAACGACTTTAGAGAATCCAAATACGAACAATCCTTCTATGTAATCTGACATTGATTGATGTTAAAACCGTAATTAGGAGTTACGATTTTAGGATAAAACGTAACTGACAGTTACGTTTCTACTCAAACTAGGCATGCGCAAATCTTGCCGAGAATCCTGCAAATTGAGAATCTTTCTGATTGATTTGACTATAAAACGTGATCAATAGTTACGTTTTAATTGTAAAACGTGACACACAATAACGACACACTGCTAAAGTCCCTCTTCCTCATATTTTTTCAACAAACCACAGATCATTATAAAATATAGTGTATGAAACGAATGTTCAAACACATTCGAACAATTTTCAGCAAAGCTTCTACTTGTGTGGCCTATTGTTGGAACAACATTAAAAAATTCAACAGGTATAAGTTAATTAAGTCAAATATGCCGTAATATGTTAAAATAATACTATAGTTTTAATTTATTTTTCTGTGATATTAATAATAATAAGTGTCTTATTTTCGTGTGTAGGAGTAAAGATGGCCAATTTTGAACATAATGTGATGGTTGCTTTGTATTGGGGTGGCGAAATAATTACTGAAATGAACGGATTCAGGTACACTGAAGGTGCCAAAATGATTGTCAGCATGTTTATTTCAACGAACTATGCTGAATTGGTTGAACTATTGCATGAGAAGATGGGGACAAATAGTGAAAATATTCAAATTGATATTTCTAGAAAATATCCATGCTCATTTCAAGGTAACAATACAAGGTTCATTGAGTTTAAAATTGAGAATGACCAGTCCTTGCTACAATTTTTCTCCATACCGCAAAAATTTGCGGATAAGATCCATATAAATATTTTGGAGATTTATGTAAAGACCAAACCAGCAAATCAAAATAATATATTTCAAATGAGTGGCCAGCATGGTTATCACATGAATTTGTTGGCTCACAATTATGGATTTTGCTATGGCCAGTCAGCCTCATTTTGCAGAACCGATTATTCAACCATCATTCCAGCAGTTACCAATGCACGACAATCCAAATTTCTATAATCAATCTCACACCAATGTGTCAACATATAGTGCGACACATGGTTTCCGTCAATCATTTGGTGCAGGTCCTAGCACGCATGGTCATCGATCATTTGATGAAGGCTCAAGTAGTCAAAGACGTACTAGTAGTAGCCACGGAGAATATGAGGCCAGGTAAGCAACAAATTAGATTTTTTTTCGATAGCTTGGGTTTATATGTTTTCAACAAATAAATTAGTCAAATTTTATGTACTCCCCAGAAGATATTTGTACCGCCAATTGTTGCACTTTTACATGTTTTTAATTGTTGCTTCAATTATTTAGTGCTAGAATAGGTTTATTAGAAACCTCAAAATTGTTGCATTTTTTAACTTTTAAATGTGTTCGTACTTATATAAATTTTCTACTAAGAGAAAAAAACTTGCTCATATATCCTACAATATTACTACAATTTATTAATATAGTTTCTTCCTTTTCTCCACAGAGAAGCTGAGGCTAGCATTGATATGTATAATGATGCAAATGCTGAAATTAGCTCTGAAAATTCAGAGGATGACGACCCTTCAAGAGAGGATGAAGAGAGTGAATGAGAAAGTGAACCTGATGAATATATCGATGATAGTGGAGATTTACTTCAAAATAATATTGGTGTAAATCCTCATAATCAATTTGGTCATGGTGTGTCCGAAATTCCATGTCATGATATACCCTACTTTATGACATTGGAGAACGAGGAAGATATTTTCATTTCTACGCGAGAATCTGAGACGGGATGTTATTCAGCTTGGTCCGAGGATGCCAACAAAGACTTGGAAAAGAATATGTATTTTAGCAGCAAAGCAAAATTGATCAACATTTGTTTTTGCTTCTTTATTTTATATGATCAATATGCTCAGTTTCCTAAATTTTATGTAGGAGCGATCAATACGTGTTTCCTAAATTCTCTACTATGTATACTTAAGCATGCACATCTGACATGAGCTTAATTTTTTTGTTAACCAATTTTGGAACCTTACTGAAGATCCATTTCCTAAATACTACACTGCATGAGATGAGATGAATATAGCTCTAGACTATAAATGAGATGAATATAGCAGAAAATCTAAGTCTCTTCCAACAAGTATTTGGCTAGCCTCATTACATAGAAATATTCATCTTAGACATCTCTTCCAACAAGTATTTGGCCAGCCTCATTACATGAAACTTTTGTGAAGTTCAGCACATGTACTAATCTTTTCTAGTTAATTAACTAAATGCATAACCAGTAGAAATAAACCAGCACCTGTATGAATAAAGTGAAGTTCAGCATCTGTATGAATAAAGTGAAGAAATACATATAAATGCCTCATGGAAATCTTTTCATAAAATTTCACTTCTTTACACCATAGCTGAATACAAAAAGCAAAAAAAGACTAATACACCATAACTGTTTCTTTTCCAGCTTCAAAACAACACCAGCAGTGAGCCAAAAAAAAAAAAATCATTCCTACTAAACTGCTGATGACTTGCTAGCAAAAACCATAGCTAATACATGACTTCCAATTAAAACTTATAGTACTTGCTAGCAAAAACCAAATACAATCATGACTTCCAATTAAAACTTCTTTGCACCATAGCATAGAAAACGTAGCTGAATACAAAAAGCAAAAAAAAAAATAATACACCAACCGTGCCTTCATCTTACTTACAGTTAGCAAAAAAAAAAAAAGGAGATCATTCCTACTAAACTAGATCAGCGAGATTATGTGCCTTCATCTTACTTACAAGCCAAACTATAGTGATGCATTCATTTATTTTTGCTTCTACCTTGCTGCTTTTTACCTCTACCGCGCTGCTTTTTAATCCTACCATGCTGATCAAGAAAGTGACTCCCGGTCGCACAACGCTTACGAATAATTTTACGCTTCTGCCTCATTGATGGTTCACCATCCACTTCATCGTTGGAATCATCCAACTCATTACCTTGTATCTCAATATTACAGTCCTGTCCATCATCTCTATTAGTGGCCTCAGGGATATCGATGGACATTTGCACAGGCGATGAGTTAAAAACAGGACCATTCTCAACAAATATATTCTCAAAAGACGAAAAACTTGGATCTCTTGAATATTGTGGAGTTTGTGGCGTCATGTATGGCACAATTTGAGTAGTTGTTGGTTGATATGTCATAGCTGATGCCTGAGTGAATTCGTGAGTGTCGCCTCTTGAAGTGGAACTAATATTACAATTTGTTGTTGCTGGATCATCTTCCGGGACTGCTTGGACATCTTCCTGATGCATTTCATCCATTTCGATAGACACTTGACCTCTCTTAATAGCACGTTCCCTCCTACCAGCAACACCACCTTTTCCTCGCCTACGAACAGAGGGACGTATATGGTCAGCATGTACTCCATCTTTTTTATAATCGGCTTGTAAATGAATTCTATCAGCCTCGTGCACATATGTCAAGCACTTTTCACCTTCACTCCGCACCATTGCACGAAACATATAAAATTCCTCAAATAATGGCTGATCACCGAGTGATTTTGCTTTATCAACCACTGAATGAATATAACGCACCTGTGTGAAACCACATCAAAATCATGCATCTTTAGAATAGTACAGTAATACTCTGTCCCAAATGCATTTTCATGGAACCAAACAGTACCTTTTTAATTAGATTACTAAAAACCCAACTATATGAATTTAAATTTATACAATAAATGTGGATTGAGAACCTGAAAATTAAATTGATAAATCTTTTACTAGTACACAACTTATTAACTACGTAAACTGCTAAACATAATAGTATGTAGCTAGGTTGTAAGTGTATAGTATAACTCTTAGATGCCTAACTTTTAACTCCAGAAAAGGTTTGCTATTAGTATGAGTTCATTAGTGATTACACGCATTATGTGTACTTTGTGAAGATAAGTGTACTATTCTATATTAGGATGGGTAATTTAGCATGCATGCAGGGCATTGTAAATGATGAGAAAATAGTAAAAATGTAATAACATGCCCCTGCTGTACAGGTGTACACTTGAACAACTGTAGTACTAAAGCAGGGGGTGGCGGGGTAGAGATACAAACAAACAAAATAAACAGCCAGTGACACTCTCTCCCTCTGCTCTGCCAAAATCTGTCACCACTTGTAACCATTCCTGCTAATTCAATGTTCTCCTCCCCCTTCCATTTTTTTCAGATAAGTACTCTCTACTACTCCTATATAACACCACACTTTGTATCATCACCACATATTCACACATTCCTTCTTACCCAAATACTCTGTCCCAAATGCATTTTCATGGAACCAAACAGTACCTTTTTAACACAAATTTGCTTGAGAATTATGGGCAGAGCATGCATCATAGTTTCAAAAAAGAGAAAGCGGTGGTTAGTATATCACAAGTTGTAATATACCATCTATCAAATAGTAAGCTGCAACTACTAGATTAATTTATACATGATCAGTTATTTGGTAGAATCTTTTAACCGAAACAACAAAGACAAAAGGAAGTTATTAATATGCTGCAACTAGTGTAGAACTGATTATCTGATACAGTTTTCACATTGCATATAAAAGAAACATGTAGTACTGTTGAACCAAAATAAATATGCACCACTTACCATTGCTTCATAAGCCGTTGCATTAGGCACATAACCTTGTTGCCGCTGAGGACGCGAAGTACGATTACCAATAACAAGACGAGTAATGCGTCTGAACCAAACAAGGTAGGGGTCATCGTACCAAAGTGATTCATGATTGACCGGTGCATTAATAACGTATCGAAGTCGTTGGTGCCAAAATGGCAACCATTGTGCATGCTCCAATTCCCAATTTGTATTTGGCCTTCCCCGACGATCGTGGTTGAATGTGTGGGATCAAATGCAAACGGAGTTGGTGGTATCTCCTGTATCATTCCAAATTGCCTCATAACTCGATCAGGCAAGTGAACCTCGACAACATCCCAACAAAATATTGTGACTCTAGCACGCCATATATTTCGTCCAACACGACAATAATCGGGAAGGCTCTCAATTAATTCATCAGAATATGGTTCCCAAATAAACTAAATGAAACAAATAAATCAAATGAGACCTTACAATTACAATATACATGAAAATTAAAACAAAACTAATACAACATTGTACCTAATCCTCCGTCATGGAATCAAGTGCATCCCTAAAAACTTTCAACACATATTGGGTAGTGTCGGTCCAACTAAAATGTGCAAACCATCTAGTAGCGCATGGACCCCTAGGTAAACCAGTATTCGCGTCCCTTTGTGCTAAAGTGGAACGTATGAGTTTCAGGACGCCATCTTTCAACTAATGAAGTAATCAAACTACGATCAATAGTAGGCCGATGAGATCTGTAAACACTGTACAATCCCGATAGTCTAATCACTTCCAAGACTCGTGTATCAATTGGATGTTCCTTTACGAAGTCCCAAAAATTTCCATCACATCTCCTTGTATTCAAAATCACATTATCCTTTCCATCCCATATATCCTGTGACCTATGGGTGAGTTGTTCATTCAATACGGACGAGTCGAGTGGACCCGGATCCATCTGATATGTATTATTTTCCGCCATAAAATAAAAATACCTACACAAGCGAATATTTCCTATGAAACTTCTATGCTTGTTTTGCTTAAAAAATGTGAACATCACATCTTCTTAAGAAAGTGAAAAAACAGAGAAAACAACTCTGTATCTTCCCAAACGAAAAACCCAGAAACAAGAATACTACCTTTTTTTGAAGATAAAGGGAGAAATTCGTCATACCATTATCTTCTAATCCAGAAATTGAAAGTTTGAAATGTAATCCAGAATTCTTCCACTATACTAGTGTGTGAAAAAACACATACCTTAATCACAGTATCCTGTTCCAAGCTTCTTAATCGATTTTTTGCAAGCAAAATCGCACAAAATACTGAGCTTTGAAAGTTTCACATTTAAAATTTGCAGCAAAAAATCGAATAAACTTCACAATCTATATCATCGGAACAAAATCAATTTGCAGAGATAGATAAAATAATATATGGATCGAGTAAATTTTGTTGTTCTCCTGGTGATAGTGATGTTAGGGTTTTATTTTGAAGAGGGGATTTAGGTTGAAAAGGAAAATTTATTGAATGAGGGTTTATTTTGAAGAGGGGATTTAAGTTGAAAAGGAAAATTTGTTCAATGAGGGCTTACTGCTCAGTTGTATATGTATTCGCATATATTAGAAAACACTGAACGGCAGTCGTTATTTTAAATGAAGAGACAACTAATAGTCGTGGTCTTAGGATACGTAATAGGACTAAATCGTTACTGTCAGTAACGACTTTTATTTTAACGCCGTCCACTTATTAGCTGTTTTTCCCGTCAGAATTTTGGAATAAAATAATATCTAATACGTTACTCAGGAATACGTTTATGCTAGTTCTGTAAAAAAAATTAAAAACGTATTATTTTGGTGAATTGGTTTAAATAATAGTTTATTTTGGTCAAAAATCCGAGAAATGATAGCATCTTCACACGTGGAGTTACGATTTCTTTGTGGTTTCCAAAGTCTCATTGTCCATTTGTGTGTGAAAGTACAGAAATTTATATAATATATTTAGACTTTGTTACAGTTGAAACAGAAATTTATTTTCTGTTTTCCTTCCTCTGAAAGGACATCTTCTCCTATGGTTGTTAAGCATATATTTAATGTTAGTATTGCTACCGAAAGAGATCTAAGAATCCCTAAAGTTGTCAGACGTATCAATCATGAAGATTAAATTATTTTCCCATTCTTGGTTATCACCTCCCAACTATTATAATTAATGTGCTACCACATGTTTCCAGCAAATCCCGAGTCTTTTCAATGCCTATACAAAATTCGCTTGCATGCAAATATTATATGGATAGGTTTCTATATTCAGGTCAAAGATGGGGGTTTGGGTGACCATTTCTTTTGGGATATCAAAAATGATTCCCCATCTAGTTGAAACTTGTGCTCGTTTTTCTTATTTATATTTTTCCCTCTTCGTAGTTAATAGTAGTAATTTGAATTTGAACCAAAGAATTTGGACTTTGCATAATTAATGCCGTGCTTATGAGATTTGAATAAACAAGATAAAATGGTGGATAGTTCCGTTTTCACGAAGCGACTAAGTAATATACTCTACTAACTGGGTTCCTATGGCTCGCTTCCCTAATTATTAACTCAAGCTTATGCAAATCTGTCCAAAATTATGGGAATAGGAAATCTAGGATTCCTTCTTTTTCTTTCCTTTTACAAATTATAAACATCAAAACTTCTTGTATTCATGCCAAATCTTGAACTTAGTGAAAAGGTTCATGCGTGTAAATAAATTTGTGCTTTTAAGTGGAGGAATATTAAAAGTAGGGGTGTACATGGACCGGGTTGGTTCGAATTTTTTAAACACCAAATCAAACCAATTGCATCGAGTTTTTAAATTTATACACCAAACCAAACCAATAAAATTAGTGTTGAGTTGGTTTTGGCTTGGACTTTATTTGAGTTACTAACATCCATAGGATATAAAACTTATTGACATTCAAAATTCTAAGTTCAAGCTTGAATAATATGATAATAGATAAAAAAAACTACAAAAAAATTTAAGACATATTTATAAATTACATTACCAATAAATCTTTTTATGTATAAAATAATTTAAAAATTGAATACAAGTAATGTCGAGTTGGTTTGGTTCGGTTTGACTTTTTTTAGTTAAAACCAAACCAAACCAATTATGATCGGGGTTTTTTTTTTCAATACCAAACCAAGTCAAACCAAACCACTAGTTGGGTTTTTTTCTCGGTTTGACTCGGTTTAACGGTTTTGTACGGTTTATCGGTTTACTTTGTACACCCCTAATTAAAAGGCTTCTAGATTAAATTCTGGCGCTTTATATTGGTCTTTTGGAACAGGAATTCTCAACCAGTATTGTTTATGTTAGTGTAGGTGACGTTTATTTTTCACATGTAAGCACTTGATTAGTTCATTGAACAAGGTATAAGTCAGATATAATACAATATATAGCATTACATCATCTACAATAATATTAATGACACGCCGCGATAAAAAATAATTAATTACGATCGACTAACAACGGACAACTATGAACCATGGTGGACCTCAACATCACTAATTAGTCCCTTCAATCATATTCATTGAGAGGAAGATAAGCAACAAGAGATTAACTATAATAAATAACTTTTAAGGGAGCACCTTCAAAACTCTACAAAAAAATCAGTAAAAATGAAGTTCAAGTTATTATGATTATCACCAATAATTACATAAAATATGAATAAAAAATAGCGCATTAAAGTTAGTTAGAGCTAGTAATAACTAAATTAAAAGGGTAACAGTTAATTTGGTGGAGACCTTACAGTTGACTAAATGTACACATTATATCAAGATCAAATTTATGCCCTTTTCTACGTACTATTATTTTAAGTAATAATCATAAAGGTTGCAAGTTAATTTGCAAGATGCACTTAATTAAGGTCACAAGGGGAAGCTGTGGATTTTAACCCCGTCACATATTCAATTCGGTAGTACAATCGGAGAAGAAATAAAGGAATTTGAAAATTATTTTTCATGGGTATTTGAAGAACAAAAATTAATCACGTCCAATGTTTATACCAAACTGCACTAATTTACCATGATTAATGATAAAATGAGATCAAATATATATTAATTAACTATCGGTTAGCTTATAAAATATATATATATATTAACACATTTTAATTTAGTTATTGCTTAATACAAGTGTGGGTTGATTTTCTCTGTAAACTTTTGCCATTTTAAACATTGTGTGCACTATATTACCTACTCCCTCCTTTCCATTTTATGTCATGCAGTTTGATTGAGCACGGAGTTTAAAAAAAAAGATTTTTAAAACATGCATGCGTCTATAAATTATCTCATTAAAGATAAAATTAACGAGAAATTTAATTTAAATTATTTTTAAATATAGAAAAATATGTACTGTATTTTTTTTTTAAGATTGAAAAAGAAAGTGCATCACGTAAGTGAAAATAAGGAGTATTTAATTTGTACAGGACGATAACATTGAATAACATTGACACCTAAATAAACTATCACACCAAGAAAGAAAGCTCCAAATATAGTTTCACAGCCAAGGTTAATGCTATAGTATCTTGAGACATGCTATAGTAAATAACCAAATATAATGTCATGGTGAATATATATATTTACACAAGAAAATCTGCTAGCTTTTTGTTTCTCTTTTTACAGTAACAAATATTGATTTTATAATTATATAAATCTCATAATAATAAAAAGGACTGAATTTGGCCTATCCATTTAATAAATTTAGCGTACATAATCAATAAAATCACATCACAGTATAAAATGTGATAATGAGATCAATATTCTTTTTTTCTTAAGAATCTTTGGATGATTCTTTTCTTAAAATTAATCCTGGATGCAGAGAAACAAAGAGACCCTCAACCCTTTATATGGGAGGCCGATTTGGTACAAGTCCCTGTGTACTATAAAAGAATAATTTATTAGAGAATCTCATTTTTATAGGATTGTGGTTGATTTGGTGTCTAGTTGGATTGATATGGAAGTGTAGGGAGGCTTGTTTTCTTTTCTTTTATCTTTTTTAATGACAGCAAAACACAAAATAAAGAGAAAATAGAGTAAAGAACAGCATATTTTCAAGTATTAGTTAGACAAATCGTGTGGACTAATGCATAATGTAGTTGCATGTGCCCACAATCTAAGTAAATATGCTCTCTACCATCTATCCCCACTTATTTTTGTCCTTGTTTTTCCTTCCTGTATAAGTATTTATTTAATATTAATCAAATCATTATTAGTACTGACATCAAATCACCATTTAATCAACAGAATCCATTTGGTTCCTCCTACGTCTTGTTTAATTACTATTGTGATTGTTTACTATTATATTTAATTGTTCCTTCTTAGATTAGTATTAATCATGTTCGGTCTCTACCTATGTCGAACTAATCAGCTTTTTTACTTTGTTTTGTTAATTTTTCATATAATGTTGATAATCCAATATTCTACTGTACAGACCTAGGACAAACAAAATGTGATGAAGTTATACTTTAATCGTATTAATAATCTTTCGTGAGACGAACTTTGGGCTCTACATGTCTAAGTGGTTCCATTTTCATATATTATGCCTTTAAGTAAATATTCCGTCACGACCCAGCCCCGTGGGCCGCGACTGGTGCCCTATTTGGACACCCAAACTGACTTACGTACCAGATCGACATATCAAAGATTTATTCAGACTTAACATACGTTATTTCAAACAGATACTAAGGACAAATGTCATCTTAAGCGGTTGCCCGTACAGAAATATCATATCAAATCCGGTAGGCTGGCGGAATATACATCGCCCAGATATACAAACATATACAAACATATGGGCCGTTTTGGCCATAACAGCAACCGGGACCGCTTAAGGCACAGATCATAAACAGAAACGAACAAACATGACCCATGACCCACATATATGACTACAGGCCTCTACAAAACATAACAGAAACATATGACGGGACAGGGCCCCGCCGTACCCCAGATAGTCATACATATATACAGAGACATATACAATGAAAGGTCTTTACCAAAAGTATGGGCTCCGAGTCAAAAGAGCACTCCAAAGTAGCAGAATGTATCCTACACTGGCGGGTCACCAGAACAAACGTCTATACCTGCGGGCATGAAACGCAGCCCCCGAAGAAAGGGGGTCAGTACGAAATATGTACTGAGTATGTAAAGCATGAAGTACAGTAATCCAAATCAGAACTGAAATAGGGAGTATGGAAAGCGGTTACAGAATCAGTATATCAAACCTGTTTTAAAAACATAAATAATGCAAATAAAATCATGCATAAGGCTCAGGAACGTGGTCGCCACTCCGACACTGGCGCCACAGCACATCATACTCCAGAAGGTTTCAAATCTCCGTACAATCCCCGAACATATCATATCATCATATCATATCAAAACATCAGAACATATCATATGCCACATCACATCATAACGCCGTATATATATAAGCGGTACCCGGCCCTATGGCGAGGTCTCGGAAACCGCAACACATCATACTGCCGAATATACATAGTGCGCACGATCACAAAGCCGACCCGGGATCCGGCGAACGATATCATAGTAGTAGGCACGAGCAGAGTAGTGCGGAAACTATATGCATATAAATAAATAAATTTCGAAACCCGATGAATAATTATATTTACGGCATCCGAAGGCTCATAAATCAGTTTCGGGTCAATCGGAGTTAGTATACGAAAGTTACAAACTTTTGAAGTACAAAACTTTCTAAAAGCATTTCAGAAGCTCTTTTCGGAAATTCAAGTGACATTCATATTAGGGGAACTTTCAACCATTACTATGGAGCAAATCAAATGGAGCCTTTAAGATCATATGTACGTATCAAAATATATGTATCCAAAACTTTAGCCATATCAAATATTTTTCGGACATCATTATGGATCACATATTCATACTAGGAAACTTGCGGATAACATTATTGATCAAATCAAATGGGGACTTTAAGAACATATTTTCATATCGAAATATTCATCAAAGGCTTTAGTCTTCTCGTTTTTCTTTCGAACAACATTCGGAACATAACAAATAGAATCTTTGAACATCCTAAAAATATGTATCCAGTCATATGGAATAGCTTATGGAGGTCAAAGATGTTAGTCATCCTAATGGCTCTAAGAATAGGATCTTCTTTAGGAGCATACTTATACGTTATTTGTTCAATCCAAAAAGGTCATGCCAAAAGAAAGAAAGATAGGCTTTACATACCTCAATCGCTTGCTAACCAATCCCGATCACTCGCTAGACAAATCCCGACTCCAGTCTCGGGTTCTCCAAGATCTACAATAGCGTTATTAATTACCAAACATTAGCTACAAGTACTTAGAAATCCAAATTCTAACTAGTACTTGTCTACAAAAATTTCGGCAGCATCTCCCCTGTAAATTCAACAACCCCAAGAATTTAACTCGGCCAAATTCATCAACAACCACACCAGCGATACCAACAACCACAATAATAGTCATCAAGAATCACTTTAAACGCATTCTAACATTAGTAACCTTCCTTTCAACATAATTCATCAATATTCAATTCAACTACGAATTTTCAAGCCGATATCGACACTTACATATTCACTACCAATTCAAGACCATTCAAGTGCAGTTCAAAAGCATTTCATACCATTCTACAAAATATATAAAAATCCCACCAAAACTATAATTCACCTGAAACCTCCAACCTTCGACACAACATTCACAACACATTTTACATCTTCCAATTTCATCAACAACAACCACAATTTGCACCTTAACAATTCCATAATTACATAAATCTACAATAAAATCACAAAATTTCCTACAACAACTTAACAACCAATTTTCATGCCAACTTGAACTAGTATTCTTCCATTTACATCACAAGGCCACCACAACACAATTAACATAATAAATAAAATTTTGCTCATCCCTCTCCATCCACAACAATATTCGGCCACACACACCCATACCCATAACACACAATTTTCATACTTTACACTCATTTCCATATACTACAACATATATATAAAATTCTTCCAAGATAAAAAGAGTAGAATCTTTACCTTTTTCCAATTTTTCGCTTGCTAAAAAAAGTACTTTCTTGCCTCAAAATTTGTATCCCGTTGAAGAGGGTCTTGAGCTTAGTAGGGATACTAGAAAACTATAATTTTTGGATCAAAGATTGATGGCCTCAATTTTTTTTTTCTTTCCTTGGGGACGAAACCCCTCTCTTGTTCTTGCTCTCTCTCTCTTTTGTTTTTTTTTATTGAGTGTTCTAGAATGAGAATGAATGGTCCCTTTCTTTATTTATTCCATGGCTTTTAAAATTTTATGGGCTTGGGCCCTTATTTTCCTCCACATGGCCGGCCACCACCTAAATGAATTGGGCCTTTTGTATTTTGTTTTTCATTTTTCCAAGCCCAATTTCTTATGGTCCATATTTCGTAATCCACGAAACTAATTTCCGAAATTTCAATTTTGCCCTTAGCCTTCCTCGATATTTCCACATCAACATTTCATGGACAACACACATATATTAAATAAAGATCAAATTATGGCCTTATTTCTTACAAGTCAAAATTATTTCGAATTTTCCGAACATGCAAAAATGCGGGATATAACATCCTCCCCCCTTTAGAACATTCGTCCTCGAATGTTAAATTAGCCTTATAGGTCTTAGAAGCGTTTTGGGGGAGTTTCTTGTTATAAACAACACATATATGTCATTACCAATTAATGTAACCAATTAAGGAATTTAAATTACCTGTAGGCATAGGAAACAGGTGAGGGTACTTCTTCTTCATTTCGTCCTCTGCTTCCCAGGTCATTTCTTCTCTGTTATTGTTTCACCACAAGACCTTAACAGAGGGTACATCTTTGGTGCGTAGTCTCCTCACCTGACGATCCAAAATAGCTACAGGTTGTTCTTCATAAGACAATTCCTCTGTTACCTGGATATCCTCTGTAGGGAATATTCTGGAAGGATCGCCAATACATTTACGGAGCATTGAAACATGGAATACCGGATGTACTGCCTCCAGATCAGATGGTAGGTATAACTCGTAGGCGACCTCGCCTATTTTTCGAACAATCTGATAAGGCCCAATGTACCACAGACTGAGCTTTCCTTTTCTGCCGAATCTCATCACACCTTCCATAGGTGACACTTTTAGAAATACCCAGTCACCAATCTGGAACTCTAACGGTCGACGTCGTTTATCTGCATATAATTTCTGTTGACTCTGGGCTGCTAACAATCGCTCCCGAATGAGTTTCACCTTATCGACTGCTTGCTGAATCATATCTGGCCCAATCAATTTAATTTCACCCACATCGAACCAACCAAGCGGGGATCTGCATTTCCTACCATATAGGGCCTCATACGGTGCCATCTGGATGCTGGGATGATAGCTATCATTATAAGCGAATTCGATAAGCGGCAAATGATCATCCCAGCTACCTCTGAAATCAACTGCAACTTATCATACCCATCTATACTTGAAGCTTAAGTCAAGTTCTTCTTGCTCGTGCTCTTTAAATTCACTGTCTTCCAGTAACTAGCTCATTCTGGCCATCTCGCTTAAACTGTTTTGCAATTTCCCTTAATTCCACTTATAACACTTTAGGCATATTATCTCGTGTCGTTTCTCTATTTTTGACTCAACTCTTTTATCGCCCCTTTACTCAGATTTTTGTCCTTAGTTCTCCTATCATGCATCCTATTGCAATCTTTACACGAGTATGTGTAGATGCTCAAATCGGCCCAGAACATATCTTAGCATCGTCTCACTGGTCTTCATACTTTACCTTACATTCTTCCTTCATACCTTTCAATAGTATCGAGGCCCAATTATGGCTTTTGCCCTCCGTACTAATTATGTCTCTATAGTTTTCCTCTAACCACCTTACACCTTTCTTTGGTGTATCCAAATTATTGCAACCGCATTGCTGTTACTGAACTCTTACCCTTTTTATCAAGTGCTTACTGGGCCTTATCCTTAGCATACAAGTATTAGTAGATTGCATAACTATTCTTGTACAATTTGTATAATGGGTATCTAGTCACAGTCATAGTCCTTCGTTTTCCCGGTTCATCCTGTTTTACATATCTTATCGTACTATCACTTACTTGCTGTCTATTTCGCCATACTCCTTTCCCTTTCTCTATTCACTATTTGGTTCTCTCATATCTTGCTATAGGAGAGATTTCCTATCCTTTCTCCTTTGCTACTTATACGTCACAATATCATTAGCCAATAACTCTGTTATCAACATCTTAACCTCTAATCCGGTATAGCCTTGCTATCCTTTATAATATCTTTTAAGTTACTCGTTACCATTCTCTTGTCGTATTCTTCTTGTTGTCGTTTTCCAAGTATCCACTTCCTGTTGTCATATTATCCAAGACCTCTACCAATAATTCTCTGCACTGTATCCCATACCATCTTGACTTCTATCCGCTTATTGCTGGCCTTCAAATCTCACTAACTTGTTTCTGCAAGGAATCTCACTTAAAGTTTGAGAATTCACACTAAACGTGTTGCAGTGTCCATTATTTCCATTTATACTTACTTTACTTTTACCCGCTTCCCCCTTTTTTTTGGGGGGGGGGGGGGGGGGGGGGGGGGGGGGGGGTTGTACTCACTCATACCATCTCTATGTCTTTTCTTTATAATCTATAACTTGATTATCTTCGTACGAGACCTCAACAAAATCACGAGGCGATGAGAACTCTCGATTATATAGTACAAAATCTTATCTGATGACTGGCACTCAAGTAATGTAATTAATGTAGCAATTTATCCGAAGCCACGTTCCATTTATTACGATCAGTAATTAGCTAGTGCTTATAGTCGTTTCAAATTCTCCATTAGGTAGCACTTATATTCTAATGATAAATGTCCCAAACGTTCTTATAACACTATCTTTATCCCAACGAATATCGTCTGTTTCTTTTGATAAATTCACAATACATCAGTTGTTTTGCAAATCCACAATCCTTGTCCTGTAAAAATTTTACTATTCCCGAGGTGAAGTCGCATATACGCAGTACTCTTTTATGCCTCACACTCTTTCTCTCTTGTTGTATATCAAATGCTAACTTCTAACTTACCCGAAATCATGTCGAATTTGTCTTAATAGTGGTCTTGTCTTGTTATCGTTTCGTCACACTACATCTTTAAGTCCATAATTATATGTTTCCCTTTTTATTCTATACTCATACTCAATTAATTACGTCTGTCTTGGGTGCTTCCTTTAACATTCCTTTCATTTCTCCAGTCTACGTCCATTTGTGCACGAGGAATCTCATGCTATTCCCGTATCTTTCAGAAAATACAACTTCTACGTAAGCCCGTTCTCATTTTCAAATCATGTTCTGTTTATCTCTTTTTATTCTTATCACACCAGTCATTTCTGGTAATTGTTCTGTCTTATTGCTCGTCTTTTCCTAGATCATATTTAGTACTTCACCAACAACACATGAAATATATGATCCTAGACAGCCCACAAGTTTAAGTTTTTAATCCACAAATTCCATCTCCAATTAGTCGATGAGAACTGATAAAATGTTACTATAAGGTATTCTCCAACCACCAGCAGAAGAAAACTAGAGTCCGACAAGCACCACAAAACTTCTTAGTACTTAATTCACATAGTTTACCTCCATATTTTTTTTTTAAGTCACGAGCGAATCATTTAATTCCCAACTGCTTGTCATACGCTTTGTATTCTTCCAATAAGGTGAAACTTAATTGCCGGACATTTTTTTGCCCTTCAACATAGGCTTTTTCTAAAGCAAAATGTGGTTGGAACGTATTCTGGTCCGTTTAAATGAATTGCGAATTCGCTGGTCATATATGCTTTCTCGAAATAAAATTTCCCAAATAAGGATGATGCTGCTTACGAATGACATGGAGGATATCTCTTAAGCTTCAATCCAACGTAGTAAATTTTACCCTATCGGTATCGACTTTTAAGACATATTATGAACTTATATCTCATTCTTCTTTTTATATTTCTGGGAATATTTGGGCAGAGGTTCCTCTGTACTTCTTACTATCCCAAAACCTGCACGCAGGAAATACCAACAATGCCTCACAGGGCCAACATATATACGTATATATCATACCGTATCATAGCCACACAGGGCTAACAATTTCAAGTAAAAGTATAAAGATGTCGAGATTTACCTCACATGTCCAACTCAAACTTCACCTGTTACACTTTCCTGTTTACCTTATCTTTCATTCTTCAACCATATTTTTTTCAATCATATCTCGATATTCTTACCTTATCCAACATGCCCCTTTCGCACCGTTGCTTACCTGTGTACAGTGCAGCTTCCAATATCATCAGCCACTCTCTTCTGTCGATACCGTTCTTCAGCTGAAATTAAGGATTAGTAGAAAGGAATTTCATTTCCTATGGCTGGGCTCTATCGCACAATCTAAGATCCAAAGAAAGGTAACACCCTAAATGTCCTGTAGCCTCCTGTTTATAGATGTGGTGCACAACACACCGATAAACAAGACTATACTAGACACGGCCTGTAGACATTCCGAGGACAAACCGCTCTGATACCACTTCTATCACGACCCAGCCCCGTGGGCCGCGACTGGTGCCCTATTTGGACACCCAAACTGACTTACGTACCAGATCGACATATCAAAGATTTATTCAGACTTAACATACGTTATTTCAAACAGATACTAAGGACAAATGTCATCTTAAGCGGTTGCCCGTACAAAAATATCATATCAAATCCGGTAGGCTGGCGGAATATACATCGCCCAGATATACAAACATATACAAACATATGGGCCGTTTTGGCCATAACAGCAACCGGGACCGCTTAAGGCACAGATCATAAACAGAAACGAACAAACATGACCCATGACCCACATATATGACTACAGGCCTCTACAAAACATAACAGAAACATATGACGGGACAGGGCCCCGCCGTACCCCAGATAGTCATACATATATACAGAGACATATACAATGAAAGGTTTTTACCAAAAGTATGGGCTCCGAGTCAAAAGAGCACTCCAAAGTAGCAAAATGTATCCTACACTGGCGGGTCACCAGAACAAACGTCTGTACCTGCGGGCATGAAACGCAGCCCCCGAAGAAAGGGGGTCAGTACGAAATATGTACTGAGTATGTAAAGCATGAAGTACAGTAATCCAAATCAGAACTGAAATAGGGAGTATGGAAAGCGGTTACAGAATCAGTATATCAAACCTGTTTTAAAAACATAAATAATGCAAATAAAATCATGCATAAGGCTCAGGAACGTGGTCGCCACTCCGACACTGGCGCCACAGCACATCATACTCCAGAAGGTTTCAAATCTCCGTACAATCCCCGAACATATCATATCATCATATCATATCAAAACATCAGAACATATCATATGCCACATCACATCATAACGCCGTATATATATAAGCGGTACCCGGCCCTATGGCGAGGTCTCGGAAACCGCAACACATCATACTGCCGAATATACATAGTGCGCACGATCACAAAGCCGACCCGGGATCCGGCGAACGATATCATAGTAGTAGGCACGAGCAGAGTAGTGCGGAAACTATATGCATATAAATAAATAAATTTCAAAACCCGATGAACAATTATATTTACGGCATCTGAAGGCTCAGAAATCAGTTTCGGGTCAATCGGAGTTAGTATACGAAAGTTACAAACTTTTGAAGTACAGAACTTTCTAAAAGCATTTCAGAAGCTCTTTTCGGAAATTCAAGTAACATTCATATTAGGGGAACTTTCAACCATTACTATGGAGCAAATCAAATGGAGCCTTTAAGATCATATGTACGTATCAAAAATATATGTATCCAAAACTTTAGCCATATCAAATATTTTTCGGACATCATTATGGATCACATATTCATACTAGGACACTTGCGGATAACATTATGGATCAAATCAAATGTGGACTTTAAGAACATATTTTCATATCGAAATATTCATCAAAGGCTTTAGTCTTCTCGTTTTTCTTTCGAACAACCTTCGGAACATAACAAATAGAATCTTTGAACATCCTAAAAATATGTATCCAGTCATATGAAATAGCTTATGGAGGTCAAAGATGTTAGCCATCCTAATGGCTCTAAGAATAGGATTTTCTTTAGGAGCATACTTATACGTTATTTGTTCATTCCAAAAAGGTCATGCCAAAAAAAAGAAAAATAGGCTTTACATACCTCAATCGCTTGCTAACAAATCCCGATCACTCGCTAGACAAATGCCGACTCCAGTCTCGGGTTCTCCAAGATCTACAATAGCGTTATTAATTACCAAACATTAGCTACAAGTACTTAGAAATCCAAATTCTAACTAGTACTTGTCTACAGAAATTTCGGCAGCATCTCCCCTGTAAATTCAACAACCCCGAGAATTTAACTCGGCCAAATTCATCAACAACCACACCAACGATACCAACAACCACAATAATAGTCATCAAGAATCACTTTAAACGCATTCTAACATTAGTAACCTTCCTTTCAACATAATTCATCAATATTCAATTCAACTACGAATTTTCAAGCCGATATCGACACTTACATATTCACTACCAATTCAAGACCATTCAAGTGCAGTTCAAAAGCATTTCATACCATTCTACAAAATATACAAAAATCCCACCAAAACTATAATTCACCCGAAACCTCCAACCTTCGACACAACATTCACAACACATTTTACATCTTCCAATTTCATCAACAACAACCACAATTTGCACCTTAACAATTCCATAATTACATAAATCTATAATAAAATCACAAAATTTCCTACAACAACTTAACAACCAATTTTCATGCCAACTTGAACTAGTATTCTTCCATTTACATCACAAGGCCACCACAACACAATTAACATAATAAATAAAATTTTGCTCATCCCTCTTCATCCACAACAATATTCGACCACACACACCCATACCCATAACACACAATTTTCATACTTTACACTCATTTCCATATACTACAACATATATATAAAATCCTTCCAAGATAAAAAGAGTAGAATCTTTTCCTTTTTCTAATTTTTTCGCTTGCTAAAAAAAGTACTTTCTTGCCTCAAAATTTATATCCCGTTGAAGAGGGTCTTGAGCTTAGTAGGGATACTAGAAAACTATAATTTTTGGATCAAAGATTGATGGCCTCAATTGTTTTTTCTTTCTCCTTGGGGACGAAACCCCTCTCTTGTTCTTGCTCTCTCTCTCTCTCTTTTTTTTTTTTGAGTGTTCTAGAATGAGAATGAATGGTCCCTTTCTTTATTTATTCCATGGCTTTTAAAATTTTGTGGGCTTGGGCCCTTATTTTCCTCCACCTGGCCGGCCACCACCTAAATGAATTGGGCCTTTTGTATTTCTTTTTCATTTTTCCAAGCCCAATTTCTTATGGTCCATATTTCGTAATCCACGAAACTAATTTCCGAAATTTCAATTTTGCCCTTAGCCTTCCTCGATATTTCCACATCAACATTTCATGGAAAACACACATATATTAAATAAAGATCAAATTATGGCCTTATTTCTTACAAGTCAAAATTATTTCGAATTTTCCAAACATGCAAAAATGCGGGATATAACATATTCTATTGTGATTTTGGAGCTAGAAAAAGACTATTTTATTGAAGTAACTTAATAAAGAGAGACATCTGCCAGATATGTTTTCTTTCGTGGCCTTTCTGTCTAAATAAGCTTTATATAAGTCTACTAGGTATAGAACTGCAAAGGCGTTGTGTCTAAATTGAATTGGAATGCCGCAAAATGTTAAAGAAATGAATATTAAGCTTAACTCAACGCTACCTAACGAGGGAAGATCGTCCAAGACCATATTAAGACACCACCACCACCACCACCAACAACAACAACAGCAAGATACCCAATATAATCCCACAAGTGGGGTCTGAGGAGGGTAAGATGTACGCAGACCATACCTCTACCTTTGTGGATAAAGAGATTATTTCCGATAGACCCTCAGATCAAAAGAATTGTAATCGATGCAGAAATGTAGGCAAGAAAAAAAAGGGACAACAAAATAGCAAAATGAGCAAAATAAATGCAGTAACATATATTAATACACATTAGTGACAAAGAAACTACGTGACCACCCTAAATCATACGATAACGACTCTATTACCTATTAACCATCCACCTTAATCCTCGACCTCCACACCCTCCTATCTGTCACGACCCAACAAGAGGGCCATGACAGGTACCCAATATTAGCTACCGAGCACCCCTTATCATACTATCTATCGCTCAACCTGTGCAATCATAATTCCCAACATACTTGCGGTGAAATGGTCACTAAATATCTTCACAAAACATGCATATATACATAAGCTCTCGAGTTGTCAAAAGTGATATAAAAAAATATACACTAAGGTGATCATGAGATACCTATTAACCACATATATGTATCTACGAGCCTCTAACTGGAATACTGAACATTAGGACGGGATAGGACCCCGCCGTGCCCCAAAACATGTACACAAAAGAATGTACCAATATGCGGCAACTCCGGAGTAGTGGAGTGCTTTTGCAAAACTGCTGACAAGGCTCCTAGGGATCTGTACCGTCTCCCCGTCTACCTGTGGGCATGAACACAGCGTCCGCAAGAAGGGACGTCAGTAGGAGTAATGTACCGAGTATGTAAGGCATGAACGATAATATAATAAGAGATACAAGTATGAATAATAACAGAATGGAAATATAGAGCATATCGTAAGATAAAAGAGTAACCTGTACATATGAGCGCCTCTTAGGGCGGATGCCATGTATGCTTAGCTTTCTTTGAAAAACATTTCTTGTTCATGTATACAGAAAATATATCGAGGAACGTCGGCCCGATCCATTTAACCACATATGTCCCGCGTCCGGGCATCCCGCGTCCAGGATGATATCATATTACGCCAACTGATCAGGTGGTCATGTGTCTATAGCGCCACTCCCTTTTTCCCATATTCCTCATGTACATATACATATATCATGTTCTTGTATCATGTACATATGTCATGTTCATGTATCATATACATATATCATATAAGCAGCATGCAGGAGAGTCCAAGGAAAACTATATCTCTATCGGAGTGACGTAAGGTCGGTAACCTCCGATTATATTATGGAATAATCATCGTCGCTTTGTCTCACCTTGAAGTAACAATTATCATAAGGTGAAATTATCAATGAAGAATAACTTCAAGAGAAACATAGAATAAGATTATAAATCTCATAAGGCGTCAATTCATATACTTTGGAATCATTAAAAATAGTCATCATCCATGAATGAAATTGAGAAATCAAGAAATAACTCAACATTCTTATATCGTAATTGAAATCGTAAACTTGGAACCTTTAAACATGGAATCATCATCATCATAATCATCGTAGGAAAATATTCTCATCTTTGACATCATCATTATCATTGTGAAAACAGGTTCATCGTTGTTATCATAAGAGCTCACGGAGCCATAAATCTCTTATTTAGAAAATACGAACATTTTGGAAAACATTTATGAATTATTAGGAAAGGAATTATGCCTTGGAGTCATAAACATCTAACTTTTGAAAACAAGGAAGATATGGAAACATTTATGAAGTCTTAACATCGGAATCATGCCTTTGAAAGAAAGGGACGAGCCTTAGCATACCTGTTCAACCTCCTATTAGCTACGCTTATTCGTCCGAGCTCGCAAACCTATATTTGAGAGGATTCACACTAACGTTAGACTCATTATCATACACTTGTCCTAGTGTTCAAGCTAAACTATTTTATATTCTACCAAAAATCGGGCAGCATCTCCCCTGTTTATATGCCTAGCCCGAATTCTTAATTCAACAACCATAACAACAATAACAATACCAACATCCATAACATCATTTCCCATACCAAAGTATTATATAAAACAGCCCACACACTGTTTTCCAACTTCCATAACTACTCAACTCACTATACAATCATTTTACCGCTCTATTTTCGTGAATAAGCCAGCATTAACATAAACAGGAAGAGATCCATACCTTTCTCCCTTTAATATTGATGTATCTTCACTTTTCCATGCTATGTTTAGGCCACAACACGCCGCTATATGATTCTGCAACAATAACTATACGCTATCCGAACCGAAATTTGGAAATTATACCTGGTTTGGGCTAAAAGTTGGCTTGGGGGTTGGGGAGAACTCCCCAGAATTTTGGAGAGTATTTGGGGTGTTTGGTGAAGAAAATAAGGGGTAAAACCCTTTAAATAGCGATCCAGGTTCTGCCTGGACTGACTTAATATTCCTTCAGCGCGTTCGCGCTGACTTAGTTTTTCTGCCTGCACCTTCGTTCAGTAAAAAGGTCATAACTCTTGATACTGATATTTTGTGAGAGTCCACGACTTATGGTTGGAAATATCTTTCAATTATCTACAAATTTCATTCTTGGTGTTTTTCCAAATCCAAACTTATAATGTCGTTTTGGCCCCTCCAAGTCAGATTATCCGAAAATGTTTCCTTAAATCATCCTTTTGGAGGGCCTATGCCCATATTTGGCTTAAGGGTCCTTCTTAGGACTTTCTCAACTTTCCATGTACTACTCATATATCTCTTCATATGTCCTTTATAAAACCCCGACATGTGGGCCCCACTTATCTTACAGTAACGAGGGCTTTCCTCAAGCAACATACTACCTGATTTACACCATATGGTCTCCAAATGTCATATGTATATTATTATTACACTTCTTATAATATAACCTTTATCCCGAATCTGGGCGTCAAAATTGTTCAGCGCGTTTGCGCTGTGTTGGCTCTTGGCCTCCTGCGCGTTCGCCCCACTCCCTAGCGCGTTCGCGCAGACCAGTTTCCTGGTCTGCCAGCCCGACTTGTAATGTCCATATCTCCTTACCCGATGTCCTATTGAGGAGCGGTTCGTTGGGTTGGAAATTGGACTTCACAAACTTCACTTTAAACTTTTGTTTCACTTCAAAACCCTTAATATACTAGAAGATATTCTTTCTCCCAGTTAGACCAATTTTTCCTTACCAAACCTTGCCCAACTTTCCTTCAAAGCCTCGGAAGCTTAATCTCCTTAGTTCACTTGTTTTCCAATCCTTCTATAACCTGTTACGTAAACTCGAACTCTTATGATTGTAAAACGAGCACCTATTATCTTGCATCTTCTCAACAATAACTCCGATGTCTGCAATTGAATAGCTAATATCGAACGAATCTCAACGTACAGAAACTACGAGGTGTAACATTCCTTCCCCCTTAAAAACATTCGTCCTCGAATATTAAGCTCTTAGGAATTTCACAAAGTTTCACCGGAATTTCCCTTGTAACTAGATCACTATCATCCTGTCACAATGTCGCAAGATACTCAGTCCCTCTATTTATTATGGCGTCTTTGTCGGAACTTTTTCTGAGGGTGAAAACAAATATAGGCCCTGAACTTCCCACGTTTTTCAGCCTTCCAAGTTATTGTTGTCTCTTCACAGGACTTAAACTGAAGCTACGTTTTTAGTCCTCATTCTTCAAACTTGTCTGTCTAGAATGGCAATGGGTACTTCTAAATAGGGCAGTTGTTCTATGACCTGGACGTCCTTTACAGGCATACTTCTGGGAGGATCCCTAATGCATCCACAAAATATCAACGCACGATACACCGGGTGAATTGACTTCAATCCTGAGGGCAGATCTAATTCATAAACTACTTGGTCTACCTTGCGCATAGCTTGTAAGGCCTAACGAATTGGGGACTGAGTTTACCTTCCTTACCAAAACTCATCGCACCTTCCATTGGCGACCCTACCAAAATACCCAACTATTAACTTTGGATTTTCGAATTTCAAACAATCTAATAATCCCCCATTCTTGTAAAACATTCATCCGAGCTATATTGACATTGGAGTGATGACTGATAATATACGTAATTTCAATCCATATCAACTGGTTACCCAACTTTTTCTTTAGGGTTCTAACATACATGCTCATGACATATCGTTGAATGTCAGAAAGGTGTGTTCTACTCACCCATTTATCTCAAGGCGGAAAAGTCCTCAAAGCGGGGAGGAATACTGGAGTAGTCTATATTCTTCGGGTTTCTCTGTGCATACATCCTATGCCGGAAATGTTTCATATCACCATCATACATATTTATGACATCACTTTATTGCGTTCATTTGAATATCTCATTTTCACTTCAGCCTCTCTCATACGGTAACTCTACTTTCTTCTATCGACAGGATATTACTAGATTCTGGACTGAATACTTTTGCCTTTAAGGCTTCCTTGTACCGTGGTTTTCTAATTATTTGTGATGCTGAGACTTCGTATCCATACAACTAGCTCGTAGTGGCTCCTTCACTCAAATTTCCCCTTAGTCTAATCTACTTCGAATACCATCACGCTCAATCCTTCTTTGCTTCTTTATTTCTGAACTCCTCATTACACTCTTTGAGTTTACATGTAATTTCTTCCTTGGTGTGTTCCTTTTCAATCTCTACTTGGTCATGCACATAACTGACTGGTCATGCTTATCATCAACTGTCCTTTCATTTAGTCAGCCTATTAGTGTAATGCCCCTTTGCGGTGGTTTCTAGATCTTTTCACCATATTCCCATCTCTTGATAAGGCATACTTTTGATCCCATACTCATTGGTCTCTACTTTCCCCCTTAGGGTGTCGGTCCATCATCCTATACTTAACATCCCGTTAATTCTTTTTTTTTAGCAAATGCATACTTTCAGCGGACCCATAACTAGTCTTAGTTGTGACTATTCGCCGTCAGAATTTATCTGGGTGGTTGCACACATTTGTGATGAGTCACATATTCTCGTAGACGTACAAATCCTGGATAGGCCTAAACTCCCATCAAATGGATCTTCATGGTTTCTTTACTATATATGTATATATTTTTCTCTAAGATCACCTTTCTCTATCATTCACTTTGCTACATAAACACTCGGTCTTCAGACAAGTCTTCTGGAATTTACAATTTTTTATCCCTTCCATTTCTTTATTTCAACAAGAAGTTACAACTCCCATCTAATCGGACTGACACTTTGTTTTACCTTTTATCGTACACCACATCCTTTTATCAAATGACTTCGTTCACAGGACAATAACTCTAAACATATTTCAGAATACCATTGGCTTCTTTTCCTATTCTTCTCTTTTCCCTCAGAACACCATCTTTTGATAGACTTCAACTTAAGGTTCAACGTCAATCCCTCTACACTCTTTTACGAACAACTCACACTGTCATAGGAGTATTGTACTCTATTATCCCAACGTACTAATAACGGGGTAACACCTAGTCCTTTTAAAAGTCTTTATATGGATGTCGTGTAAACTCGCTCCTTACGCATAAGATACCTTATTCAACCGATGGTCCCATAATCCTCGTCATAACTTATTGAGCCACACCATTCGTACAATGTGATTCAAAACCTCAATCTCTTCCTAACCCCTTGTTACATCCTCCCTTAGCGTTAGAATATCCATAGGGTTTAATTCTCTTCCTCCCTCAGTTGTCGAGTTACTGCTCTAGTAGACCTTCCTCCCATTTGGCTTGCTTCCACCTTTCCTTCTTTGTTTCCAATACTTCCTTCTTCCTTCTCTCTCTGTTTTCCACTACACACATCATTTATACCAAGCATTAACAACTCATATTATATAATCATTCGAGTAAATTTCTAAATATATATATATATATATATATATATATATATATATATATAAACATCTTAAACTATACCACAGAGCACAATTGCGGTTACAAGATTAACCAGTTGTCAGGCAAAGAGCTTCTGTAAACACAACATCTCTCTCGATTCCTTTCCTCGAGGTATCACCAAGGTCAATAAGGCTTGCTCATAGTGGTATGAAAGTTTCCTTCCACTATAACTGTCGGATGAAGCCTAGCCTAATAATCTGATTTGATGTTACGTGTATCGGTCTATACATATATATCAAGTTCATTCCATAATTCGATCTTCCAAAACATAAAAGGCTAATTAAATTCTTTTAACTTGCAACTTTTTCTGGGATGCTTATCTCTTTAATTCCCCTTGGTATGTAAGACTTCTTCCTACCTCCAAACACATCATTCTTCCTTCTCAGGTTCCTTATTTCATCCTAACCTATTCATCATTCCCTTAGCTTAATACATACTTGCTACATTTATCTCGCATTTACTACTAGCTCTGTCCTTGATCACTCATTGCTGGGCCCTTTCTTTCTTCTCGCCACAATCCTACCCACCGTTCCCACAAATTCCTTTAGACTCCCGGAGAAATTTTGGCCAAATTTCCTTATAAACATAACAATCCCAAACCTACACGTTTTTTCTAGAATTCCATTATTATTATTTTTTCTACACATTATGTTAATCAACTCCCTTCGTAGAGGTTTACTTACTCATAATTTATGATTCTGGCTATCACTAGGTCACCAACAGGCATAGACATCTCAAATCGTTTGATTTGGCTCCGGTTTCAAGCCAATACATTCAACAATATAAGGCGCCATATATGACGACGTAGAACATGAATCAATTGATACATATACATTATAGGAGAATACTGATAATATACCTGGGACAATATTAGGGGATGACTCAAGATCCTGTCGCCCAACTAGCACATTGGTATGATGCTGGGGCCCACTCGAACGGGGCATCCCTCATCGGTCTCTATCACAACCTGCTGATATCTGCAGCCTTTGCCTCGGAGGGCGTACCAATTATGAAGAGTCAACTGCTATTCCCGTGGGCTGAACCCTATCTCTGCGACGTCGAAGTGGGCACTCACGCATAAAATGACCTGGCCAAGCACAGGCATAACAAACATCCAAACCCAAGCGGCACGACCTCGTATGTAGTTACGACACTGGGGACATTGTGGTGTAGGTGGTCTCATCTTACTGAATTCACCTCTATACTGGGAATTGTCACGACCCGTCTAGAGGGCCGCAACGAGCACCCGGTGCTAGCCCACCCGGGCACCCTTGGCTTACACATATACTTACATCTAGGTGAGCCATACGTTTAAACATACATCTTTTTTTTTTATCACGCTAGTCCCATTGGACGACAACATCTTTAAATCATCATTGACATCTATGCCACATCAAATGTATATAAGCCGACGAGGCTATCAAAAGATATACAAAATATAGGCCGACAAGGCCGGACACGTCTAATTATACACACGTGACTACGAGCCTCTAAGGAGAGTATAACATATTACATGAGCGGGAGAGGACCCCGCTATGCCCACAATTATGTACACAAAAGAATGAGTACCCAAAAGCTATGGCTCCGAATGAAATGGAGCTCTGCTGTGAAGTCTCTGAGAAAGCAGCTATGGATCTAGCTTGTCTCCCTGTGCACCTGCGGGCATGACGCTGCGTCCACAAACAAAAGGACGTCAGTACGAAGAATGTATTGAGTATGTAAAGCATGATCAATATCAATATAGAATCATAAATAGCAACATAAGAAATAGCATAGGATGGGAGATGGCAATATTGTCATCATATGCACTTACTTGCCTTTCATAGGAACTTTCCCTTGCTAATACGCATTTGTGTACATACATCATTATCTGTATTCCGTGATAGTACCCGTACCATATTTGTGCTCGTATTCGTATGCATGCCCTTATTCACATTCATATACATAGTCATATCATATTCGTACTCATATCATATACATAGCATTTCCATAGCATACCCGACCACGTAGGATCGGTGTTTCATACATACTTGGCCAATCAAGGCTCAAGGTTACTCATACCTGGCCCTACCAAGGCTTCAGGGTTATCCGTACCCTCTGTAGAGGTGCGCGCGCGTTACGTAATCGTATACATACCTATTTACATATCATGCCCGGCCTCATAAGCTCGGGGTTCTATAATAGTCGTACATATACATAATAGCTCATAAACATCTTTACTTTTAATCATCGTTATAATAATCGTCATCGTTATTATCATTATAGTCATCATCAATAACATTATCACTACTATCGTCATCCACCTCTCCTACCTTAATATGAGAAACTTAGTACAATCGTAGCGTATCAAGAATCGTGAGCTTACAAGCTCGGAAGATCAATTCATTTGGAAGACAACATACTCGTATAGAGGATTTAGATGTTTGGCCAAAGAACCATGCCTTATGAAAGAAGGGTTAGCCTTACATACCTTTCCGTCGCACTATTCTACACTTGCGTGTTCCCCTCCAACGTTAGCGTTTCTACCTTCATTAAAGCCATACTATCATTAGAATCGATAATTAGCACACATGGCTAAAACTAGGGGAAAATCGGACAACATTTCCTTCACATCATAATTCAACTCCCAAACGTCAACAATACATTCACAATATCATATCAATGGCCATTAGTCATTCACATTATCCATATTCCTCAATTTACTTTCATTTGCCCATATCTATGGCTATAACACATGATTTCGTCCATTCACATAAAATGTCTATTTCATGGTCTTTCAACGTCATTTATAACCCATTCATGTCACAATATAATAACAATCATGATTCAATTCCAACTAATTCTCTAAATGGCACTATTCATCATTCATGATCCATTTTACCACATTCTTCTACACTCCACGTATTTCAACTCTCCAATAGCTTAAACAACATATAAACATCATGAATCTTACCTTAGATGTTGTAGGAGCAAGCTTTAGTTGATAATACTCCACTTTGAGCAAAACCCTAGTTTATCTTCATTTGGATTTCTTGACCTTGGATTATCTTTGATGGTTTTCTTACTCTTGATTTACTTGTTTTATGTTGTTGGTCACCAAATATCTTTGAATTCTTGTGGAATAAATGTAGAGAGATGTTTTAGAGAGAAGGGGTGTGATGTAGAAATGAAATGAAATAAGCCTTGGTCCCCTTATTTAATGACTTGAAAATTTGATTTGAAGTGCACAGTGGTCGTAAACTTGGTTTACGGTCCGTATTTCAGTTTATGGACCGTCCTTCATGGTCGTATTTAATCATAACAGAACCAGAAACTCAGGCTGAAGCATGGTGATTTACGATCATGGTTTACGGGCCGTAAACCACTTTACAGTCCTTATTTTGGGTCGTATTTAACCATTTGATCAATTGGCAGAAAGTTGAAGTTTTGGAAGCCAAAATACGACATGGCAGTTTACGGACCGTATTTCACTTTACGACCAACTGGCCAGAATGCAAGCCTGCAACTTTTCACATTTCCAAAACCTATAATTAGTCATTGTGGAGCATAACCTATCTCTTATCGCAATTGCCTTTGGAATCTTATTTAGGGTCATCAAATGTCATTTCTTACTCCTGGAAACATCATACACTCGTGCTCATCACTAGGTCATTCACTTGCGTACCAACGGAAGATTTTTCGAGGTGTAACATTCTCCCCCCCTTAAGAACATTCGTCCTCGAATGTTAAAGCCTTCGGGAATTCTATAAAAATTTCGCCAGAGTTTCCCCTATAATATGGCACTACCATCCTGCCACAACTTCCCATAATATCGATGCCTCACAGGGCCACAACACAATAGCATAAAAATTTGGCCACACACGACCCAAAAAGCATAAAAGGAAAACATGCATACCTTATGATCTCGACGTCTCATCTTGGACTTCTTCCATGGGCTGAAATAAATGCGGGTATCTGGATCGCATACTCTCTTCTGCTTCCCATGTCATCTCTTCTCGTTTACTGCTTCTCCATAGAACCTTAACTGAGGCCACTTCTTTGTTTCTAAGCCTCCGTACTTGCCTATCTAATATGGCAATGGGTACCTCTTCGTAAGATAGCTTTTCTGTCACTTGAACATCATTTACTGGGACGATCCTAGTGGGATCTCCCACACATTTTCGAAGCATCGAGACATGAAATACTGGATGGACTGACTCCAATTCTGGAGGTAGGTCTAACCCATAGGCCACTTTTCCTATCTTTCGTACAATTTCATATGGCCCAATATACCGGGGACTAAGCTTCCCCTTTTTGCCAAATCTCATTACACCCTTCATAGGCGACACTTTCAAGAATACCCAATCTTTCACTTTGAACTCCAAGTCTTTTCGACGATTATCCGCATAGGACTTTTGACGACTTTGGGCTGTTAACAACCGATCTTGTATGAGCTTGACTTTCTCTATAGCTTGCTGGACCAGGTCCGGCCCTAACAATTTAGTCTCCCCTGTTTCAAACCACCCAATTAGGGATCTACACTTTCGCCCATATAAAGCTTCGTACGGTGCCATTTGAATACTAGAATGATAACTGTTATTGTAAGCAAACTCAATGAGTGGCAAATGGTCATCCCCGTTTCCTCCAAAATCTATCATGCATGCCCGTAACATATCCTCAAGAGTCTGAATGGTGTGTTTGGGTCCCTAGACCCTCTTGGAAAGACTTCCAAAAGTTAGCTGTAAACTGAGTCCCTCTATTGGAGATAATAGATACCGGAACTCCATGGAGTCTCACTATCTCTTTAAGGTAAAGCCTTGCATAATCTTCTGCCACATAGGTCGTTCTGACCCGTAAGAAATGAGCTGACTTTGTGAGTCTATCCACAATCACCCATATGGAATCATACTTACGTCGAGAACGGGGTAAACCTGAAATGAAGTCCATATTAATCACTTCCCACTTCCAAGTTGGGATTTCTATAGCTTGCAACAATCCACCCGGCTTTTGGTGCTCGATTTTCACTTGTTGACAATTTGGACATTGAGCTACGAATTCCGCTATATCTTTCGTCATTCCATTCCGCAGTATATGGACTTAAGATCATGATACATTTTCATCGCTCCGGGGTGAACAGAATAACTAGAACAACGAGCTTCTCTCAAAATCTGGTGGCGTAAACTTGCCACATCAGGGACACATAATCTGCCTCGGCATCGGAGAACTCCGTCTCCTGAAATATCAAATGATGACTCCTCTTTCTTAGGGAGTGTATCTCTATACTGCATTAGCATGGGATCCTCATATTGTCGCTTCTTTACCTCTGCTACTAGCGACGAGACTGCAGAATTCTGAATAGTAGCTCCGCTGCTACCTGAGTCCACTACTCGGACTCCTAGGCTAGCCAACTGTTGGAGCTCACGGGCCATTTCTCTCTTCTCTGGTCGTACATCACATAGACTTCCCATCGATCTACGGCTAAGAGCATCAGCCACAACATTTGCCTTTCCGGGGTGATACAAAATATTAACATCATAGTCTTTTAGCAATTCTAACCATCGTCGTTGCCGCAGATTCAACTCTTTCTGCTTGAAGATATACTGAAGGCTCTTATGATCTGTGTAAATATCCACATGAACACCATATAAATAATGTCTCCATATCTTTAATGCATGAACCACCGCGGCCAATTCTAGATCATGGGTAGGATAATTCTGCTCATGTTTCCGCAATTGCCTTGAATCATACGCAATCACCTTGCCATGTTGCATCAATACATAGCCTAGCCCAACACCTGAAGCATCGCAATAAACGACATATCCTTCCAATCCCTCTGGAAGTGTCAAGACTGGGGCGGAAGTCAATCTACCCTTTAACTCTTGGAAACTACGTTCGCAAGCATCTGTCCATTGAAACCTTGCCGATTTCTGGGTCAACTTTGTGAGCGGTGCCGAAATAGAAGAAAAACCTTCAACGAACCTCCTGTAATAACCTGCTAAGCCCAGAAAGCTACGAACCTCCGTAGGAGTTGTGGGCCTTGGCCAAGTCTTCACGGCCTCAATCTTTTGACTATCCACTCGAATACCGTCGGCTGCAACAATATGCCCTAAAAATGCACTGAATTCAACCAAAACTCACATTTGGAAAACTTTGCAAACAACTCTCGAGTTCGAAGGACTCCAAGGACAGTACGCAAATGATCCACATGTTCTGCCTCGGATCTAAAATACACCAAGATGTCGTCGATAAACACGATCACAAATAAATCCAGGAAGGGCCTGAACACATTATTCATCAAATCCATAAATACTGCCGGCGCGTTCGTTAGACCAAATGACATTACCCGGAATTCAAAATGACCATATCTTGTTCTGAAGGCTGTCTTAGGGATATCTTTCTCCCTAACTCTCACTTGATGATACCCGGACCTCAAATCGATTTTTGAAAACCATTTGGCACCTTGCAATTGATCAAATAAATCATCAATCCTTGGGAGAGGATATTTATTCGTAATCGTCACCTTATTCAATTGCCTATAATCAATGCACATTCTCAAGGAGCCATCTTTCTTTCGGACAAACAATACGGGTGCTCCCCACGGGGATGAACTAGGCCTAATAAAGCCTTTCTCAAGTAAGTCTTTCAATTGCTCTTTCAATTCTTTCAGTTCTGCGGGTGCCATTCTATATGGGGGAATAGATATAGGCTTAGTGTCTGGCAACACATCAATAGCAAAGTCAATCTCCCGCTCGGGAAGAAGGCCTGGAAGTTTTTCCGGGAACACATCCGGAAATTCATTTACTACGGGAACCGACTGAAGAGTTGGCGATTCAGCTTCTATATCTTGAACTCGCACTAGATGATAAATACAACCTTTTGTGATCATTTTCCTTGCTTTTAGGTAGGAAATAAACCTACCTTTTGATGACGCCGTATTCCCTTTCCATTCTAAGACTGGTTCTCCCGGAAATTGGAAACGAACCATTTTCATTCTACAATCAACATTGGCATAGTAAGAAGCCAACCAATCCATGCCCATAATGACATCAAAATCTACCATTTTTAGCTCATGCAAGTCAATCATGGTACGATGATCACAAATCACAATCACACAATTTCTTTATACTCGGCTAGCTATTACCAATTCACCCACGGGTGTAGACACCTCAAAAGGTTTGATCGACTCCGGCTCGACTCTAAATCAACCAGCAATATATGGATTAACATATGACAATGTGGAGCCCGGATCAATCAAAGCATATACATCATGAGAGAATACCGATAATATACCTGTGACCACGTCAGGAGAAGACTCAAGATCTTGGCGTCCAGCCGAAGCATAAATACGGTGCTGAGGACCGCTAGAACTGGGAGCTCTGCCTCTGCCTCTACCATGGCCAACTGGCGCATGTGAACCTGGCCCTGTAAGGCGTACAGATGCTGAAGATCCGGCTACCGACCCTGATGGCTGGGTCCTACCTCTACCATGTACTGAGGGGCAATCACGCATGATATGGCCTGGTTGGCCACATGAATAGCAAACATCTGAACCTGATCGGCATTGACCCCAATGCAACTTCCCACACTGGGAACATCGTGGAACGGGTGGCTTCGCCTGACCCGAATCACCCCTAAATTGGGACCCTGAAAAACTCGGACTCTGCCCTAAATGAGCAGATCTATCAAATCTCTGGCCTAAAAACCATGGAGGTGCACTGGTCAGAGAATAGCCTGAATGCCTAGGAAACTGCTGCCGGTGCCCACCTCTAAAATCGCTCATCGGACCTGAAGATCTAGCCCTCTTGTTATGTCCCCGATTTTGCTCACGTTCACTCATCTACTGTTGTAAACTTTCTTCTAAGTTCTGAGCGTGGGCCTGAATGCGTGCAATATCCATACCATCCTGAAGGGACGCAGTCAAACACCTATCCATCAAATGTGGCCCTAGGCCTTTAACAAATCTATGTACCCGGTCACCCATATCCGCTACCATGGCTGAAGCATACCTAGCCAAAGAGTTGAAGCGGAGACTGCACTCTAGATCAGTCATGCTACCTTGACTTATGGAGGCATATAATGACGGAGAAAAGCATCAACAAACTCTTGCCATACCGGGGGAGGTGCATTGGCCCCTCGTGAAGCCATCCAAACTGTATACCATTGGATCGAGACATCTCTCAATCTATATGACGCTAGCTCCACCGATTCGGTGTCCGAAACATGTATCAATCGAAGCGTCCTCAACATACCATCAATAAAATCCTGAGGATCCTCCTCCGGCTTTGACCCAAAGAATTCCAGAGGGTTTAAAGTAACGAAGTCACGGGCCCTTGCACTAACAGCCCTATCACCTCGCCCTGAACTTTGCCTCTGAGTCTGGGCCGCAACCAATTGAGTCAGCAAATTAATGGCCTCTTTCACATCTTGGCCCGAAGCATCTGGTGGAGGAGCTAGAGGTGCTGGAGTTGGGGCTGAAGCTCCCTCACTCTCCTCAGTAAGAGGCACTGTCTGGGAGGACTGAGATTGAGCCGCACTCTGGGACTCACTTTCCTCTACTACCGGTGGCGGTGCTCTTTCAGCCCGCTTTTCTGCCACCGTCTTGCCCTTTTGGGCTGCTGTAGCCTTTCTCATTTTAGGCATCTCTGAAATGCACAACACACATATAAGGGACAAGAATTTCTAACATCATAGCTCTATCGCACGATTCTTATGAAGAAAGAGGGTAATTTATTCCTAAAATGTCCGCAGCTTCTTTTTTATAAGTGTGGCGCGCAACACACCCATAACTAAGACTCTACTAGACACGGCTCATAGACACACCCTAGGACTGAACTGCTCTGATACCACTTTTGTCACGACCCGTCTAGAGGGCCGCAACGAGCACCCGGTGCTAGCCCACCCGGGCACCCTTGGCATACACATATAATTACATCTAGGTGAGCCATACGTTTAAACATACATCTTTTTTTTATCACGCTAGTCTCATTGGACGACAACATCTTTAAATCATCGTTGGCATCTATGCCACATCAAATGTATAGAAGCCGACGAGGCTATCAAAAGATATACAAAATATAGGCCGACAAGGCCGGACACGTCTAATCATACACACGTGACTACGAGCCTCTAAGGAGAGTATAACATATCACATGAGCGGGAGAGGACCCCGCTATGCCCACAATGATGTACACAAAAGAATAAGTACCCAAAAGCTATGGCTCCGAATGAAATGGAGCTCTGCTATGTAGTGTCTGAGAAAGCAGCTATGGATCTAGCCTGTTTCCCTGTGCACCTGCGGGCATGATGCAGCGTCCACAAACAAAAGGACGTCAGTACGAAGAATGTACTGAGTATGTAAAGCATGATCAATATCAATATAGAAGCATAAATAGCAACATAAGAAATAGCATAGGATGGGAGATGGCAATATTGTCGTCATATGCACTTACTTGCCTTTCATAGGAACTTTCCCTTGCTAATACGCATTTGTGTACATACATCATTATCCGTATTCCGTGATAGTACCCGTACCATATTTGTGCTCGTATTCGTATACATGCCCTTATTCACATTCATATACATAGTCATATCATATTCGTACTCATATCATATACATAACATTTCCATAGCATACCCGACCACGTAGGATCGGTGTTTCATACATACTTGGCCAATCAAGGCTCAAGGTTACTCATACCTGGCCCTACCAAGGCTTCAGGGTTATCCGTACCCTCTGTAGAGGTGCGCGCGCGTTACGTAATCGTATACATACTTATTTACAAATCATACCCGGCCTCATAAGCTTGGGGTTCTATAATAGTCGTACATATACATAATAGCTCATAAACATCTTTACTTTTAATCATCGTTATAATAATCGTCATCGTTATTATCATTATAGTCATCATCAATAGCATTATCACTACTATCGTCATCCACCTCTCCTACCTTAATAGGCCTACTCGTAATATGAGAAACTTAGTACAATCGTAGCGTATCAAGAATCGTGAGCTTACAAGCTCGGAAGATCAATTCATTTGGAAGACAACATACTCGTATAGAGGATTTAGATGTTTGGCCAAAGAACCATGCCTTATGAAAGAAGGGTTAGCCTTACATACCTTTCCGTCGCACTATTCTACATTTGCGCGTTCCCCTCCAACGTTAGCGTTTCTACCTTCATTAAAGTCATACTATCATTAGAATCGATAATTAGCACACATGGCTAAAACTAGGGGAAAATCGGACAACATTTCCTTCAAATCATAATTCAACTCCCAAACGTCAACAATACATTCACAATATCATATCAATGGCCATTAGTCATTCACATTATCCACATTCCTCAATTTACTTTCATTTGCCCATATCTATGGCTATAACACATGATTTCGTCCATTCACATAAAATGTCTATTTCATGGTCTTTCAACATCATTTATAACCCATTCATGTCACAATATAACAACAATCATGATTCGATTCCAACTAATTCTCTAAATGGCACTATTCATCATTCATGATCCATTTTACCATATTCTTCTACACTCCACGTATTTCAACTCTTCAATATCTTAAACAACATATAAACATCATGAATCTTGCCTTAGATGTTGTAGGAGCAAGCTTTAGTTGATAATACTCCACTTTGAGCAAAACCCTAGTTTATCTCCATTTGGATTTCTTGACCTTGGATTATCTTTGATGGTTTTCTTACTCTTGATTTACTTGTTTTATGTTGTTGGTCACCAAATATCTTTGAATTCTTGTGGAATAAATGTAGAGAGATGTTTTAGAGAGAAGGGGTGTGATGTAGAAGTGAAATGAAATAAGCCTTGGTCCCCTTATTTAATGACTTGAAAATCTGATTTGAAGTGCACAGTGGTCGTAAACTTGGTTTACGGTCCGTATTCCAGTTTACGGACTGTCCTTCATGGTCGTATTTAATCATAACAGAACCAGAAACTCAGGCTGAAGCATGGTGATTTACGATCATGGTTTACGGGCTGTAAACCACTTTACGGTCCGTATTTTGGGTCGTATTTAACCATTTGATCAATTGGCAGAAAGTTGAAGTTTTGGAAGCCAAAATACGACATGGTAGTTTACGGACCGTATACCACTTTACGGTCCGTATTTCACTTTACGACCAACTGGCCAGAATGCAAGCTTGCAACTTTTCACATTTCCAAAACCTATAATTAGTCATTGTGGAGCATAACCTATCTCTTATCGCAATTGCCTTTGGAATCTTATTTAGGGTCATCAAATGTCGTTTCTTACTCCTGGAAACATCATACACTCGTGCTCATCACTAGGTCATTCACTTGCGTACCAACGGAAGATTTTCCGAGGTGTATCAGGAATCCAAAACTATAAGGCCCTGACCTGATCCGAGATAAGTGGGTTTAGGAAACTGTAGAGGTACACTTGTTGTTGAACAAGCTAGGTACCTACAAAACTGCTGCCTTGAGGTACCTCTAAAACCACGGTCAAACCTTGAAGACCTGGTCCTCCTCCTGTGACCCCTATCACCAGGACCCACACCCTGTCGCTGAGCTTGAGCGGCTACTAATTGAGTCAGCAAAAGGATGGCCTGTCTCATCTCCTGGCTTGATGCATCAGGTGGGGGCGCTGGGGGTGTTGGAACTGGAGTGGAGACCCCTTCTTTCTCCCCTAATGTAAGCAGAGTGTAAGTAGTACGAGAGGGAGCCTCATTACGGGATTCACCCTCTTCAATATTTACCGGTGACTCCCGTTCAGTCCGCCTTTCTACCGCCATCTTGCCCTTCTGGGCGACTGTTGCTTTCCTCTTCTCAGGCATCGCTGAAAACGTAACACTCGATTAGGAAGAAGGAAATCCTCTTATTATAACTCTATCACACGATCTATAAAGAAGAAAGACTGTCATGGTTCCTAAATACCCCGCAGCCTCTTGTGTATAAGTGTGGCGCGCTTCACACCCATAAACAAGACTCTACTGGACACGGCTCGTAGACACACCCGACGACAGAACTACTCTGATACCACTTTTGTCATGACCCAACAAGAGGGCCATGACAGCTACCCAATATTACCTACCGAGCACCCCTTATCATACTATCTATCGCTCAACTTGTGCAATCATAATTCCCAACATACTTGCGGTGAAATGGTGACTAAATATCTTCACAAAACATGCATATATACATAAGCTCTCGAGGTGTCAAAAGTGATATACAAAAATATACACTAAGGTGATCATGAGATACCTATTACCCACACATATGTATCTACGAGCCTCTAACTGAAATACTGAACATCAGGACGGGACAGGACCCCACCGTGCCCCAAAATATGTACACAAAAGAATGTACCAATATGCGGCAACTCTGGAGTAGCGGAGTGCTTCTGCAAAACTGCTGACAAGGCTCCTAGGGATCTGTACCCTCTCCCCGTCTACCTGTGGGCATGAACACAGCGTCCGTAAGAAGGGACGTCAATACGAGTAATGTACCGAGTATGTAAGACATGAACGATAATATAATAAGGGATACAAGCATGAATAATAACAGAATGGAAATATAGAGCATATCGTAAGATAAAAGAGTAACGGTACATATGAGTGCCTCTTAGGGCGGATGCCATTCATGCTTAGCTTTCTTTGAAAAACATTTCTTGTTCATGTATACAGAAAATATACCGAGGAACGTCGGCCCAATCCATTTAACCACATATGTCCCGCGTCCGGGATGATATCATATTACGCCAACTGATCAAGTGGTCATGCGTCTATAGCGCCACTCCCTTTTTCCCATATTCCCCATGTACATATACATATATCATGTTCATGTATCATGTACATATGTCATGTTCATATATCATATACATATATCATATAAGCAGCATGCAGGAGCCCAAGGAAAACTATATCTCTATCGGAGTGACGTAAGGTCAGTAACCTCCGATTATATTATGGAATAATCATCGACCCTTTGTCTCACCTTGAAGGAACAATTATCATAAGGTGAAACTATCAATGAAGAATAACTTCAAGAGAAACATAGAATAAGATCATAAATCTCAGAAGGCGTCAATTCATATACTTTGGAATCTTTAAAAATAGTCATCATCCATTAATAAAATTGAGAAATCAAGAAATAGCTCAACATTCTTATATCGTCATTGAAATCGTAAACTTGGAACCTTTAAACACGGAATCATCATCATCATAATCATCGTAGGAAAATATTCTCATCTTTGACATCATCATTATAATTGTGAAAACAGGTTCATCGTTGTTATCATAAGAGCTCACGGAGCCATAAATCTCTTATTTAGAAAATACGAACATTTTGGAAAACATTTATGAATTATTAGGAAAGGAATTATGCCTTGGAGTCATAAACATCTAACTTTTGAAAACAAGGAAGATATGGAAACATTTATGAAGTCTTAACATCGGAATCATGCCTTTGAAAGAAAGGGACGAGCCTTAGCATACCTGTTCAACCTCCTATTAGCTACGCTTATTCGTCCGAGCTCGCAAACCTATATTTGAGAGGATTCACACTAACGTTAGACTCATTATCATACACTTGTCCTAGTGTTCAAGCTAAACTATTTTATATTCTACCAAAAATCGGGCAGCATCTCCCCTGTTTATATGCCTAGCCCGAATTCTTAATTCAACAACCATAACAACAATAACAATACCAACATCCATAACATCATTTCCCATACCAAAGTATTATATAAAACAGCCCACACACTGTTTTCCAACTTCCATAACTACTCAACTCACTATACAATCATTTTACCGCTCTATTTTCGTGAATAAGCCAGCATTAACATAAACAGGAAGAGATCCATACCTTTCTCCCTTTAATATTGATGTATCTTCACTTTTCCATGCTATGTTTAGGCCACAACACGCCGCTATATGATTCTGGAACAATAACTATACGCTATCCGGACCGAAATTTGGAAATTATACCTCGTTTGGGCTAAAAAGTTGGCTTGGGGGGTTGGGGAGAACTCCCCGGAATTTTGGAGAGTATTTGGGGTGTTTGGTGAAGAAAATAAGGGGTAAACCCCTTTAAATAGCGGTACAGGTTCTGCCTGGACCGACTTAATATTCCTTCAGCGCGTTCGCGCCCCCTTTGGGCGCGTTCGCGCTAACTTAGTTTTTCTGCCTGCGCCTTCGTTCAGTAAAAAGGTCATAACTCTTGATCCCGATGTCGTGTGAGGGCTTATGACCTATGGTTGGAAATCTCTTTCCATTATCTACAATTTTTATTCTTGGTGGTTTTCCAACTTCCAAACTTATAATGTCGTTTTGGCCCCTCCAATTCAGATTATCCGAAAATGTTTCCTTAAATCGTCCTTTTGGAGGGCCTATGCCCATATTTGGCTTAAGGGTCCTTCTTAGGATTTTCCCAACTTTCCATGTACTACTCATATATCTCTTCATATGTCCTTTATAAAACCCCGACATGTGGGCCATACTTAGCTTACAGTAACGAGGGCTTTCCTCAAGCAACATACTACCTGATTTACATCATATGGTCTCCAAATGTCATATGTATATTATTATTACACTTCTTATAATATAACCTTTATCCCGAATCTAGGCCTCAAAATTGTTCAGCGCGTTCGCGCTGTGTTGGCCCTTGGCATCCTGCGCGTTCGCGCCACTCCCTGGCGCGTTCGCGCTGACCATTTTCCTGGTCTGCCACCCCGACTTTTAATGTCCATAGCTCCTTACCCTGATGTCCTATTGAGGATCGGTTCGTTGGGTTAGAAACTAGACTTCACAAACTTCACTTTAAACTTTTGTTTAACTTCAAAAACCTTAATATACTATTAGATATTCTTTCTCCCAGTTAGACCAGTATTTTCCTTACCAAACCTTGCCCAACTTTCCTTCAAAGCCTCGGAAGCTTAATCTCCTTAGTTCACTTGTTTTCCAATCCTTCTATAACCTGTTAAGTAAACTCGAATTCTTATGATTGTAAAATGAGCACCTATGATCTTGCATCTTCTCAACAATAACTCCGATGTCTGCAATTAAATAGCTAATACCGAACGAATCTCAACGTACAGAAACTACGAGGTGTAACACTATCCAAGGTCATGTACTCAGTCAATTGGAGCTCTGTCATGTCCTGTCTAATCACCTCCCTCCAATTCTTCTTCGGCCTACCTCTACCTCTCCTAACTCCTGTTATAGCCAATCTCTCACACCTCCTTACTGGTGCATCCTCGCACCTCCTCTTCACATGGCCAAACTATCTCAGCCTCGTTTCCCTCATCTTGTCTGCCACAGAGGCAACCCCTCATTCTTAATCCTATCCCTCCTAGTATGCCTAGACATCCATCTAGGCATCCTCATCACCGCCCCATTCATCTTCTGAATGTGGGCATTCCTGATCTGTCCCATACAAAAATGCTGGTCTAACCACCAGTCTTTAGAACTTACCTTTAATCCTTGGCGACACTTTTTTATCGCACAGTACCCCAAGGGCGAGCCTCCATTTCACCCACCCCACCCCAATACAATGTTCGACGCTAGCACCAATCTCCCCATCTCCTTAGATTATGGACCCAAGATACTTGAAGCTGCCTCTCTTAGGAATGACTAGTGCCTCAATCTTCACTTCCACCTCTACCTCAACCGTCACATTGCTGAACTTATACTCCAGGTACTCTATCTTCGTCCTGCTTAACTTGAAACCTTTTGACTCCAAAGCCTCTCTCTCTAAACTTCCAATCTATCATTAACTCCACTTCGTGTCTCGCCAATCAATACTATGTCATCCGCGAATAACATACACCACGGCACCTCCCCTTAAATATGTCGTGTCAATTTGTCCATCCCTAAGGCAAATAGGAACGAGCTAAGGGTTGATCCCTGGTGCAACCCCATCTGGACTAGAAAGTGCTCCGAGTCGCCTCTCATTATCCTAACCCGGGTTTTGGCTCCATCGTACATGTCTTGGATAGCCCTAATATAGGCCACAGGTACACATCTAGACTCCAATCATCTCCAAAGAAACTCCATAGGAACTTCATTATATGCCTTTTCTAGATCGACAAACACCATGTGCAAGTCTCTCTTCTTGTCCCTATATTGCTCCAACAATCTCCTTACAAGATGGATGCCTTCTGTAGTCGAACGCCCTAGCGTGAACTCGAATCGGTTTTCAGAGATAGACACCCTCATCCACATCCGTAATTCGACCACCCTCTCCCATACTTTTTGTCACGCCCTAATCTTGATCAGGGTGTGATGGGCACCCGACCCTTACTTAGGGCCGAACGAACCCTTAGACTCTTAGTGCACACATAATCTTCTTAGACTTTTTAAATCAAATAAAGATGGAATACATGGTACATTTTATTCCAAAAACATTCTTTTTATCATTCTCAAATCCAACAAAATCTGTAATCACATGGAATTTATAACATAACACAAAATGACACATCGGCTGAGGGAGCCGCTTACAGACTGACTTCCAATACCCACGACTCTGTCTGCAAAGTCTCTAACATCAATTCAGAAATCAGAACATACATATACTCTGACTCGGCAACATTCCAGAAGCAAATGGAGCTCGCCAATCCTGCTGAAACATCTTCTGACGAATCTTCTACACATCTGTATGTACCTGCGTGGCATGAAACGCAGCCCCCGAAGAAAGGGGGTCAGTATGGAAAATGTACTGAGCATGTAAGGCAGAGATCACAGAAAAGGGGCAGAACTGACAGTAAGAATACAGAAACATGTACAATGTCCAGAATATCAGAACTCCTGCCTTTAAAACATAAATCATGCATATCGTTATCACATACCATACCCGGCCCGTTATGGGACTCGGTGGATAAAATCATGTCATCATACTTTCATATCATTATGCATGCATATACATATATATAATATATATATACCGTACCCGACCCTCTAGTGAGGGACTCGGTGAATGAAGTCATACCATACCCGGCCCATTAAGGGACTCGGTAGATAGAATCATGCACGTGCACATCATATATCATACACATACCGTACCCGGCCCTCTAGTGAGGGACTCGGTGAATCAAATCATCATATGCCCTCCTAGCCGCCATAACACATCATCATCATCATCATATCATCATATACATATACCGTACCTGGCCCATTAAGGGACTCGGTGAACAATGCAGAGGAGTGTGCACGATAACATACTCGGCCCGAGACTCGGTGAATAGACATATTGAGCTTGCACGAACAGAGTAGTGAGAAACCATATGCACACAAATCAAGACTCGATAGGTAAGTACATAAACCGACACTTGAGGTTCGTAAACACGTTTCAAGTCGATCGGAGTTCGTATGAAAAAGTTATGGACGTTTTAGTACAAAACTTTCTTCAAACGTTTCAGAAGCCATTTTTGGAAAATCAAAGCAACAATCATGTTAAGTACCTTTCGAATATCATGATGGATCAAATCAATATGCCGACATCATATATCATATATACATATAACAGATTCATGCATGCATACTCATAGATCATCAAACAGTGTATTGTTGCGGAACGTGCAGCCCGATCCATACAATATATTGCTGCGGAACGTGCAGCCCGATCCATAAATATATTGCTGCGGAACGTGCTGCCCGATCCACAATTATAATATATTATTGCCGAGGAACGTTCGGCCCGATCCAAGACTGTATGCAAAGGTTAGAAACATTAATACTTACAGAACCATTTAAGGACATGAACTCTTATACCTGGCTAGTTATCCAATCAGGCCATAACCTCAACCATACTAAGTATGCTCATATCAATAGGCAAGTAAGAATCGTAGACACGTTTGGAAGCATATCCAATAGAACTTTGGAAACCATGGATACGTATCAAAGCCATATGAAACAGCTTATGGAAATCAAGAACGTTAGCCATCCTAGTGGCTCTAAGAATAGAAATCTCTTTGAAATCATACATATACATCATATACTCGTTTCATAGGGATCATGGCAAAAGAAAGAAAGAAAGGGTAAGCCTTACATACCTGTGCCATGCCTTATTAGCTACGCTTATTTGTCTCAAACTTGTTTGTCTACATTCAAGAAGATTTTACATAATCATTAGACTCATCGACATATACTTTTATTAGTATTCCAAATGAGTTCACTTATATTCTACCGAAATTTCGGCAGCATTTCCCCTGTAAACACATCATCCCCGAGAATCTAACTCGGCCAATTTATCAACAACCAACCCGAGAATGCAACTCGGCCAAATTATCAATAGCAATACCAACAACCATATCTTCCAATTTCAACAATTATTTCAAAATACGTTCTAACATTAACAATTCTTTCTACACAATCCGACGGCATTCCATTTATACTCAATTCAATCACATGAAGTCAAGCCAACATCAATGCTTACACATTCAAATACTTGCCCAAGACCTTACAAACACAATTCAAGAATACTTCAAACAAGTCATACAATATTCAAAACAATCTAGCCAATATCCTATTTCACCCGAAACCTTCCAAAATCAACAAGAACCATAACAACACACTTCCTTCTTTCAAATTCAATTACAACAATCCAACTTACAATCTTCCAAACACATGTCTCATTACCAATATTCATGAAGTATATTTACAACATACACATTCTTTCTTTCCAAATTCATGAACTATAATAATAGTCTATGCATTAACAACTTTACTTTCCGCTTGGAGCGGCTCACCCCCTTGTCACTTAAAGGGCGAAGTCGCCGAAGCGAGTCGAAAGGCCAAAGAGTCATCTTTGAAGGCTACTATGCATCCTTATAATGACAAGAAACTATACTAACGTCAAATTAATTTCTTCAACACTCCCACAACAATTACAACTTCATTTCAAGCCATCAAATCTTCATTTTTATTATGGAATCCTCAACAACAACAATCAAAATACTAAATAAAATCAACTCATCATATCTATACAACATAACTCTATATTCGGCCACAACCACCATATTCATGTTTCATGAATTTCATCCGTTTCTACCTTCTACAATACTCACAAATCATCCATAAAACATGTAAGAGAAGGTTGAACACATACCTTTTTCCCCTTGTCTCTTTACTTGGCTAGGGGCATGTTTTGCACAAATGAATGATTTAATTGCTCCAACAACTCCTTCATGTTAATAAGGACCTTCCAATTGCTTGGAACACTAGGAGAAAACAATTTTTCTTGATGAATTTCCATGGCACTCAATTTTCTTGCCATGGCCGAACCTAGCTCCTCTTCTTTCTTTTTCTCTAAGCTTCTTGAATCTTCCCAAATGTTGAAGATGAATAAGATGATATACTTATCGTCTTTTGGGCCATTTATTTTAAACTTCCATATGGGCCAAGGCCCACTATAACTTGGACGGCCACAAGGCCCCTTTACTTCCAAGCCCGCTTTTTTTTTTTTTTTTGCAATTCATGAAAAAAATTATTTTCCAAATTTGCCCTTAGCCTTCCTCGATATTCTCATGAGCCATCTTGCAAATTTCCCATTTTGCCCTTAGCCTTTCTCAATATTTCCATACCAATAATATTCATAAATAATATTCATAACAACTTGTACATTAAAATAATTTTTGAAAATGGTCTTACCCTTAACTTGCCACGACTATCTCGAAATATCCGAACGTACAAAATACGGGCTATAACACTTTTATAGTATGGCTTAGTAGCTTGATACCCAGTAGTTATTGCAACTTTGAATATCACCCTTGTTCTTGTATAATGGCACCATAGTACTCCACCTCCACTCCTCTGGCATCTTAGCCATTTGAAATATGACATTAAACAATCTAATTAGCCAGACCATACCTGCCTCTCCTGCAGTCTTCCGAAAGTCCACCGGAATCTCATCTGGCCCAGTCGTTCGTCCCCTCCTCATCTTTTGAACAACCACCTGAACCTATGCAACCTTTATGCATCTATAATGCCTGAAATCTCTGCGCATCTCAGATTGGTCTAACTCCCCTAGCACGATATCTCTGTCCTCTTCTTCATTCAAGAGCTTATGGAAATACTGTTGCCATCTCCGTCTAATGTGTGCCTCTTCTACCAACACTTCTCCATTCTCATCTTTGATGCACTTCACTTGGTCCAGGTCACGATCCCTCCTCTCTCGCCTTGGCAAGCCTATACAACTTTTTTTCTCCTCCTTTGCACTCGAGCTCCTCATATAAGTCCTCAAAAGCTGTTATTTTAACCATCGTGACTGCTAGCTTCGCCTCCTTCTTTGCCGTCTTATACCTCTCTCTATTCCTCCTCTTGTCCTTCTCATCTACGCTTTCCACTAACTTCATATAAGCAATCTTTTTGGCTTCGACTTTTCCTTGGACCTCCTCATTCCACCACCAATCCCTTTTATGCCTACTAGTGCAACCCCTCGAGACCTCTAATATCTCTCTAGCTGCTTCCCTGATGTAGCCAGCTGTTCTAGCCCACATACTATTTGCATCTCCACTACTCCCCAAGCCCTCATACCCACTAGCTTCATCCCAATCTCTTGAGCTTTGGCCCCAGTCATGCCTCCCTATCTAATCCTAGGTTAGTCACAATGAACCATTTTCTTCTTTTTCCTCCTGACCTCCAAATGCATAACCACAAGCTTAAGTTAGGTTGAAAGATTCTCGCTGGGGATTACCTTGCAGTCCTTACACAAACCTCTGTCACCCTTCCTAAAAATCAAGTAATCTATCTGAGTCTTAGCCATCACACTACGGAAAGTCACTAAGTGCTCCTCCTTCTTCTAAAAGATTAAGTTAGCGATGACCACCTCAAAATCATTCACAAAATCTAAAAGCGAGACTCCTCCTTCATTCCTATCCCCAAAGCTGAAACCGCCATGTAGATCATCATACCCGTTTGAGGAGGGCCCTATGTGACCATTAAAATCTCCTCCTATCAAAAGTTTCTCGGTCTGCGGGATACTTCGTACAACCTAGTCCAAGTCCTCCCAAAAATACCTCTTGTCCTTCTCATCCAAACCCGTCTGCGGCGCATAGGTACTAATTACGTTAAGAGTTCCCAAAACTAGCTTAATGGTTATCACCCTATCATTCACCCTCCTAACCTCCACCACTTGGTCCCTTAAGTCTCTGTCCACTAAAATGTGTACGCCATTTCTACTCCTCGATTTTCTTCATAACCACAACTGAAACCCATCTAAATCTTTAGCGTTGGTTCCTACCCATTTAGTCTCCTGGACACAAGCTATATTGATTTTTCGCTCCTTAAGAATCTTCACTGACTCAATCGATTTTACTGTCAAAGTCCTAATGTTCCACGACCCAACTCTCAACCTAGAAGTACCAGTGGTACCATTACCACACTTACCCCTCACCCCCAACCCTAACCGAGGACACAACCTTAATCTATCATCATTCCCCGAAGCCACTGACACAGGTTATGAAAATTTTGAAGTGTAAATAAAGTAGACAAGAAAGCAACTAACAGACAAAAACAAGAATGAAAATACTCCAAAAAAATAGGCCAGCAACAAAATGCGCAAAATGTCTACCGCAAATACAAGCATGAAGGATGTAACAATCAATTCCAACAATATAATATACCTAATTAAGAGAAGCAAAAAAGTGTATGAATCTATAGACAAGAAAGCAAGCAAAGAGGCAGAAACCTCACGGACAAATTGTAAAGATAACGTACTAATTGAGACTACATACACAAATTAATTTCAAAACAACCGCAAGAATAGAAATTAACTACGGGAAAGTAACGGGCTAGAAAGATAGAACCTGGAGGCTGCTGGAGGGCTGGTCGGAATGTCGGGACACGTTTCTGTACGGCACGCGTCTAAACCTTCGCCGAAGAGCCTTGGTTCCTCCAGACCAGTGACTGACCACAAACGCAAGCAAAAACACACATGCAAAGTGAGAGTGAGAGAGAGAGAGAGAGAGAGAGAGAGAGAGAGAGAAACAGAAGTGGATGGAGACAGGCTAGACGCTGGACTCCGACCAAAAATATAAGAAGAAAGGGACGGGGAGAGAAGGAGATGGGAAAGAGAGAGAGGACTTGAAATCCAAATACTGTCACATAAATTGGAACAGAAGGATTAATTTATTTAATGTTCAACCATACAAGGCAAACTTCAAACCGCTTCTTATTGGCGCCAAAACTTCTTCTTCTTGTTCTTCAGATTTCGAGTCTGAAGTTTTGAACTATCAAAACCTAACTTCCACACTCAGTTTTGAAGTTTGAACTTTGAATGTGATCACTATATAATGACACCAAGACCCTTTAATCCCACCGCTGTGGGACTCCAACAAAAAACTCCAATTGACTCTTCCTTTTTTGCTAAGCGTAGAACATAATGGAGTTAAGCATCACAAAATGTCATCTATAGATGATACCAATAACTAGTTGGACTTAACATTTTATTGTTTACACACTTATAACAGCTCCAACTTTTATCAATAGCTTTTTAAATATGTTATATACTTGTATACCAGTATAAAGGAAAAATGTGGTATTCACGAACGCCTAATTTTAGAGAGGTTTGCCTAAAAAGATTTTTGTTTCGATATTTTTTTGACAATAAATTGTAAATATTATCATACCAACAAAATGAGCACATCTAAAGAGCACCTTCTTTCTCAACCACCATCTATGTAGGTGTTAAGCAGAATCAGGCCTCAGTAACTAATTATAAATTTTGCCAATAAACCCAATACACTTTCTAGCTGTTCTATGTCCTCTAAACATGTTTACTCTCTCTATAACAACTGTTTTTATCTGTAGAACTACAAAATCAGTATCTACATTCCGTTCTTTAAAGATCTTTCCATTCCTAGCCTGTCAAATGTGGTAAAACACAACTCCATATCCCACAGTCACAGATTCCCTCTTGAACTTGCTCCAATGTATTTGTTTGAACTTCTGTAGTACAACTTGAACACTCTCCAGTGGTACTTTGATCCCCATCCAATTCTCTATGCCATGCCATACTTGCTTTGCCCTCACACAATCCACAAACAAGTGCACTGCATCCTCTGGTCTATGCATTCCACATAGCACACACAAATCATCATCACAATCAATCCCAGTTTTATCAACCTCGTTCTTGTTAACAGCCACTACTTCAGAGCCAACCAAACTAACACTCTATGCTTTGGCGCCAGTACCTTATTCCATATCAACTCAGCTTCTTCCAGTTTTGGTCTGTCCCCTAACAGTGCAAGATAACCCAGAGTCATAGAATATTTGCCACTACTAGTAAGACAATATCTATCTTGTATGTACCCGTTCCTCATGCCCAGCTTAATCTTGTGTAATTATTTCCAATACCAACTACACTCCTTCTGTGGGATATGGTTCCAGAAATCATCATCATCTTTCATATAAATGTTATGTACCCATTTAACCCAAAGTTGCTCTTTACTATGCAGAAACAGCCAAATTAATTTCCCTACAGCTGTAATATTCCAGAGTCTGCAATTCTTTACATTCAACCCATATTGTTTCTTAGGACAGCACAAATCATACTAGGACACCAGTGCAATTTTCCTTATTTCATCAGAGCCCCATAGAAACTCTCTACATTTATTATCCACCAACTTGAACACACTCTCAGGGAGTATGAATACTGACCCCAGAATTTATGCAAAGAAAACAAAACTAAGTTAATTATTTGGATTCTACCTGCATATAAGAGATGCCTTGTAGAAGAAGCCCCGATCTTTTCTGTTATTTTCAAACTCAGTTGGTGGCAATCCATCTTGCTCCACTTCTTATGGATAAAGGTAAGCCAAGGTATTTGATAGGAAATGTTCTAGTTGAGAACGTAATTATCTCCAACAGCCTTTCCTTGATATTGTCATCCACACCTGCTATAAATATACTAGATTTCTCATTATTGGCAAGCAATACAGTGGTATTGGAAAAACTCTATATAGCTTTTACAACTCTAGTTACTGATAATTTAGTCCCATTGAAGAAGATTATCAGATCATCAATAAATGTAAAATGAGTGAGCTGTTGAGCTTTACACATTGGGTAAAATCTAAAATCAAGTAGTTGACTCATGCTAGACATGATTCTTGAAATATACTCCATTACCAGGACAAAGAGAAGAGGTGATATCAGGTCACCTTGTGTAAGCCCTCTTCTCCCTGGAAAAAACCCACACCCCTCACCATTAACTTTAATAAAGAACCATGTTGTAGTTACACTGTCCATTTTGAACAAACTTTGGGGGCAAACCAAATCCTTCTAGTTTTTCCTTTACAAACTCTCATTTCATCATGTCATATGTTTTCTTAAGATCAATTTTCATCAAACATCTAGGAGAAGTTTGCCTGTTATAGTGTCTCAACAGGTCATGGCACATAAGTACATTCTGAACTAGGGATCTTCCTAGTACAAATGCAGCATGGTTAGGACTCACTATTGAAGGCAACACCAGTGAGTCTACTACACGGTAATTTGGAAATACATTTGTACAGGACATTGCAACAAGCTATTGGCCTATACTGACTAGCATTTACTGGATTATCTACCTTAGGAATGATAGAAATCACAGTATCATTTAACTGCTTAAGTAATTTACTAGTGCTGAAGAATTCCAATAAAGCAGTACATATTGTAACACCTCGTAACTTCGGACGAGAGTTTGACTCATAAGATGATAATATAATGAAACCAAGATGAGGGTTATAGGAAGTGTTTTTTTAAAACCAATTAAGTCATAAGAAATGTCTTTGGGCAAAGACAAGTTGGAAGCCACTCTACGGGGCGTGTTTTCAAGCGAGTTTATGGAAGGTCTTACTTCCAACGACCATAACCCCTCTATTAATTTGTAATTTGGGAAAACTTCCTTGTTGAAAGTTGTAGCCCCTTGAAATATCTTTCCAACGGTATATTACGGGCCTCAATCGGACATCTGTGCAAAAGGTTATGCCCATTATACGACAGACTGTCCGAGCAGAAGAATTTTGACGGACCATTTGACGGTCCGTAGAATATTTGACGGTCCGTATAACATTTATACGGTCCGTCAAATGGTCACAGAGGGTCACATTTTGCTGGGAAGTTTTACGCTTCATTTTTACGGTCCGTATAAATTTTGACGGTCCGTAAAACAGTTATACGGTCCGTAAAATGGTCACAGAAGACCATGTTTTGCTAGGCAGTTTTACGGTTCATTTTGACGGTCCGTAAAACAATTATACGGTCCGTCAAATTGACTCAGGCCAGCGTAAAATGGTCACAGAAACTCAATTTTTGCTGGGTAGTTTTACGGACCATTTTGACGGTCCGTCAAACAGTTTGACGGTCCGTAAAAATGGGCGTAGAATTGCCCGATGGGTCAGATTTTAAGATATTAATAAGAGACCCAAACTCATTTTTTTCATTCCCATTTCTCCTACACGACTCAAGGGTTCTCTAGAGCCATCCAAACACTTCACATGCAAGAATCCAAGTGAAACTAAAGATCCACTTCATTAATTCACAAAACTAAGTGTGAGAAACACATCAAATCCATTCAAGTCAAGAAATTTCATAGAAGGTGGAACTAGGGTTTTGTTCAAGTGAAGCTTTTCAACTCAAGGCTTATTCCTACAATAACTAAGGTAAGTTTTATGATGTTTCATGTTGATTAAAGTATTGATAAGTTCTTGGGAGAATAGTAAATGGGTTTGATAAAGAGAATTATATGAACTATGCTAGGGTTTTTGGATTGTTGACTTGGGATTGTTGTATTCATATGGGTGATGAAGAACGATGTTAATTACATCTAATTAAGATTGTAGAATCACCTAGAAGTCATAGAATGGGGATTGGGTGAAGAAAACACCATTAATGAAGGTTGTAGAGTTTCATGCCCACTAAGTGTTTGATAAAATGCTTAGATGACCAAAGCATGAATATTATTGCTAATATAGAATCCCTTTAACTTGTATTGATATAGATCAAAGTTGAGAGGGTTGACGAACATTGTATTACGCTCAAAGGCTGGAATTAAGGTATGTGAGGCTAACTATCTACGTTAGGGAATATTCATGATTCTCCCTATGCCTCATTCTTCATGCTTGTCAGAAATTTGACTCAGAACATAGTTTAGCCTAGTTTCATGATATGATATAGAACTGTTATCTTCTAGGGTTGCAGTTACAGAATTCGTTCATGGTTGTCACTTTGAACATCATGAACTCAGCACTTAATCTTTATAGACTTATGCATTATTATCACATGAGTCTCAGTCAGTGTATAACCAGTTATTTTCAAGAGTCCCATAATCAGAAGCAGTTATCATGCTATCAGCTATAGCCAGAATCAGTTTTGTAAATTGTTAATGTTGAACACCTGTATCTGTACTTTTGGGCCCTAGGCCACAGTTTATGCATACGTATTGCTTGGGCCAGAGGCCACAGTTTTTGTGCACATTATTTGGGCCCTAGGCCACAGTTATATCTACAGTTTTACAGGTGATTCTTCATCCAGAACAGGGAGTACTTCAGCTTCTTGCTTTCCTGTTTAGTTCAGTTTCAGTTTTCAGTTTTCAGTTTCAGTTTCAGTTCCAGTATTTTTATTGCTTCAGTTGCTTTATATACCAGTACAATTCAAATGTACTGATGTCCCTTTTTATTGCTTGGTGGCCTGCATCTCGCGATGCAGGTAACGATACACAGGTTGACGACCCAGCTAATTAGGAGTGCAAGTATCAGCTACTGGTGAGCCCCACATTCCTTCGGGGCGTTGTCAGCTACCCAGTTATTTTAGTTTATAGACAGCTCTATCATTCAGTACTCTTAGAGGCTTCATAGACACAGTTCAGACAGTCAGATATTTATTATGATAGCCTTGTTGGCAGTTGTTAAATCGTTTTGATTTAGCCATGTAGGCTACTGTCAGATATATTTCAGATTGTCTAAGTATTTCCGCATTACGATATTTCAGTGAGACTTTTAGTTAATCAGCATGTGTTAGTTTTATTTTATAAATTAGTTATGTTTTGGTATCACATGTTGATTCAGCCAGCCAGTTGGTTCGCTCGGTCACATGCAGTCAGGCACCGGGTGCCGTGTTACGTCCAGGCCCAGGTTCGGGGCGTGACAAAGCTTGGTATCAGAGCCAGGTTTAAGTGCCTTAGGGAGTCTATGAAGCCGTGTCTAGTGGGGTCTCTTTTATATGTGTGAGGGCCCCACACATATAAACAGTTGACCACCAAGACATTCAGGATTTGTTTCACTTCTTTCATACTCTAGATCGTGCAAGATAGAGTAATGCTTTTAGGAATTCTTCTAACTCGTGCGAATTACGTATTTCAGACATCGCTCCAAAAAGGAAGTACAACAAGAAAAATACGGCCACTAGCCAGAGGGCAACCGTTGACGCAGCAACAGAAGGGGGCACTCAGGCCCAGGCAGCCGCCACAGCTAATGTCGTTGCTACGCCTTCCAATACTTCTGATGCAGATGTTAGAGGAGCTATTCAGCTGCTCACTCAAATTTTGGCAAATCAAGCCCAGCGACAGGAAACGGCCCCTAGCTCAGGCGCTACTAGTGGGTCAAACAGTTCTAGGACTCAGGAGTTTATGCGGATGAAGCCGCCAGTGTTCACAGGGTTAAAGAAGGAGGAAGACCCCCAGAATTTCATTGATGGACTCCAGAAAATATTTCGTGTGATGCATGCTACTGATACAGAGGCAGCAGAATTCGGGGCTTTCCAGCTGCAAGATGTGGCCCATATTTGGTATGAGACATGGGAACAGTCCCGAGGGGAGGATGCACCTTCTGCTACTTGGGACGAATTTGCAGACGCTTTTATTGAACACTTCATGCCAATTGAGGTTAGAGAAGCCAAGGCTATAGAGTTTGAGAATCTAAGGCAAAAGGACATGACTGTTCAGGACTATTACCTCAAGTTCGTGTCATTGTCCAGACATGCTCCTCACATGGTTCCTGATATGAGAGCCGTGGTTAGGAGATTTGTACTTGGGCTTAAACCCGAGTTGCACAGGGATGCCAACACAGTTGCTCAGAACGACAAGATGACTATTTCCAAGATACTGGCATTTGTGCAAGGTAACGAGACAAGAATGAAGGAAGAAGAAGCCCTACAAAAGCAAAAAGATAGGGAGTTCAGCAAGAGGGCTAAGTCTGCTGGTAATTTCAGTTATGGGGGATCTCAAGGTGATGGCAACTGTCAGTTTTTTAAGAATAGGTCATCAAGACCTACTCCCTCAACAGCTAGTGCTCCATTTCAAAGGTCCAAGTTTAACCAGAAAGACCGGAACTCCGGAACGGCAAACTCACATTCACAGGCCAGCGTGACCAACCGTGGTTTTCAACACCCTACATGCAACACTTGTGGTAAGAAACATTCAGGAGTATGCCGTTTGGGCATGGATGGTTGTTTTGGGTGTGGTCAGCCGGGTCATTTTCTGCGGGATTTTCCGTCCGCAAGACGGAATACCGGAGGTAACAATAATGTAGCTCAGTCCACAAATTCAGCAACTCCCCGAACTTTCCAAGCCCAGCAGGGCGCGGAGCAGCAAAGCCCGGTAATACGAGTGGTGGTCAGAATCGTCTGTATGCACTGTCAGGTCGCCAGGATACAGAGGCTCGTGGAGATGTTGTCACAGGTATGCTAACAGTCTTCACCTTCGATGTATTCGCTCTTATGGACCCAGGATCCACTCTATCTTATGTAACCCCGTATATTGCTAAGAAATTTGGGATAGAGCCCGAAAAGTTGCAAGAACCTTTCGAAGTATCCACACCAGTTGGGGAATCAGTTATAGCTAGGCTTATCTATAGAGGTTGTCCAGTGTTAATCTACCATCGCAGCACCATAGCAGACTTAATAGAATTAGAGATGGTAGATTTTGACGTGATTATGGGTATGGATTGATTAGAGTCCTGTTATGCCTCTGTGGGTTGTAGAACCAAAACTGTGACATTTGATTTTCCCGATGAACTTATAGAATGGAAAGGTAATTCAGTAGCACCTAGGGGTAGATTTATTTCCTACCTTAGAGCCAGAAAGATGATCTCCAAGGGGTGTATTTATCACTTAGTTCGAGTCAGGGATGTAGATGCCCAGACTCCAGCTCTTCAGTCAGTGCCAGTTGTCAGTGAATTTCCAGAAGTCTTTCCAGATGACCTACCCGGAGTCCCTCCCGATAGAGAAATTGATTTTGGAATTGACCTACTTCCCGGCACTAAGCCGATATCTATTCCACCGTATAGGATGGCCCCAGCAGAGTTAAAGAAGTTAAAAGTTCAGTTGAAGGATCTTCTTGATAAGGGATTTATAAGGCCAAGTGTCTCACCTTGGGGCGCACCGGTCTTGTTTGTCCGAAAGAAGGATGGATCTTTGCGTATGTGTATAGACTACCGCCAGTTGAACAAGGTCACCATTAAAAATAAGTATCCTCTTCCCAGAATAGACGACCTATTTGATCAACTTCAGGGTGCTCAGTATTATTCCAAGATTGACCTCAGGTCAGGATACCATCAGTTAAAGGTTAAGGAAGTTGACATTTCGAAGACCGCTTTCAGAACCCGTTATGGTCATTTTGAATTTCTTGTCATGTCGTTTGGGTTGACGAATGCACCAGCAGCTTTCATGGATCTTATGAACAGAGTATTCAAGCCTTATCTTGATTTATTCGTCAGCAACAGATATCAGAAGTTTCTTGGGTCTGGCAGGTTATTATAGGCGTTTTGTTGAGGGATTTTCCTCTATCGCAGCTCCGCTGACTAAGCTGACTCAGAAGAAAGTCAAATTCCAATGGTCAGAGGTATGTGAACAGAGTTTTGAAGAGTTGAATAAGAGATTGACTTCTGCTCCAGTTTTGACACTACCAGAGGGAACCGAGGGATTCGTTGTCTATTGCGATGCTTCTGGAGTTGGTCTCGGATGTGTTTTGATGCAGCATAGTAAGGTTGTTGCTTATGCGTCCAGACAGCTTAAGAATCATGAGAAGAATTATCCAACCCATGACTTAGAGTTAGCAGCTGTGATTTTTGCACTCAAGATATGGCGGCACTACTTATATGGAGTACATGTGGATATTTTCACCGATCATAAAAGCCTGCAATATATTTTCAAGCAAAGAGAGTTGAATCTTAGGCAGAGAAGATGGATCGAATTGCTTAAGGATTATGATGTGGATATTCTTTATCATCCGGGGAAAGCGAATGTTGTAGCTGATGCTCTTAGTCGGCGTTCCATGGGAAGTTTAGCCCACGTGGACGTGGATAAGAGATTTATGACAAAGGAAGTTCACCGTTTGGCCAATCTTGGAGTTCGACTTTTGGACTCGGAGAATGGTGGTGTGGTTGTTCAGAACATGGCTCTTTCCTCTTTAGTCGTGGAAGTCAAGGAGAAACAGTTTAATGATCCCTACTTGTTACAGCTAAAAGAGGGAATTCACAAGCATAAGACAACGGCTTTCGAACAAGGGGAAGATGATGGTACCCTGAGGTACCGAGGTAGATTGTGTGTTCCAAATGTAGATGGGCTCAGAGAGCGAATCATGTCAGAAGCTCACAATTCCAGGTATTCCATTCACCCAGGTTCCACTAAGATGTACCATGATCTTAAAGAGATTTATTGGTGGAATGATATGAAGACAAATGTAGCAGATTTTGTAGCTAAGTGCCCGAATTGTCAGCAAGTGAAAGCCGAACACCAGAGGCCTGGTGGCTTAGCTCAGAACATTGATATTCCTGTCTGGAAATGGAAAATGATCAATATGGACTTTGTATCAGGTCTACCTCATTCCGCTAGGAGACATGACTCTATTTGGGTGATCGTTGACAGGCTTACCAAGTCAACGCACTTTTTGCCAGTCAAGACCACAGATTCAGTAGAAGATTATGCCAAGCTATATGTTAACGAGATTGTCAGATTGCATGGGACACCAGTGTCCATTATTTCAGATCGTGGTGCTCAGTTTACAGCGAACTTCTGGAAATCCTTTCAGAAAGGATTGGGAACCAAGGTGAACCTCAGCACAGCTTTTCATCCACAAACAGATGGCCAGGCAGAGCGTACTATTCAGACTCTGGAGGACATGTTAAGAGCATGCGTTTTGGATTTCAAGGGTAATTGGGATGATCACTTGCCTCTTATCGAGTTTTCCTATAATAATAGTTATCATGCTAGCATTGGGATGGCACCATTTGAAGCTCTGTATGGGCGAAGGTGTAGATCACCAATTGGTTGGTTCGAACTAGGTGAAACAGAGTTGTTAGGACCAGATTTGGTTCATCAGGCCATGGAGAAAGTCAAGTTGATACAGGAGCGTTTGAAAACGGCTCAGAGTCGCCAGAAGTCTTATACAGATGTGAGACGAAGGGATTTAGAATTTTCAGTTGATGATTGGGTGTTCCTTAAAGTCTCACCCATGAAGGGTGTCATGAGATTTAGCAAGAAGGGGAAGCTCAGTCCCAGATATATTGGACCTTACAGAATTCTACGAAAGGTTGGTCTAGTAGCTTATGAACTTGAGTTGCCACAATATTTGGCTGCTGTTCACCCAGTGTTTCATGTATCCATGTTGAGGAAGTGTGTAGGAGACCCATCGTTGGTTATTCCTGCTAATACTATAACAGTTGAGGATGGCCTCACCTATGAGGAGATCCCCGTAGCCATTCTTGATCGTCAAGTTCGCAAGCTGAGAACTAAGGAAGTAGCCTCAGTGAAAGTCCTGTGGAGGAGTCAGAAAGTTGAGGAAACTACATGGGAAGCCGAGAAGGATATGAAATCCAGGTACCCGCACTTGTTTCAGCCCGCAGAAGAGATTTATGATGAAGCGCTAAGATTTTGAGGTATGTAAGCTTTCTTTTCATGTTTTTGGTCGTGAGTGGCCAATGTATAATGCTGTTGTGATGTAGCCTTGTGAGGCAATGATATTATGGGTTGTTGTGAAAGGTTGGTAGTGCCTTATTACAGGGGAAACTCTGGCAAAATTTTTGTAGAATCCCGAATGGTTATCATTCGAGGACGAATGATCCCAAGGGGGAGATATTGTAACACCTCGTAACTTCGGACGAGAGTTTGACTCATAAGATGATAATATAATGAAACCAAGATGAGGGTTATAGGAAGTGTTTTTTTAAAACCAATTAAGTCATAAGAAATGTCTTTGGGCAAAGAAAAGTTGGAAGCCACTCTACGGGGCGTGTTTTCAAGCGAGTTTATGGAAGGTCTTACTTCCAACGACCATAACCCCTCTATTAATTTGGAATTTGGGAAAACATCCTTGTTGAAAGTTCTAGCCCCTTGAAATACCTTTCCAACGGTATATTACGGGCCTCAATCGGACATCTGTGCAAAAGGTTATGCCCATTATACGACAGACTGTCCGAGCAGAAGAATTTTGACGGACCATTTGACGGTCCGTAGAATATTTGACGGTCCGTATAACATTTATACGGTCCGTCAAATGGTCACAGAGGGTCACATTTTGCTGGGCAGTTTTACGCTTCATTTTTATGGTCCGTATAAATTTTGGCAGTCCGTAAAACAGTTATACGGTCCGTAAAATGGTCACAGAAGACCATGTTTTGCTGGGCAGTTTTACGGTTCATTTTGACGGTCCGTAAAACAATTATACGGTCCGTCAAATTGACTCAGGCCAGCGTAAAATGGTCACAGAAACTCAATTTTTGCTGGGTAGTTTGACGGACCATTTTGACGGTCCGTCAAACAGTTTGACGGTCCGTAAAAATGGGCGTAGAATTGCCCGATGGGTCAGATTTTAAGATATTAATAAGAGACCCAAACTCATTTTTTTCATTCCCATTTCTCCTACACGACTCAAGGGTTCTCTAGAGCCATCCAAACACTTCACATGCAAGAATCCAAGTGAAACTAAAGATCCACTTCATTAATTCACAAAACTAAGTGTGAGAAACACATCAAATCCATTCAAGTCAAGAAATTTCATAGAAGGTGGAACTAGGGTTTTGTTCAAGTGAAGCTTTTCAACTCAAGGCTTATTCCTACAATAACTAAGGTAAGTTTTATGATGTTTCATGTTGATTAAAGTATTGATAAGTTCTTGGGAGAATAGTAAATGGGTTTGATAAAGAGAATTATATGAACTATGCTAGGGTTTTTGGATTGTTGTATTCATATGGGTGATGAAGAACGATGTTAATTACATCTAATTAAGATTGTAGAATCACCTAGAAGTCATAGAATAGGGATTGGGTGAAGAAAACACCATTAATGAAGGTTGTAGAGTTTCATGCCCACTAAGTGTTTGATAAAATGCTTAGATGACCAAAGCATGAATATTATTGCTAATATAGAATCCCTTTAACTTGTATTGATATAGATCAAAGTTGAGAGGGTTGACGAACATTGTATTACGCTCAAAGGCTGGAATTAAGGTATGTGAGGCTAACTATCTACGTTAGGGAATATTCATGATTCTCCCTATGCCTCATTCTTCATGCTTGTCAGAAATTTGACTCAGAACATTGTTTAGCCTAGTTTCATGATATGATATAGAACTGTTATCTTCTAGGGTTGCAGTTACAGAATTCGTTCATGGTTGTCACTTTGAACATCATGAACTCAGCACTTAATCTTTATAGACTTATGCATTATTATCACATGAGTCTCAGTCAGTGTATAACCAATTATTTGCAAGAGTCCCATAATCAGAAGCAGTTATCATGCTATCAGCTATAGCCAGAATCAGTTTTGTAAATTGTTAATGTTGAACACCTGTATCTGTACTTTTGGGCCCTAGGCCACAGTTTATGCATACGTATTGCTTGGGCCAGAGGCCACAGTTTTTGTGCACATTATTTGGGCCCTAGGCCACAGTTATATCTACAGTTTTACATGTGATTCTTCATCCAGAACAGGGAGTACTTCAGCTTCTTGCTTTCCTGTTTAGTTCAGTTTCAGTTTTCAGTTTTCAGTTTCAGTTTCAGTTCCAGTATTTTTATTGCTTCAGTTGCTTTATATACCAGTACAATTCAAATGTACTGATGTCCCTTTTTATTGCTTGGGGGCCTGCATCTCGCGATGCAGGTAACGATACACAGGTTGACGACCCAGCTAATTAGGAGTGCAAGTATCAGCTACTGGTGAGCCCCACATTCCTTCGGGGCGTTGTCAGCTACCCAGTTATTTCAGTTTATAGACAGCTCTATCATTCAATACTCTTAGAGGTTTCATAGACACAGTTCAGACAGTCAGATATTTATTATGATAGCCTTGTTGGCAGTTGTTAAATCGTTTTGGTTTAGCCATGTAGGCTACTGTCAGATATATTTCAGATTGTCTAAGTATTTCCGCATTACGATATTTCAGTGAGACTTTTAGTTAATCAGCATGTGTTAGTTTTATTTTATAAATTAGTTATGTTTTGGTATCATATGTTGATTCAGCCAGCCAGTTGGTTCGCTCGGTCACATGCAGTCAGGCACCGGGTGCCGTGTTACGTCCAGGCCCAGGTTCGGGGCGTGACATACATCCTCTCCAATCACATTCCATGCAGATCTAAAAAAAATCCCCCACCATACCCATCCGGCCCAAGACTCTTATTAATGTTGATACTAAACATTGCCTTCTTGATATCTTGCCTGGTAAATGCCTTCGACAAATCACATTATTATTCTACTGATAATTTAGACCTTGTCCAAATATTCTATCATATGCTTGTTTCCTGGGTCCTCCAACATCATCTAAGAGCTGCTGGCAAAAACTCACAAACACCTCTGCTACTTGTTTTGGTTCATGCTTCCACTGACCATGCCCATCTTGTAATTGAGTGATAGACTGTAAGTATTTAGTATTATCATCACCTTGCCTTATCCATGTTGTTTTGCTTCTCTAAAGCAGTAGTGACTCAGCTAGTTATATTGATCTTCTACACTTTCCACTTAACTCCTTTTCCTCCTTTTATAAAGCAACATTCAATGGTGCAAGCTACAACTGTGTCTGAATTCTCATCAAGGCCTCCATATCCTGATAAGCCCTTTTCTACCAAATTACAAAAGTTCATTTTATGCAAAACTCTTAGCTTTTGCTTTAACATTTTTCTGACCACCTGAAACATATAACATCCCTTAATATGCTGCTTCCAGCTAGTCTGGACTATCTGTTCAAAATCAGGGTGGGAGCTCCATCCATTACAATACTTAAAAGATTTCTTCCTATTTGAATTCTGCATTATTTTGACAATTATGAGACAATGATCACTAATACCCTCAGAAAGCACATGTGCACCTATATCAGGCATATGATCTAGCCACTCCGCATTAACAAACACTCTATCTATTATGGAAAATATCATGGAGTCTTGCTTATCATTCCAGGTATATTTACAACCATAATTCTTCATTTCCTCCATCCCACACACATCCGCACAATTTTAAAAGTCAATCACCTTAGGAAGGGTGACAGGATTTCCACCTATTCTATCATTATCCTTGAGAACCGCATTGAAGTCCCCTAGTAGAATCCAAGGCTCTTTACATGCCCACTCATTTGAGTCAATTTATTTCACAACTCCTTTCTATCCTACTTCAGATTATATGCATACACAAAAGTAGCCACAAAATCAAGTTGTAGTGGTATAAATTTCACCCTATATGAGACAGTTTGTGCAATTTCCTGCATAACAGTAATGTCAAACCAAACAGGCATCCATACAACCCATATTCTTCCATTTTAATAGGAAGAATGGTTGATATAATACTACCATCCATTAAACATACTCTCTGCTATCCCCTTTATCTTATTCACTTTACTCTTGTTTCTAAGAACCCAACTAGCCCAACTTCTTGCTCGTTATAGAGGAATTTGACCTTCTTCTGTTTATTGAGGTCATTGAAGCCTCTTACATTCCAGCTGAGCATCTTAATCATAGCCAGAGGGATGCTTAACAGTTCCCTCTGTCTAGCCAGCTTTAGTGGCTTTCACTACTTCCTACATTCCATCAGGTTCAATTGATTTAAAATTGTTTTCAACCTAGATTTCACTGGTAGATGCCTGTCCAATTCTTGCTTGTTGAAATTTCTTCCCATCATTTTCTCTCTTCCACCTTCCATCTCTACTCTTTTGTGCATTACTTACAGCTTCCCCCCTATCCTTTGTTCTAGGCTGAGCTTTCATCACTCCTCAATTACCTTTTACTCAAATACAGTCTCGGGGATTGGTGTCTCCACTTTTTTTTTTTTTGCATTAGCCTTGTTTCTTCTACATTCTTCTGCTGTATGAACATATTTCTAGAAGATTGTACATACTGATGGTTTCCAATAATATGTTACCTTCTTCCCTAAAGTATATCACATCTGGCAATTGACAACCAATTTTGACTTCCACTAACAATTTTGCAAAGTTTAAGCCCATCTCCTTCTCAGTATTTCTGTCTGCCATTAGTGGTTTACCTACAAGACTTTCAATCTTACTAAGACCTTTTGCACTCCAATATTTAAAATCAAGTTCAGACAACTTGATCCATATTGGTACAGAGTATAATTATTCTCTGAGAATTCCATATCGGAATTCCAGGATTTCACTATTAATGGTTCGTTATCAAAGTGGTAGATACCACCTTGAAGCACTTCATTCTTGCCTTCTGCATCATCAAACCTTACCAACACTATACCATTCTTTAGCATAGTTATTTTGTTAATTCCTAGTTTTCCCCATTGTCTTTGATATATCCGTTAAGCACTGAGAAACGTGGATGTGCTCCAAGGACATGGCACACCACTCCATTCTTCCAGTACTCAATCTCTGAGCTAATCTCTGAGCTAATCAATTTCCACAATTATATCACCCTCATTTACTGGGCGAACATAATCGAGCTTAAATCCCGCATTAGATATTTTTGTAGTGTCAAAGCTATCCCAAATTGATGCCATCGATTCACTCTCCTTATCTGGCATAGCCTGTTGCAATTCTGCTCATCTGCCCATGACTTCTTCTCTCCACTCGATTGTGGACTTGTGATATCCATCCAATCAAGGACATTCTCCTTAGAAATTGTTGCTTTGGACTTGTGTGGACTATGCTTCGCCTGTTTGAGTTTGTGAGCAACCTCTGAATTAGGCACATTCATCTGCACCTGAATCGCCTTAGCTGGATTCCCAACCTCTATAACTGGATTTACTTGTTCCTTCACTGATGCAATCCCTTTGATTTTCACTGGACTCATTTTCACTCTAGGTGTTTTATCCCCAAAATTTACCATATTTTTTATCGGAATTGGCCTCGATTGATCAATTTTAGTAATTGCCTTCATTCTCATGTTTGTTGTAATTGGACTGGTACCTCGAATTGAAGTATTTCCATCACTACGTTTGCTAGATTCTGTTACCTAACGCATAATCGCCCCTCTCCGCTTTTTACGGTGGATTTTCCGGCTTGCTCCTCGTATTCATGGTGAGGCATACGTTATGCTAACATGCATCGAGAGAGAACAAAGCTAATCGTCTGCATAAGCACTTCTAAGAGAAAGTTTTAGAGAGGTTTGCCTAAAAAGATTTTTTTTCCCGGTATTAAAATTAAATGAATTTGAAGAGTAAAATGTGTGTTATTAGATTGAGGTAGAATTGATAATCGGTTGACATTTCTAGTTTATATAAACGTCAAGGGAGGACGAACACTGCAATGCAAATTGGTACCAAAAGCTATAGAAATTGTACACTTTAACCAACTATTTTTTATCCCACTTGGACATATGTCATAGTACTAAATGTTTATTCTCTTCTTATGTATACACGTATGCACTTCAATTGAATTCTCTTCTTTTGAGTGACGCATATTTATTCCCTCTGTGCACTTTTACTTGTCCACTTTTGACTTTGCACGCGCTTTAAGAATTGATAAATGAAGTGTATATTTTATCATAATATCCATATTCATTGGTGTATAGTCTCAATAGCCTTGAAAAATGATTTGAAAATGAGTAATTAATGTGAAGGGTAAAATAAAAAGAAGTTTTTTTGTTTCTCTTGATATGTTAACGAAGACAAGTAAAAGTGAAAAATTATTTTTTAAGTAGTGGACAAGTAAAAGTGAACGGAGGGAGTGCCTTTTATTCCTGTTTTCGTTTATTTTACTCTCCTTTGCATTCTCTGATTATTGTTTCTTTGCATTTAATAAAATTTATTACTTTATATTTTTATTTAGGAATTAAAATTTGTTTATTTACAATATAACGTATATCTTTCTAATTTTGATTTCCTTGTAATAATTCTTTTAATCTATAATTATTAATATAAAAAAATTATAATGTAACTAATTTACCCCTTATTAACATATTATTTTAATTAATTTCATAAAAGTATTTTATTAGTTTTGATTTTATAATATTCAATATATACAACAATGGTTCTTATGTTTACATCTGAACAGTTAATAGTGATGGATATCAACTTGTTGGAATACATATAAGATATTAAAGTATTTAAAAGAAAAATATGGAATCAAAATATTAATTTTCCTTCGTATTCTTACTAATTTTTATTTTCATAGCGATGATCAACTTTCACTATTATGACAATATGAAAATAGTCCGACTCTTTCCATCTCAAAGATTTAATTCCATCATATGTTTTTAATTTTTAAACTCTATTTTTAAATTATAACTAAAGTGATGGTACGTAAAATATATTTTGTATATGTTGCTATATGTAATAACAATTAGAATGTTGCTAAAAGTTATTTACAGAATACAAACCTTAAAGATTGGTCAATTAAAGTGAATAACTAAATTAACCATGTTGGGTCATGCGTTGCACGGGCATACTTTGCTAGTATATAAACGTGTGTGTATATGCATATCGAAATTGCTTCAACACCTAAAAATAAGGATATCCACAGAAAATCTGCATTTTCCTCTCGTTTTTCTTTGTCTTTTTGGAACAGAATCGAAGGAAATTGTATCATCAGAAATTTTGGAATTTCATTATCGAATTTCCAAGGAAATATCAATACAAGTAAAAGCTAAAAGCGTATTTCTCTTGCACAAAATGTCAGATGCATGGTAGTGATCTGGTGATAAGTAATAAGGTGTTGACAATTTAAATAATTCAAGCTAAGACAAATCTATGTCCCCTTTGTCAATCACTAAATCCAAGGAAAATGAGATCCTTAAAATAAAAAAAATCTGAGTACCTCGATTTTCTAGCTGTCAATACAGGAATTGGTGACATCTTTTAAACAGAATTTAAACTAAACTCTACGAAATTTATTTCTTGGGTGTTAGGGAATGGGTACTTCCTGGCGTTTAGAAAAGAAATTGAGGGATAGACTAATGCATTTACTAATTCAATGTATAATTATATCTCGTACCTGTTAATATTACAAGAACCAAATGCATATTGAAAATGAGTGATATGGAAACCCTATAGTTTAAATTGTATTTTAAGTTCAAATTCTACTAAGAAAAAAGGTAAAAGGAATGAAAAGGAAAAGAAAACATGATGTCTAATTGACTTAGCTGGTGCATCAGATGGATGTACTACATAACACCTGACATTGATTAATCAAAACTTAAGAAAATAAAAAATTTAAAAATATAGTACAATACGTTGTAAACATTAAAAGAAAAAACTCAAATATGTCATCGAACTAATAGAAATCATCTATCTATGTCACTCGTTAATAGTTGGGCATAAAATTAATGTCACCGCCATGACACTTTTGGTTCAAGTTAGAATTAGTATAGGTGTACATTCAGCTAATTATATTGTACAACACAAATTAGTTAGGAAGTTAAACAAGTGATTAGTTAGTTAGTTGCTTAAGTGTGATTAGTCCAATTATGCCAGTTAAGCAAGTCGGTTAGACAATTGTATATTTAGCATAGGAAGATATTTTGTAAAGACACTCTCTCATAATTTTACTCAATGCAATACAGAAAATTCTCTCTCTAACTCTCTTCTTCATTTCTTGTTTTCTTCTTCGATTGTTCAATTTTCCTTCTTCCTTCCGCTACATTGTTCATTCAAGTTTTAACAGTTCATTCGTGCCACTAACCACTAACATTGCCCTGCTATTACAAGATTTTGCCATGGGACATCAGCTAAATTATTCATTAGTTACTAGTCCCCGTCCCCTTTTACAAGTGACATATGTGAGCCTTTTTTCAATCCCTTATAATATTAATTTATGTTAATTGGATTATGAATCTAATCTTATTCTACAGCATTCATAATTTTCACGTACTTCATGGCTCTTTAAAAAGATTTTTAAAAAAAACATAAAATTTGTTTAAGAAAAAAAAAAGACGGGATTAAAGAGAGCACTAATGAGGCATAGATGAGTAAGGAAAGTACATACATATGAGTGTGAATTAAGAGTATGTATGTGTTTTTGTCATATTAGGCCTTGGGCCTAACTCATACCCCAAAAGTTAGCTCAAAGAGAGGAGGATTGTCCAGTCCTTGTAAGGAGCCCAGGGTTCTCATCTGTCACCGATGTAGTATATTCTCTTCAGTTTTCATGGTAGAATTTGAGGTGTTACAGTGGATGGGACGTGATGGTGGCTTGGGAAAATGACATAAAATTTGTTTAAGAAAAAAAAAAGAGGGGTTTAAAAGAGAGTACACTAATGAAGTGTAACTGGGTGTGAAAGTACATATGAGTGTGTAAATTAAGAGTATGTATGTCTTTTCATGGTGAAATTTAGAGTGTTAATAGTAGTTGGGTATTATAAGGCATTGGGAAAATGCTCAAATATGTTACTAAACTTAACAAAATGGTTCACATATGTCATTCGTAAAACGGGGTGGGGACTGGTAAGCAAAGAAGTGTTTAGATATTGCGACGTGGCAAAATTTGGTAGTGATAGGGCTTCGTTTAGTGGTTAGTGGCACGAATGAACCAAATGTGTCACAGCGGTGATATTTTTATGCCCAACTATTAACGAGTGACATGAATAAGCCATTTCTGATAGTTCGATGACATATTTGAGTTTTTTCCCAACATTAAATGATGTGATTATTTTATTTTATTTGACATTCGCGACTTGCAATCTTTTTTTAATTTTTTTTTTATTATATATGGGGTAAGGGGAGGGGAAATGGGGAAGGGGATTACAACGTGGGGATTAGAACCCTCACAAATAAGGTGAAAATTAAGGTAGCCAACCAACTGAGCTACTAAAATCCCTACTCGCGACTTGCAATCTCCCCTTTATCTCTTGGTTATTTTAATTATATTCAATTTTCGGTGTGATCCTTGTATAGAGTCGTGTTAATCTGCTCAATATCTTTTCAATAAAGGATGTGTTTAGTATATTAAAAAATATTTTTAATACTTTTATATTTGGTTGGTTAAAATAATTTTTCGAATAGATTAATTATTTCTGTAAAAATAACTGAAAATGACTTCTTGACGAAAGTAGGAAAAACAAATTTTCCAAGTGACATTCATAAACTCTCCATTCTCCGCACTCCACCCACCCTGACCTCACCACCCAATTCCCCACCCAGCCTCCACCCTTATAGTTTTTGCCTAAATTATGTATATAAATATCGTTGGGTAGTATTTTCTGTTTATTTACCAAACACTAGAATTTAAGTAAGAAAATCACTTACTTTCCAGAAAAATATTTTCTATAAAGACATTTTCCATGACAAACATTTTCTCTAAAGATATCTTTAATGAAAAACATTTTTCCTTCATAAACGCACCCTAAGTTATCAATCTTAAACATTTTGTCACACCCCAATTCCACTAGGGTGTGATGGGCACCCGGCCCCACATCCGAAGCCGAGCGAACCCACAGACCTTTGGGACACACGTAATCTGAGTAGACTTTTTAAATAAGATAAAAATAAAATATATAATAAACTCTCAAAATATGCTTGTTCGATGCTTTCCAAATCAAACAGAATCTATGATCATACAGAATTTAACACATAATACAGAATGACGTATCGGCTGATGAAGCCGCATACATAACTGACATACTATACCCACGACTCTGTCTGCAAAGTCTCTAACATCAATCTAGAAGAAGCACACATACAAACTCTGACTCGGTGGCACCCCAGGAACAAATGGAGCTTGCCAACTCTGCTGGAACATCCTCTATAATAATTTCGCATCATCTGGGTGTACCTGCGCGGCATGAAAACGCAGCCCCCGAAGAAAGGGGGTCAGTATGGAATATGTACTGAGTATTTAAAGCATGAGACACAATAAACAGAATCATAATCTGAACAGAGAGTACAGAAAATAAATACAATAACCGGAGTGTCAAAAATGCTTACTCATAAAACATAGATAATGCATGTCGGAACATATGCCATATCCGGCCCCATTTTGGGACTCGATGAACAGAACGTGGTCGCCACCCCGTCACTGGCGCCACAACACATCATATTCCAGAGTAGGGAAAAGCTCCGTAACATATCATATCATATCAGAATGTGCACATATCATAACATATCAGATGGCCATATCATATCATATCATCACATATCAAATATATGTACATGGCACAGCATACTCCACAACCCATGTACGTGTATACCTGCCCCCTCACATCGAGGCACGGCAAACAATGCAGTGGAATACGCGTGATAACATATCCTGGCCCGGGCTCAGTGAGGGAAACATTGAGGCGTCCACGAGTGGAGTAGTGAGAAACTAAATGCAATGTAAAATACAATACATTTACAAAGACTCGATAGGACATGTCGAATGACAAATCGTAATAATGAAATCGGACAATAATCATAGTAGGTGTATTTCGGATGTCATAGTGAGTTACGTAGAAACAATCTTTCTGGGATCGTTTTCATGTTCCAAAATAGTTTATAAGACTTAAATGAATATTTAAAATAATTGTCATTTAGTAGTTAGAAGGATAGTTAAAACATTTCCTTTAATATCGCTCGAAAATGAGACAATAATACAATAGGAGATAAATCGGGATTAGTGGGCCCACCTCGGGTCAACTGAGGTGGCGTACACAATTTACGTACGTTACACTTCATGACGTCACTTGTGAGAGTTTTAAAGTAGTCGGGTCCTAGTTACGCAAGTTCTAGGTGTTTAGGCAATTTTTCCACTATTCATAAAATATTTAATTCAATTCTACTGAATGAAAAAGGGGCAAATTTAAACGCGGATTCCTAAGAGTAGAGTCGTCCCCGATGGTCGTATCCAAACCTATCAAACCTAAGACATGCCAAGAGAAGGAAAGGTAAAGCTTTACATACCTTATTCGCTCCTTGCGCCTCTCCAAACTCAATTCCTGTTTCCTCCAAAATCTACAATTGGTCGCAATTACCAAATGTTAACTATAAGACTTTAGGACCTGAATCTTAAATTAACACTTTTCTACAGAAATTTGGGCAGCATCTTCCCTATAAATTCAACATCCCCGAGATTTTAACTCGGCCAAAATAACCAACAACAACACCCACAACATCAACAATCACTACAAAACACATTCTAGCATAAATAGTCTTCTTTCCAACATAGTGCGACAACTCCCAATCTAACTTCGCACTTCCAAACTAATATCAATGTTTTCATATCCATTTACTAATCAAGATCATTCCAATACAATTCGGAAGCATTTCATATCATTCTACAAAATATTTACAAAATATACAAAAATTCCACCAAAACCATAATTCATCCGAAACTTCTAATTTTCGACATAAATATTCATAACACATTTTCATCTTCCAATTTCATTAACAATAATCATAATTTGCACCTTAACAATTTCATTTTCATAATTACATAAATCTACCATAAAATCACAAAACTTCCCATAACAACTTAACAACCAACCTTTCATGCTAATATGGACTTACATCCCTCCAAATCCACCAACTAACATAATAATTCACATTTAGACTTCACTTCCATAATTACATAAAAACTACATTAAAATCACATAATTTCCTATAATCATTTTCAACAATTTTCCATACCAACTTGAACCATTTCCTTCCATTTCCATTACAAGGCTTCAACAACACAATTAACATAACAAATAAAATTGGTTCATCCTTCTACACACATACATACCCACGACTATATACCATATTTCCAACCTCAACCAATTTCATTCAACTTTCATTTCCAATAAAAAGTCCACCCTAATCACAACTAGAATACTACATAAAATTCAACCCACCTCACCTATACATTAACACACACACACGGCCACATGCACATATACACACCCAACATGCAAACTTCCATATTTCCATAAATTCCACTCATTTCTACATACTACAACATAAACAAACATTCATAACATAATAAAAAGGGATTAATTCTTACCTTTTTCTCCTAAGTTCTTCACTTGTCCAAGGTGCTAAATTGATGAAACAAGTGTCCTTTCTTCCGAAACAACTACACCACGTTGTAGAGGACCCTTGAATTAGTAGGAATACAACAAGAAAATAATTTTTGGAACAAAATTCCAAAGGGCAAAAATTTGGAGCCTTGGCCGAATGGCCTTGTCTTTGCTTCTCTTGTTTTCTTTTGTTTCCTTCTTCTCAATTTGTCTTGAAGGTTCTATGGGATTTTTGGATGATTAAGTGGCCTTTTATTCATTTATCACATGATTAATTCTACTTGGGCTTGGATTTTTCTAGCCATGGCCGGCCACCCTATGGGTTGGGCCTTGCTTGTTTTTTTTTTTTTTTGTCATGGGCCTAACCCGGTTGGCCCTGAGTTGGCCTGGCCCACTGACCTTTCGACCTTAAAACGTCCATATCTCCTTGTACCGATGTCACCTGGGAACCCACAACCTATGGTTGGAAAGATAATTCAATTATCTACAACTTCTATTTCTTGGTATTTTTCCAAATTCCAAACTTATAATACCGGCTTTTCCCCTCAAAGTCAGGTCACCCGAAAACGTTTTCTTAAAAATATTCGTTTGGAGGGCTTCCACTTTGATTTGGCCCAAGGGTCCTTCGTGAGTTGTGTTTAACTTTACATATGTGATTCATATAACTTGTCACATGTTCCAAAAAAAAATCTTGACGTGTGGGCCCCACCTCAGCTTACATATAATCCGACGTTCAAAATACGGGATATAACACTATCAACGTGAGTTTAAATTATGTAGCAACAACATGATTGTCAATTTTTTTGAGGAAGCACGTGTCACGTTCATGCTCTGAAAATGCGGGATATAACACATTTGTACATTATAGCAACCCCAAGAATTGACCCTTAAAAAGTGACATCCTTTGGAGTGACGAGCAAACAAATGTTAAATTATGACGAATCTATCTACAGTCAAACCTCTCTATAATTGTCATTCGTTATAACAGTATTTCACTATAATGGCCTGATTTTCTCCGGAATCGATTTTTCATGTTATATTTTACTTCTCTATAACAACATTCTGCCTATAACAGCAATGACATCCATTATAGCGGTACACTCTTTGTAAAATTACCTCTTTATAACAGCCATACTTAAATAGCGTGTAATAATATTTTTTAAGAAATATATTATGTGACAACAAAAGTGTCGATGAAGAGCCTCAACCTACTGCTACTTGGAGATAGAAGAGTCAACTGTTAAACACTTAGACAACCTTAAAGGGAAAGCTATTGAATTTCCCTTTGTTGAAAGTTTGGACAAAGTTATTCATTAGTTCAAGCGGTATATTATCACTAAGAGACTAGAATTTACAAAACAACCTACAATTGTAGAGTTCTTACGTCAATCTTAAAATATTTAAATTCTCAATTAATTTAAAATGAATATGTTCCATAGATTTTAATTCTTTATCTGTGTGGTACAACTAGTTATGGATTTAGTAGTAGTTTATTAGTCTTTTCAATTTTTAGTTTATGAGATATGAAAATCAATTGAGATTTTAAATTTTACTAGTATATTGTTTTGGTTTATAACATATAAAGTACAAAAAGTTAATTGTTTGCGTACTTTTGTTTATAACAACTAAATGAGATCTAAATATCGAATGCCAATATACATGCATAATAACACTTCACTATAGCAGCCACGAAATTTCCAGACAAACGCTGCCACTTTAGAGAGGTTTGAATGTATATAGAATAGGGAGAAGTTTTACTATGTGCCTCACACAACTGACATTAGTTGTGTGAGGTTTTTTTTTGTGAGATAAAAAAGTGGACCCACATCTTACACTTTTGGGTTCATATATTTTAGGTCCACTTTTTATTTCACAAAAAAGAGTCTCACACAACTAATGTCAGTTGTGTGAAATTAAAAAATTTCATAGAATAGGAGAGACAAAACACTCTCGTGATGCCAAGTGTAAGCACTAGAAATTTTCAATTTAAAAATACAAAATATAAGAAAAAAATTGCAAAACAAGGAGTAGTTGAATTTAAATTTAAAAACGTGTGAAAACCAACAATGTAACCAACAAAATCAGGATTATTTAATTTTAAATAAATAAATATTGAGAGTAGGGTATATTTTCTTAGAAACCATCAAATTTAAGTTTTTACGAAAAGTTGAAAATTATTTCAAAACAGAAAACTGCCACTAATAACAACACTGCCAAGTTTGGTTCACGGATAACAATTTTATCTTCAAAATCATGGTTTTGAATTTAGATTGTTACATGTAGTCGTCTTTTTAATTATTGTTATTTATTTGAGCCGATGGTCTTTCGAAAACAGCCGTCCTACCTTGGTAGGAGTAAGGTCTGCGTACACTCTACCCTCCCCAGACCCCACGTTGTGGAATTTCACTGGGTTGTTGTTGTTGTTGTTATTACTTTTTTAACACTGCAAATCGTTAATTTGATATTAGTTTTTGAAATTTCATTTCTATAATATATATATATATATATATATATATATATATATATATATATATATATATATAACGAGTACTCCTATATATGGAACAGGGATGACGTGGAAAACTCAATTGATAATAATTTAAATTAATTCTGATTAAAAAATAAGAATTTCCACAAAATAAGGAATCAATTTCCCACTTCAACAGAATCTTATCTTATGCAAACGTATAGGCAGAGGCGGATCCAGTATTTACAGGTTTCGGGTGCCACTCTACTGTGAAAGTAGATGTATTGCAATTTACATGGTCCAAATAGAATAAAACATTTGATCGGTTGGATCAACTATGGCTTGTAGTTCTAGTTGTTTGTCTTTTCGATTTACATAGGCAAATATTATTCCAAGTATTATATAGAACTAACTCAAGTTTACAAGCATAATTACTCCTCCTCGTACATAAAGAAGATTTCTTTTCTAAATCAGCGTGAACCAAGTCTACCCTTTCTTTTTTGTATTTTGTTAAATCATTTAATAAAAATAAAACAACATGTAAAACTAAATATAAAAACAAAATGGAAGAGAAGCTGGGCAGTAAGCCAGTAACAGAATCTATGTATACTAAATGTTTTAAAAATTGTAGCAGCAGGGATTGAACTCAGGCCGTTGGGGTGGCTAACCAGGCGATTAGCCACAGGCACCACAGACTCCCTTTGTTCTCCGGGTGGCACAAGTAATATCTATAAGATTTATTATACATATATACATATATATACAAAGTTTTCACCTAGGAGTTTGGGTGGCGTGGCACTCCCACTGTCCTACATAGATCCGCCCCTGCGTATAGGAGTAGTTTCGATTTTGTAAAGCAGTTTCATACAGAGTTTCTAGGTTGAGGAAAAAGTATCTTTCAGGGGTGGACATCTTTGAAGAGATACCAGTATGCTTGCTTATTGTGCAACTGTTGTCTTTGTATGAGTAAATGTTTTCACACTGCCACATTATTTGATCCTTAAGTGCCAATTTGCAGATTAGTTCTAAGGTCAATTGCTTGACATGTATTTCTGATTATTTGCCCAACGAGGGCATTTCTTTACCCTTTTTAGTGGAATACTTATTTAAGGTTAAACTTAATATCTGACATGTATTTCTTCTTCACATTCTCTGACAAGATAAGTTCAAGATTATTTGATTAATACCATGAACTGGTATGAAAATTATGAAGGGAAACGCATGAACTGACATGGCACCATTGGTTAGTTTCAGCAAGATTCTGAGTGCATTCATGGTTCGGCTATATTTATGCAAAGAGAAGGGAGAAAAACAAATATGATGACGTTGGCAATATTGGTACATGGGAAACCATTTTCAAGTCTACTATTAATGCATACAGTGTAAGCCCCTTACCATTTTTTCCTCCATTTTACATACTTATTCCACTCTTAATTTGATCCTGACTAAGCATATTTAACCTTCAAAATAAAATTTATGCTTTAATTTAATCTCTTCATATAGAAAATATGTTATATGTAGATGAGTTTGTTATTGTGCAAGTAAAACTCAAGCACTGTATGTTGGAAACTATGAAAGTGAAACTCAAGGACCGTGAACTAAAAATTCAAAACTATGCAAGTGAAGCTCAGAACAGCGTCACATCAAAAAGAAGTGTAATAAGAACGCAAGTTGTGAAGCATTTAAAACATGTAGTTGGTGAACCAGATCTTAACTTTGTGGGTTCAACATTCTACCACAACTTATTAAATTTATTGAGTTTGAAATTAATTACTTTTACTTATTTGATAATTTTAAAATAATTATACAGAATTCCAAAATTTTAGTAACTTCTTTGATTTTAATTTTTTTGATTTTCTATAAGCATATGGGCAATGGTCGTATTACAAAAAGGAAGTTACAAAATTATTTCATTTATCTATTACATTCAGGTCGTCTAAACTCAAGAAAGTAGAACTTTTCGATGTAATTATTTTGATTTTGTTCATTTGTTTGTTTATTCGATTAAGTAAATAAGATAAATATTCACTTTCCTCTTAAAAAAATTAATTAGTCAAGTTAGCAATTTTTAAATGCTAACTTTTGTTATAATTTTTCAATATTATTAATTAAACTAATGCTCATATTATTTTGATCTTTTGGTTTATCATCATTGGTGTCGTGTTGCCCATTGCAATCAAATTGTTAGAAAGGTTCCATTATATGCTTCTTCGTTTATCATATTTTTAGTTTCCTTTCACAAACACAGATTCTGCATTTGGGGAACACAAGAGATTAGTTATTTTTATTTATTTTCAATCACTAATTGTTGGAGGCTCGTGTTAAGCCCGGGCCCAAACTCAAAATAAAAAATATAACATAATTTTTATCAAATAAGTATAATTTGTCTCACATTTTTCTACTACATAATTTTATTTTTACTTTCCACCCCGTGTCTGGTACCCGCATTGGAGTCCGACTATATCCAGATTCGCGCCGCATAGAGCCCCATTCGGGGGGGGGGGGGGGGGGAGGGGAGCGCTCCCTACCAAGAATTGTCCATACCCAAGGCTGGAACCGAAACCTCTGGGTAAGGGAGGAGCAACCCCATCCCCTGCGCCACATCCTTTGGTGGTTACTACATATTTAGTTTAGTGTAATTGCATGTTAACCATATCTTCTCGATAAGTTTTCATATTTATTAAATTTTATACGTCATATAGTTGAATATTTAAATTTTATACGTCATATAGTTGAATATTTTCTTTAAAAAAATATTTATGAGGAAGTAAGTTTGATAGGAAATTTAGCAAATACTAAAAGGACGCAAGTGATTCGATATTCTATAAACTAAGATAAAGTATGATAATTACAACTTGGAAAAGATCGTAAATTAAAAAATATTTTCATATTTTTATGAATTTGTGAGCATGCGATTTTTATTTATAGATAGAAATAGCTTGCTTTTGATATTTATTAATTTTTCACTCATTATTTTATGTGTCAAACGCTAGTCAAATGTGATATTTAACCTTAGTTTTAGAGAAAATTCAATAAATAACGTAAATTCGTAAAAAAGAACCAGATGAATATCTCAATAAGTGGAAAGAAGAGATTCTTAAAAAAGTTGTGCAATAAACCAATTATAAAAATTCATGTGGAGTGGTAATAAAAAATTGAAGGAGAGCAAAAAATGAAAAATGAAAATATGCAAGGAAAAGTGAATTGGAGAAGCCACATGTAAGCATCTTATTAGAATTGTGAGGATGTGAAGACTACAAAGTATGTTTGATTGATCTCAAATGTGATCTTTAACCTTAATTTTAGATGAAATTCAATAAATAACCTAAATTCATAAAAAAGAACCATAGGAATATCTCAATAAGTGGAAAAATAGATTCTTAAAAAAGTTGTGCAACAAACCAACTATAAAAATCCACATGGAGTGGTACTAAGAAAATGAAGGAGTGCAAAAAATGAAAAATGAAAATATGCAAGAAAAAAACAATTGGAGAAGCCACATGTAAGCATCTTATTAGAGTTGTGAGGAATATGTGAGAACTCCAAATAAGTTCCGATTGGATTGGATATTTTAAGTTCTGTTTCAGATTATTCGGTTTGAATATTTTGAATTTTCGGATTTGACTCTTGAGACTTAAGGCAAACTTATTAGGAACGAAATTCATGTGTTAGTTCCACAGAGGTAAATCTAAATCTTAATTGCTCAGTAAAAGAAGCCTTCTAGTTCAAATTAGGATTAACAAATTCAAGTCATGTCCAACATAGTAAATCCATACAAAATAAAAGCATTCTGGAAAAGTGGAAATGAATAAAATAAAATCTAAGTAGTCATCTGGAAAAATAACAAAGAATTCTGCCGTGGGTGACACTAACGTGAGTCTTTTGAGACTTAAGAAGTTAGAAAATCCTATATTATATTTGATTTAGTAGAGAATTGTAAATTGGATTTAATATTTTAATGGGTAGGGCCTTAGGTACTAATCTATTGGACCTTTAGAAACTAGACTTATTAGTACTGGGCACATATGATATAGGTAGGACTAGATAAAAGGTATAAAAATTTCGGATTTTCAGATATCCAAAAATCCATATTACTAAATCCATATCCAATCCGAAATCTATAATCCAAATATATAAAAAGTTCGGATTTTGATTTGGATTTCGGGTTGGCCCAAACTGTGCCCACCCCTAGTATGTATGACTGATTTCAATTATTTAGATATTTTATAATAATTATGGGTAATATGGTTAAATTATCATTTTATTTATTACTCTTTAAGGAGTGTGTCAATTCAAACATGAACAAGTAAAAATAGACAGAGGGAATATCAATGTAACATGTCCCTTGGTTATACAAAAGTTCACTTATCTAAATAAGGGTAAATTAGAAAAGGACAATTTTTTAAAAAAAATAATAAATTCCGTATTGATTATATAAAAATATATAATATGGACCGGAGGAATAACTCAATAAGTATCAAGAAGAGATTCTTAAAAACGTTATGCAACAAACCAAATTATTAAAATTCATGTGGAGTGATATTAAAAAATTGAAGGAGAGCAAAAAATGCAAAAAAAAAAAAAAAAAAAACAAGGAAAAGTTAATTGGAAAAGCCACATGTAAACACCTTATTGGAGTTGTGAGGATGTGAGGACTACAAAATTCACTATCCTCTCTTATATATAGTTATAATGTTACATTTTAGGAACATTAGTTTCATAAATGAATGGAAGATGATATTTTTATTTCATGCAAAAACTATACAATAACAACATTAATAGTCTAATCATACAAGAGGAATCTGAGGAGGGTGGTGTGTACGCAAATATTACCCTGCTTGTGAAAACAGGAAAGCTGTTTCCAAGTGATCATATGACTAGTTTTTTTATTCATATCATGAACTTTTTATTGGGTATATTATGTAAAGAAGTAAGTTGACAGTTGTAGAAATATGTTTAAGCAATTTTATTTAAACTGCTCAAGAAAATAATATTATAATTTGCTATAATTAATTTTTGTTTAATACTGATCGCGTGTCATGCGGGTACGAATACTCGTGAAAGAGAATATGACGCTTTTAGGTATTTGTTTTGTTGTAACTGTAATTGCTAGAGTTCACATGTTTGTTTTACAAATCAGATGACCACATATGATTATGCGCGTAACAGCTTGATTAGATTATGGTTCTTCATGGCAATCCACACCTATAAAATTCTTCAGCGTTACTTCCACGGTTTTATTTTAAGTATTTGACACACCCATTAAGTGAATTATTTTACTAAAGAACTCTTTAATATACTTATAGGAAAATGTAAAAAAGTTTTGAAAGATTTCACAGAAATTTATTAAACAATTATTAGATATGGAAAATTTTGTAAAAAAAAAAAATACTTTTTTTGATTTATTAAAAAATTACTTATTTTTAAATAAATTACATAGACTTTAAAAGGGAATGAAGGAAGTCATAATTTGTTTCTTTACCAGTAAATTTACCACAGATTTGATTTAGATTCTGTAGTGGTTCCATGAATTGTGGAAAAACAATGTATTGTTCACATTAATTACAATTCTCAGCTGTGAGTACGGTTGTATTGTTATCTTATATTCATATACATTTCAAGATCTGATTCTAATTAAATTATTCCTTCTCCTTTCCTTACATAAGCCTCATCAGTTTCAAAGAAAAAAAAAATACTAGTTCTTTTAACATAAATAAACCCCAGCTGTGGAATTTAAAATCCTTCCATGTTTGCTTCACGTAATTGGTTATAAGGTCAAAAAAGTTCATTTATCCTACAAGACAATCCCTATGAAATAAAGATTTCAAGGATCTATAATTAATTGTCATATGGTCTGACAATTCTGTATTCCTTTAAATTTTTTCTTTACCTTGGTCATTACTCCATTTCTGAAAAGCTTGGAAATTTACACTAGAAATCTTGTCGATAACTGTCTAGATAACACAATTTCCAATCCACATAGATGGAAGGAAATCTTCACTAATGAGAATCAAACATGATCATTGACAATACTAATTAAATAGCATTTGCATCTCGCCTTCAACATCTAGAAAACAAAGTTCATTATATTTGTTCCAGCTTATAAAAATAAACAGAATTATCAGCTACTATATTACTTAATGGAATATATAAATTCTAGCGCATAATGGGTATTCTAGAAATAGGGTAAAATTTCTATTTCCAAAGACAAATATATTATCATCCAAAAATAACAAAGTTATAATTGATACAAAAGGTTCAAGGCAAAGCAGGCGAACACAATATTACAAATTACTAGGGATGTCAATGTTACGAAGTCAAATTTGAAAAGAGGTAAGAAAAAATTAATAAAGGTACTAGGTCAAACTTTTCTACAATTGTCATTCGTTATAACAATATTTCACTATAACGATCTGATTTTCTTCGAAACTGATTTTTCATGTTATATTTTACTTCTCTATAACAACATTCTACCTATAACAGCAGTGACATTCATTATAACGTACTCTTTGTAAAATCACCTCTCTATAACAGCCATATTCAAATATTGTGTAATAATATTTTGTAAAAAATATATTATGTATAAAAATAAAATATTAAAATATTTAAGGTAATCATCATTAATATCACGCACATAGTAAATTTCAAGTACTAATATCTAAAAGGAAAAAAAAAAATTCTCATAGAAATCTGATTTAGTCTTGAAAATTTTCAAAATCACCTATTTCCTATCTACCGATTATAGAATAAGAGATTGAAATTTAGGAAACAATCTGCAATTATAGAATTCTTACGTCAAACTTGAAATATTTAAATTCTCTATTAATTTTAAATGCTTATGTTCCTTAAATTTTAATTCTTTATCGGTATGGTACAACTAATTATAGATTTATTAGTAATTTATTAGTCTTTTCAATTTTTAATTATTGAGATATGAAAATCAATCGAGATTTTAAAATTAACAAATATATGGCTTTCATTTATAACATAAAAAGTAGATAAAAATAATTGTTTGCGTATCTTTTTATAACAGCTAAATGAGATCTAAACATCAAATATCAATGTATACATAACAATATCTCACTCTAATAGCCATAAAATTTTCCGATAAATACTCCCATTGTAGAGGGGTTTGACCGTAAAAGGAAAAGAAATGAAGGACGTAGGGGTTGGTGAGAAGAAACGTGGAATCGAAGTGCGTAAGGGAAAAAAATGATCTGGTATATATAATTGCATTAAATAAATGAGTTTATGACGAGAGGGACAATCACCATAAGTCCATGACTAGGACACCAAAAAAAAAAAAAAAAAAAAAGGCAAAGGTGCAAATATATTTCTCAACTTTGCGATTTAGAGTAAGTATACCTCTCGTTATAAAAGTGGTGTATATATATTCATGCCGTTACAAAATGATGCAAATATACCCTTTTAGCTTATGGGATATTTTTAAAAATCATTAGGTAGTTTTTTAATTAAAAAAAATGCCACGTTACATTAAGAAAAAGTCTACCCATTTTTTTTTTGAGTAGTCATACTTTCTAAAGCCACATAGTAATTGTTTTTCCTGGTTCGGGTCTGGTTCGTTTAAAAAAATGGACAGACTTTTTTTTTTAAAGTCACCGAGATATTTTTTTAAATGAACCATACCCGACACACCAGAAAAAAATTACCATGTGGCTTTAGACGAATATGTCTACAAAAAAAAAAGGTAGACTTTTTTTAAAGTCACATGACAGTATTTTAATTAAAAAACAACCTAATGATATTTTAAATAAAATCCCATCAGCGAAAAGGGTATATTTGCACCATTTTGTAACATCAGGGGTATATTTGCATCATTTTGTAACGGCAGGAGTATATATATACCATTTTTGTAACGAGAAGCATATCTGTGCTAAATCGCAAAATTAAGAAGTATATTTGCAGCTTTGCCAAAAAAAAAAAAAAGAATAATAGAGGCAATTTGTGGAAGTTCACAGAAAAATGAGAGCTAGCCATAGGAAAAAGCAAAGAGTAAATTAAAGGACATAAAATCCAAGCAAGTATATACAATGAAATGAATCTCATAAATCTAAATACAATCTGATCCAGCTGTGCAATAATTATAATACGAAACTTGCAAAGTGTTGACAGCATAAAAACCCCTTTTGAAGATCTCCTTTCTCTGCAGATACCCTTCCATTCTACTACAAGAAATCAAAGCTTTGACAGAAGTTGAGCAAATTCTTCTGATTATTGTGGAGTTTCTTTCTTAGTAAGAGAGAGATGGGCAGTGGTTATTTTGGGGAGCCAAACCTAGGAAATGAAAGATCATATTCATCATCATCATCAAGAAAAAGCAAGAAGAATAATTCTGACAAACCTAAGCAGCCACAAAGAGGTCTTGGTGTTGCTCAACTAGAGAAGATTAGATTGCATACTCAAATGGGTTGCACTTATAATCTTCCTTCTCTTCACAATTCTTATGCCACCAAATTCAACCAGGTTCGTTAGAGTCAGTTATATAAATCTTCTCCATCCATCTATTTTCGTTGATATTGATTGGTTTGTTTCTTCCTCAACTTGTATATACAGGAGGATATCATGAGACTACAAACACCATATTCATCAACTCCATCAATTTCATATTCATCATCCTCATCTTCATCTTATGGTTTTCCAGCCCAACAAAGCATTACGGTACCAACTTATTCTTCCATTATTCAATGAATATGATGCTGGATGAACTATATTATTGTGATCTCCTACTTTCTTTAGGATTCCAATATTATGGGAAAGTGTCTCAAAGCTACATATATATATATATATATATATATATATATATATATATATATATATATATACACACACACATACACATACATAAAAACACACATAGGTTTAGTTTCTTTCTTTTCAGAGAAAATTGTGTTTTTTTTCCTCGTGTTATTTTAATCATTTTAATTCATCAAATGACTTTCTAAATAAATTAGACACACCTTTAGAATTCTTCATATTTGAGTGAGTATCTTGCATGCAAAAAGATGAGTATCTTGATTTCCCACAAATTGATGATGATAGGATAAACTATTCACCAACATTGAGGTCTAATATTCTTGATGAATTGGATACTAATTTTGAACTTGAAATTGATGCATGAGCTGATATATGTTTATGTTATTTTGGGGATTATGTGTGCACTTACACAATTTTCTCCTTCTCCATTGGAGTTGTGTGATAACGAGGTGTATCAAATTTTGCTGTGATTTCAGATGAGATTGGGTGATATCGAAAGAGCAAATATTAGATATGGAGATTCCCAGCCACCTTCTACTGCAGCTAGGTGAGTACTATTTATTTTCCTACTTCAAAGTAAATTTGCTGTTCCGGACAACTTTTGTGAAAAGTTTATCAATGATAAACATGCTCAAAATCTTTCTTAATTAAAACTTTCTGAAAAAGCTTAAACAGATATGTTTTGCGGAAAAGATTCTTCGATTCTTTTTTTTTCAGGAACAAATTATTTCACAAGGAAAGATTTCAGTGAACAGCTTAAATTATTC